>NC_139218.1:228451039-228796039 GCF_055691185.1 Crinia signifera
TGCTGCCGCGCTCGGTGCCCACTTCAATTTAGTGATACAGGGTTTAGGGGGTGGAAGTAGCACTCCAAATGTCTTGCAAAAAAAGGCTCTTAGTCAGTCATGAGTACGACAACGTTTCATTGCTCCTTATTGAGCATGACCTGAGGAAATTGCTCATTAAAGAGCAATGAAACGTTGTCGTACTCATGACTGAGGGCTCGACAAACCCCGGGCGCCAGGTCACTACGGCGACCAGATTCTGCTTCCTGGCAACCAGATTTTTTGGGGGGAGGAAGCCGAATCTGAACTTGGCCGGTTCCCTTGCCCTCCAACTCGGATCTTCTCATTGTACACGGGTGCCCATTATCTTGGCTCTCCCACTCACTGCATGGAGCTCGACATACTAGCCGCGGTCTGTGTGGTCCGCGCCCGGTGCCGGTTGTGTGACTGTGTAGGAGCCAGTATGCTCATGTGGAGCCCGCTGTCCCCTCACACCACCAGGCCATTGCGGCCACCCCCACCCGGCAGACCAGCGCAGCAGAATGAGCACCCCGCTCAGCCTTACCCGCATCTCCCGCCTGCAGGAGAAAGAGGCGCTGCAACAGCTGAATGACCGCCTGGCTGTCTACATAGACAAGGTGTGGAGCCTGGAATTTGAGAACAGCGTGTTGCCGCTGCAGGTCACCGAGCGGGTGCATGTTAACCCCTGGCAGACCATGATAACCCAATAGTGGCAGAGCATAGTAACCCCTGGAAGACCATGGTAACCCCATATTAACAAGAATTTAACCCTGGCAGAGCATATTAACCCCTGGCAGAGCATGTTAACCCCTGGCATGAAGCATGAAACCCATAGCAACAAGCAAGTAGGTAAGCGGAATGTACTGTATGTGGCATAATATTTAATTACGGTATATGGTATTATGTGATGAGCATTATGATGTTTAGTATAATGTTAATGGACATTACGGCGTGTGGTATATGTAATGGGCATTATGGCGTGTGTACATTTTTGGGACGAGCCTTCGGTGCACACTGAGTGTTATTTTGGTTCACTTTCTGACAAACTCCTTCTTAGAAGGACAAAACCATGTGCACTGCAGGTGGGGCAGATATTACTTGTGCAGAGAGAGTTCGATTTGGGTGGGGTTTTACTTCAATGTGATATCTATAATGCAGTGTATAAATAAAACAGTCAGTATTTTCCCTGCACAAACAAAATAAATCGCCCAAATCTAATTCTCTATGCACATGTTACTTCTGCCCCCCTGCAGTGCACATGGTTTTGTCCTTCTTAGAAGGAATTTGTCAGAGTGAACCAAAATAACCCCCACTGTTCCTATTGTTAGTTTATCTGGCTCCTACATTTTCATCCTTGCCTCTCAGCCTCTGCCCTCTGGTTTAAAGTGTCATGGGACTTGGTCAACTCCCAGTAATGCACTGCACACTTGTGCAATCAGTGTGCCTTGGCTCCCGATGCTCAGCACCATTAATCATTGTCACATTGGCAGATAGGTGAAGCTGCAGCACTACCTCACTCCCATGCACAAAACCTTTAGCTGAAAAATACATGCCAACCACAGGGGGCCCCTAGCTAGTGCCGCCATTATAATCCGGCCCTGACCTGCATCATTTATTGACAGAACATAGGGAGTCTCTCAATTGTTTGTATCACAAAGTTTGATGCAACGAAAAGTTCCTTCCTAAATGTTATTAAGTGGCGTGGTGGAAACATCTGGATGACGGTCAGAAGTATTCGGACACCTGACCATTACAACAACAGGGACTGTAATGACATTGTATTAAAAAAGATACACTTTAATATGTAGTTGGTACCCCTTTTGCAGCTATAACAGCCAGCTCTCATTTTGAGAGGTTTTCCACAAGTTTTTGGAATGTTTCTATGAAAATTTGTGCACAATTATTCTGTAGAACTTTTATGAGGTCAGGTACTGATGTGGTATCCAGATGATAGGTATCATGGCAAATGGTCATTGGTAAAAGGGTGACATTGACAATGTTTCCACTGCTTCACAGTCCATGTCTTTGTTCTTTACACAACTCCATTCTACGCTTGGAAGTCTACTTTGTGATGTGAGGCTTGCATGCAGCTGCTCAGCCATGGAAAACCTTACCATTAAGCTCCTGACGCCCAGTTTTCGGGCTTCTATTAATGCCAGTGGCATTTCGCAACACTTCAAATATGAAATAAGCAACGCGTTGTTCCTTTACCCACCATGCACATTAGCAGTCCCTTACTCTCTTCTGTGATTATACGTGGTCATCTGCTTCATGGTTCAGATGCTGCTGTTCCTAAACGCTTCTACTTTCTAATATCACCTAAAATTTGCTGTGTAATAGCCAGCAGGGATACATTTCACTAACCGTATTATTGCAAAGTTGAGCTTGGAGGAAATAAACCAGTTTATTACACAGTGTGCTGGAATTAATTACTTTTATATAAGAATAATGAATACATTTAATACAACACTGTATACATTAAAAATAAAAAACTTAAAAACAATTAATACGAATGGATACTATGATAGACACCCCTAAATGTTCCTCTTATTAGGATCCTGTTCCAAATATGTGGACTAATTGCACTAAAGTGATGGACAGTTCATAGAACCACTCACGATTGTGGGGAAAAGTCCTGCGATGACTTGCAGATGGAGACATTAGCCATTGGACTGGTGCCAGCTGCTGAATGTTCTGTTTGTAAGCAAATAGCTATTGCCGATGGTGAATGGCAAAGTCCTGGTTCAGTAATCCAAAGGATGGAGGAATAGTAGTGGGGTGTCTGTGGCTGACTCGTTGCGCTGGAGGGTTCCCAGCTTTTTCAAAGGCTTTGAAAAAGCTTAAATGTTAAACATTATTGAAACGCATACATCTTGTTGACATCGACAGTTGTATAAAGTCATTGGTTTATATAGTTTGGCAAGTACAATAGCATTTTCTTAAAATTAGTATTTTACAGTATATACGGCTTTGTTTAAACCAGTGTTTCCCTAACTCAGGGGCAGATGTATTAAGCCGGGTTATGTGATAGTGGAAGGTGATAACGCACCATTCAGTCAACTTCTAAAGCCCTGTACACATGGTGAGATATTGGCTAATGGCCAATTTTGAGTAAGTGATTTTGACTAAGCAATTTTGACTAAGCAATTTTGACTAGATAATCAAGAGATTTTGGCTAGATGCACTGGAGATTTTGACCAATTGTTTTTGTCTAACGAATAATAGTCTATGATCTAGTCAAAATTGCCTTTCCTGCACAATTTATTTATGCTAGGAGATACTGACTTCATGTCGGTATCTAAGCAGGAGAAAAATTGGGAAATTTTGGATAACCTTCTAGGAGATTTGGCTATCTAGTAAAATTCTCCTGCAATAATCTGTGTGTTCACCCCTTGTTTACTGGTGCATTCTACTGTCCACTTTATCACTACGTTATCACTTTACCAGGCTTAATACATCTGCACCTCTGTCCCTTAGCAGAGCATGTGGTGGACAGGTGTATTCATTACTGGCTAATATATTTTAAAAGATCCACAGGTGGAGCAAATGATTTCACTTGTGGTAGTAAGTAGATATGCACAACATGCACTGGCTGAGTTTAGAAAACACTGGTATAAACCCTAGAAATTCTGAAATAGTTTCTGCTAAAAATCTCCCCAACACTTGTAAACTATTTATGAAGGTTGTTGTGGTTTTCCTAAGGTTGTAAAGGTGGCACCAAAAGTGGCAGTAGGCATGGATCACCTAGATCTTTAAATAATGGGAGTCCTGAGGCACCCTCTAGCTCTAAAGCAGATGAGCGGCAAGCTGACCTCCTCAGTGCTGAGATAAAAGCAATGTGCATGGAAAAGACCAGAAAAATAGTTACTTTGGGGTAAGTCACCTTCTTTCATTTTGTATTAAGTTGCCTTGAGTGTGCAACTGAAAAGGAATTGTAATGCTTAACCCTTAAATGCATGGCTTCTTATAACCTATAAATCTTAGGTGGGTATTCAATCCCCTGCCGATGGGGTAAATAGTGGCGGGTGCCTATTCAATGCGGTCTTTCCCATCAGCATTGAAAAGGCTTCTCGGCAAAACGAGCCCTACTAAAAGCAGTCGGGCTCGTTTTGCAGAGAACGGCCGTGGATTGTCGAGCTCCCGGCCTGAATCCCGCCTGCCGGTTATCAATTGAGCAGGCTGAGAACAGGACAGGGTCACGGTTGTCAGGAAGTCCCAACAGTCATGACCCGGGACTGAATATCCTCCTTAGTATTCAGGGCTTAAACAGGGCTTTTTTTAAGCTATAAAACTGAAGAAGTTAGTCAGCACTTGTGTCCACTTCAGTGAACAACATGCACCTTCAACATAAATAATTGTCCTCATGTTGTGGAGCAGTTTTACGTGAAAGCTTATTATAGAAAAAAAAAGATGTAATGTAAAATGAATAATTTGGGTTCCAATTTGTTCTTATGTTATTTAATGTATTTTTTTCTTGAGAAACCAGATAAATCCTCAAAGATTGAAGGAACACATTTTGTATGGCTATATTTATCCAGAGACAAAAATTTCCTCAGGATTTATTAAACAAAGATTTTCTAGAATTTACCAAGAAAGTTAGCCAATTTCAAAACCTGAATTTGACTGATTGCCTGGTGTCAAAATTGGAGAAGCCCCTTGGACAAGGGCTCAAGACACTGCATGTAGCTGTACTTTGTTTAAAGCTCCATATACACTAGACAAGATTTTAAATCTCCTCCCCGTCATCTCTACATGCAGGTCAATTTTGGCTATGTAGCCAATGACCTGCATGAGAATCTGCTGCGGGTAATGACACTTAACGATATGCGTAACTATATAATACAGTGTGTACACACTGTATTGTTAACCTGTGGTCACCTTTGATATTGTTAACATAATTGGTGGTGCTGCTGGCTGCCTAGTTTATACCGTGCTTTATATGTACATGCTATATCGTGGCATCTGTTAACATGCATTCATAAGCTTTGGACAGTAATTTCCCACACTGAGCCTGATTTTAATGGGAGCTTTTGACAGGGCCCTGTGCTTCAACAGAGCTTGAGCCATGGGTTCTTTGCAATCCAATGGATCTTGCTCATTGAATCCAGACAATCAATCCAGCAGCCATGTGTTACACAAGTCAAATAAAAAAGTGAAAGAACCCCCAAATGTACCAGGTGCTGATGTTGACTGTATGTGGGTACATCACCACACAATGATCCATGAGATTGGTGTGGAGAAAATAAAACCAATACTACTAAAGCGTCCGCCACTACTACCACAGCTGCCATGAATTATCATTAATTGAAATAATTTACAAAAAAAAGAAAAGATAACCTATAATGATACATATAAGCCTGTAAAAACTGGTGCATATGGCTAGTATATGAGAAAACTACATTAGGTATTTTTGCCAGGATAAGTCTAGCACACCGTATAGATCTTTGCATGACATAGACTAAAGTGGTCTTATGATTTTACATCAACTGTGAAAAAATATATATTGGGTATTTAATCAACAGATTTAGCCACGCTTATTGTTGCCAAGCCAATTGGGCTGACAACAACTCACATAGCTATTGGTGCAATCCCGTCGCCATGTGTGTACATCTATTATGCTCCTGTGGCTCATAGAATCGCATTGAGCAGCAATATCGCAGTGTCACGTTTGTGCTCCACGGATGAGAATATGGCGTGAGTGGCCGGATCACTGCAATGATGAGTGTGGCTATAGATATCATGCAGACATCACTCCAGTGTCTACCCAGCTTTCGCTGCTTGCTTGTTTGTCAAAAATTTACATTTGGATGATCTAGACCACAGGTACTCAAACCCTGCCCTCAGGACCCCACGCAGTGCCTGTTTTGCAGGTCTCCTCACAGAATCACAAGTGAAATAATTAGCTCCACCTGTGGATCTTTTAACATGTGTTAATGAGTAATGAATGCACCTGCTGGGAGACCTGGAAACCGTGAACTGTATGGGGTCCTGAGGACCGAGATTGAGAACCCTTGATCTAGTCAGTTAAAATGTAATAATCTTTTTTTTTTTCAAGGTCAAACTCTAAAGGCTGGGGCGGCAAAGATGCTGTTCAGGCTGGCAGTTTGGATAGCGACCAAGAAGCAGGAGAGATTAATGCTATGGTATCCAATGAAGCTTCACCTTACCAAGATGAAGGTAAAAAAAAAAATCACCTTTTAACTATGCCATAGTTACAGTGGCCGTGCCGAGGTAAGTGACACTATGTAGACAAGAGTTCCCCCTGTGCATGCCTAAGGTAGGCTTGTCAGCACAGGCGCGGTGTTGCGTTGAGGGAGCTGCATCAGCATTGCTAAATGGGGACTTGGTCTTACAGGAAGCCCCAGATACCTGACTCCAGGGGTACGCTGGTTGCGCACATAGACTCCAAGTCCTGACATCTCCTTACTTACAGGAGCAGAATGATGCAGGATAATGTAACCCTGACTCCAGACAACATTTGTTGCTTTGGGAAGATGGCACTGCAGATTTGCTTTCATGCTTACAACGAGGATTTCTGAAATGGGTCTGATTCAGTGATGTATGCTAACCCGATGTTTAGCGCAAATTTCCGGTAGTGGGAGAACTCTGCATGTGTGGGATCTCCAAGCCACAGCTTGATTGACAAGCTGCATCATTTAGGAGGCAGAGAGGTTGCTTGTTTTCCAAGACCACAGATCTGTGCCAGTGGGGGGCCTCTTTGGAATGTGCTAGCTAATGAATCAATGGGTACATCATATCCCTGATATTTCTAATGTAGACATTCTCAGAATGTCAACATTTTAACAATATTGACATTGTATGTAGATCTTTAGTCAACATCCCACCATTCTATACAGCATCTTCCACTCCCCTTATTGTTTTAGACTTCTTAGGGTTTGTTCCTCTGGTCTGGTACCCCTGTTCCCTGTTTATTACCAATTCACTCTCATTGTAATCCTTTTTGCTCTTGCCCTATGCCTGTTCTTCTTGACTGCTTGGAACGTGTAACACTGAAACATACCCTGTGTTTTTTATTTTCTTCATTTTTTATTATTATTATTAATAAAATTGTTTGTGTAGTATGTATTGGAGCATATACTCATATTTATCAAAATATGCTGCTTTGTGGGTTTTATACAACATATCTCATTTACTTATAGGGCTGAAGAATAGACATGAAAATAGTGTTTGCAAGAAATACTAACTGTATATTGGTACTGAAATATTCATTGCATAGTCTTTTTTTCCTCCATGAGTTGTGCACCTACGACTCAGGGTTAAAGCCCAAATGCTGCAGAATAATTGGTACGATCTGAATCACAAAGCTTACTCAGTAGGCAGTTTGACACAATTGCTAACTACATCTATTGTTTGCTAGCTGCATTCGTGACAAAAGTCTTGATTTTTGTAAGCGATCTTTAACACAAAGTGTGTTTTTATTTATTTCATGCTATATCTGTGCATTCTTCCACCCCTGCAGTCATTTAAATTTCAATGAATGATGCCTTGTAATACAGAACTTAGATTAAGGTGCCAGCATCCATCCCTATCTGCAGCATGTGAAGTGTGTAGGTGTTGGCATTTAGAGAAGGTCTCTCAGTGACATGGTATAAGAGACATTTTTCACGCTTAGTCACTGCTGCGTGATGTTCTACTGTACTATTTAGTCTCATTTCCTAGCATAGTGCATTAACATTTTCAGTGCTAGAACTAGTCCCGCATGTCCTCATATTTCCAGGCGCACGTTTGAGCTGGTAATGTCAAATGGTGTTTTTATTTGTGCATTTATTACAAATAATTTCCTTTGTTTTTATTGAATATTTTTATATCGTAATCTGTTCTTATTTCACACAGCTGCTGTGTGTTCCAAGCATGTTCTTCACATATTGCCAGGAATGAGTAGTGACAGTGACATTGAGTGCGATACGGAAAACGAAGAGCAGGAAGAGAGCATCACCTGCGATGGCTTTAATGACACTTTCACGACACAGCCTTCTGCTGAAGGTGAGAATGTACTGTGTTATCTGCATTTTTCCCCAGTGTCTTCCCAGCTATAATTACCAGAAGAATGAGTTGTCCTGTACCTCATGCCTGTTCCCAGCCTGCAGTCCACAGAATATGAAGGGTTTTGCACTAGGTAGAAGATAATCTCTTATGATGCAGTTTGTGAAATGATCAGATGCCCGGGAAACCAGATACTGTAACTTCTACCCAGTACAAGATTCCCTATGAACACCTGCATAATTCCAAATGGTTGCGTTTTGGATATCTGAAACGACCTGCAGTTCTGCTATTTGGGCCATATAAGAATTAATACAAGCAGAGTAGCAAATTCTACCTTGTCCTAATGTGAAATAAAGGGATAGGGCTACTCAAAAAAAAAAAAATACCTTATTTACCTTAGCGGGGGATTTCCTGCTTTTGAAGGAAAATATCCGCTTCTATACCAACACTGTAGCTGCAATACTTCACATTATAAATCAGTATTGAGAAAGAGGGAAAGAAGAATGTTTGCCCAAAAACCCTCCAAACTACTGCACCATGAATAATGGGTTTCCTTTCTCCCGACACCGGGGTAGCTGAAGGTGGGAAATCCAAAATGTTGGAAATTCCTGATCATTTGTTTGGTCGGAATTGGTGAGATTCTGTGCTCTTTATCATTAGGAATTTTACCAATTACCTGACAGATTGGCAATCATCGCTGTATGTGGTCTTCAGGCATCATTTTGTTTCAGCATCTGTAATCTGATATATGGCCTGCACTTGTTTTGGGGAAAATAATGCCACGCGCCACCCCGTCGAACAGCTGCCCTATGCCCACCCCCTTCCCGCCCACCTTTGAGTGAATGACCTGGCTAGTGTGAAACTCTCCATAGCAGTTCGATCCTGGGGTTTTCCTTTTGCATACAGGGGAGCGAATTTGGCCCGCAGCGAGAAGGTCTGAATCGCCCCTATGGTTTGCATCTATTGCTCAAATGCTGACTTTTTTTTAAGAAATATTTTTTATCTTTTAAGTGTTATCGGTTCCTTTATCCAACACTGAGGTAATGCATGTTCATTGTCATTAACTGGCTTTACGTCAGCACATAGGTTTCCATAACTAATTCACCACCATAATTTTATCACATTGCTACAATAACAATGCCTTATACCAGTCCACCACTACAGATTCAGTTATTTGGCTTCTCCTTCCCTCGTACCTGCTACAATGGACTCGTGCATCTTCTATATCACTTTGGCAATATAGGTTGGTTACTTTTTTTAATGTGGCTGATTACAAAACATCAGATCAGTAAGGGAAGCGGCAAGGATCCGTAGGTAGGGTCCCCTCCAATTGTCCACCTAGCACATTACTACTGAGTACTGCAAATAGGAAATACTGAATAAAGAGGGTGAACACAGAGTTTAGCATCCAGGAACTTAGGGAGGAGCTATTATCTCTAACCATGATTATACAGTTGTACAGTACAGTTGGAGCCACAGCGATGAGACGCACGAGCGTCTCATACTGTAGTAGTCTGTGTAAGCTGCTCTGCTCGGTGAAAGGCGGGGTTCCATCGGTACAGTATATCAATCCGCTGCTAGATTGGTGGAGCATTAGCCACCCAGTGGTGGGGATTTCTATTGCATGCTGAGCATCCACGTCCCTTGGTGGACAGGAGCGCAAGAAGAAAAGAGGATCGCCAAAACCTCTGTAATGGCGCGCTGGCGGCAAGAATGAGACACAGTCCATCTGTATATGTAACTCCTATCATGTATGTAATACATGAGTTTTGCAAACTGTTGTGATGCATAACATAAAATAATGATCTGTATTGTGCTGTATTCTGTATTGAGCCTCAAATTCTACGGAAGACTACGAACTACTGTAAAGTATGGGCCTATCATTTACCAGGTCCCCTGAAGGTGGATGAGGCAGAGGGGGTACTTTTGGCTAAATTCCTTGGTTATTTACTACCACTGATACTACAGCTCTTGTAGGACATTTCCTTGAGTGGAGCTTGAGCTTTTAGATATTTCTAGTCTTGTATTCTCCCAAGGCGGCTTATCGGGAAGGGGGAGGAGGGGGGGGCACCTTTTTGTTGCAGTATTTTTCAACCTTTTGTTATAGCATTTTCTGATTTTAAATAAACATGGTTTCCATGGTCTCTAAAATCTTTCTTTTGCTGTATATATTATATTTATCGTTGATGTATTTCCTTTTGCTTTAACCCCTTCCCGACATTTGACGTACATTTACGTCATGGCCGGGAAGCACTTCCCGACACATGGCGTAAATGTACGTCATGGCTTTAAACTGTCACCGCGTCTATAGACGCGGTGACAGTTTCAACATGTCTGCTGTCCCTGACAGCAGACATGTCCGTGCATGCCCCGGGGGGGCTGCGATGCCGCCCCCCCGTCGGCGATCGCTGTGATTGGCTGTTCAGTGTGAACAGCCATTCACAGCGTTTTCCTGTGTCACCGGCGAATAACGTTCGCCGGTGACACGGGATCAGAGGTGATTGGTGCTGTAAAGTACAGCACCAATCACCGCGGGGTGTAAGGGTGACACTGGTGTCACCCCACCTCACCCCGCCCGCCCCCAAAGGCCGTGATTGGTCCGTCGGACCGACGGACCAATCACAGCCAAGGAGGGGGATTTAAACTAACGGTGACTGCACTGCAGACGCCATTCCGGTCTGGAAAGCGTGCAGTGCGGTCACCGTACCCCCCTGCCGCCATACTGACCAGAACCTTGCTGCCTGCAATACTTACTTGATCGCTGCTGATTGATTACTGGATCCTGTTCAATAATTGTGCCTGTGAAATTGTGCTGCTGCACTGTATTAGCTAGATAGATAGAGAGATAGAGAGATAGATAGAGAGATAGATAGAGAGATAGATAGAGAGAGATAGAGAGAGATAGAGAGAGATAGAGAGAGATAGAGAGAGATAGAGAGAGATAGAGAGAGAGATAGTGTCAGAGAGTGCTATATTTTGTGCTGCTGCAGTGTGATATAGTTATAGATAGAGAGAGAGAGATAGAGAGAGAGAGATAGAGAGAGAGGCCTACTGACAGAGTGCTATATTTTGTGCTGCTGCAGTGTGATAGTTATAGAGAGATAGAGAGAGAGAGATAGAGAGAGATAGTGACAGATTGTGCTATATATTTTTTATATAACTGACTGCTGCCCCCTCCTTTTGTGCTGATCAGTATAAATTAACTGATCAGTAACTTTTTGGGGGCGCAGGGTTTTTTTTATATATAGATATACCTGTGAGTGCTGCTGCTGCAGTGTCATAGAGTGTTAGATAGTGTTAGATAGTGAGAGATAGAGAGATAGAGAGAGATAGTGATAGAGAGTGCTAAATTTTGTGTCTGCTGTCCCCGCCTTTTGTGCTGATCACTATATCTGAGGTGATCAGCAACTTTTTTGGGGGTACAGAGGTTTTTTTTTTTTTATATATACCTGTCAGTTGCACCAAAGGTTGTGCACCTGCTGCACCTCACTGGTAATCAGTGTCGCATCACTGATCACCTTTTTTTTTTGTGTGTGTGCTGTGGGGTATTTTTTTAATTTTTTTTTTTACACACACTGTGATTTTGTGGGTGTCCTGTGGCCGCTGTGCGCTGATCAGTGACGTACATCACTGATCATCTCTTTCGGCACAGGGTTGATCTATTTTTTTTTTTTTTTTGATCAAATTCCTGTTGCCTTTGAGCGCTGTTCAGTGACAGACGTTACTGACCAACATCTGTGCTCAATTTTTGGCGCAGGACCTTTTTTTTTTTTAACCCCTTTTTTTTTTTTTAACCCCTTCATTTTTTTTTTTTTTATTGGTATAAAGCATTTTTTTTTTTTTCTGCACCACATACACAATACACACTACATACCCCCCGGATTGAAATAAAGTTTGTGCCCCCCCCTACACTATACACGTGTTGAAACATTTCACTACCGGTAACACAAAAAATAAAAATGGCATCCCAAATGTCCTCCCAAATGTCCTCCCAAATGTCCTCCCAATCATCCAGGAGAATGTATTCAGTGGAGGAGGCATATGCCATGCTTGCTTCAGACTCTGACACAGGCAGTGATGCAAGCGGGGAATTTGAAGGATTTGCCTTAAGCTCCTCTTCCTCCTCTGCTGATGAGGGACCCCCTCAAAGACGCCCCCGTAGATCAGCTGAGATTCCCCCCCCAATAATTGATCTAGTATGGACCCCACCACCAGACAATTTTGAGCCCCAGGTTCCTGAGTTTTTGGGCATGCCAGGAATCCAATTTGATTCCACAGGTCTCAGAGAAATTGACTTTTTCAAATTATTTTTCTCTGATGATTTTATAAATTTAATGGTGGACCAAACTAATTTATATGCCCAGCAGTTTATTGCTCAAAACCCCACGTCATCATTTGCTAGGTGGACCCCTGTAGATGCAGTAGAGATGATGACGTTTTGGGGTCTGGTGTTTCATATGGGCATAGTAAAAAAGCCAGAAATTAGGCAATATTGGAGTACAGATGTTCTGTACAGTACTCCATTTTACCGTATGGCCATGCCCCGGACTCGATTTGAGACAATTCTTAAATTCATACATTACACCGATAATGCACAGTGCCCACCCAGAGATGATCCCACCTTTGACCGGCTATTCAAAGTCAGGCCGGTCATTGATCATTTCAGTGCCAAATTTGAAGAGGTGTACATCCCTGAAAAATTTATTTGTATCGACGAGTCCCTTATACATTTTAAAGGAAGGGTTAAATTCCGCCAGTACCTTCCCAGTAAGAGGGCAAGGTATGGCATAAAAATGTATAAGCTGTGTGAAAGCACCTCAGGGTACACCCACAGGTTTAGGGTTTATGAAGGGAAGGATTCAAGAATTCAACCGCCAGAATGCCCCCCCTCCCTCGTAGGTGTTAGTGGGAAAATTGTCTGGGATTTAGTGCACCCCTTCCTGGATAAAGGTTATCACCTCTATGTGGATAACTTTTACACTAGCATCCCCCTGTTTAAGGCCCTTGGTTCAAGAGGTACAGCAGCTTGCGGTACTGTGCGCAAGAACCAAAGAGGCCTCCCAAAAACGCACATTGCCCAAGTAATGAGAAGGGGTGAAAGCAGGGGAATATGCACCGAAAATATGTTGTTGGTCAAATATAAGGACAAGAGGGATGTCCTTATACTGACAACAATTCACGGAGACAGTACCACCTCCGTCCCTGTACGAGGTACCAGTACCCACACCTCAAAACCTAATTGTATCCTGGATTACAATAGGTACATGGGCGGAGTGGATCTTTCAGATCAGGTACTGAAGCCGTACAGTGCCCTGCGGAAAACAAAAATCTGGTACAAGAAGGTGGCCGTGTATATCATCCAGATGGCACTGTATAACGCTTACGTGCTATTCCGTTCTACCGGCCAGAGGGGGACATTTATGCACTTTCAAGAGGAAGTCATAAAGGGCCTAATATTTGGGAACCAGCAGGCAGAGGGCCCCAGTACTTCTAGTACTGGCCCCCGTATTGTACCAGGGCAGCATTTTCCTGATGAAATCCCCTCCACTGGAAAAAAGGGCAGGACACAAAAAAGGTGCAAAGTTTGCTATAAAAAGGGAATAAGAAAGCAAACTATTTTCCAGTGTGACACTTGCCCCGACAAACCCGGCCTATGTATAAAGGAGTGTTTTAAATTATACCACACATCTATGGAATATTAGGTTCATAATTTCACCGTGCTTCGGGGGTCTTGCTAATGCCATATAGCACCCACCATTCATTCCACCAGAATCTGAGCCGCAAAATCCAAAAATCACTCCTTCCCTTCTGAGTCCTGCCATGCACCCAACTGGTATTTTTTGGTCACATGTGAGGCATTGCCGTACTCGGGAGAAATTGGGGCACAGATTTTGGGGTGCTTTTTCTCCTTCATACCTTCTGAAAATGAAAAATTTTGAGCCAGAACTGCATTTTTGTGTAAAAAATGTAATTTTTCTTTTTCACTGCCCACTTGTATCAAAATTGGTGAAACCCCTGGGGGTTTGAAATGTACACTATACCCCTAGATGAATTCCCTGAGGGGTGTAGTTTGCAAAATGGGGTGACTTGTGGGGGGGTTCCACTGTATTGGTGCTTGGGGGGTCTTGCTAATGCGACATAGCACCCACCAAAATTCCACCAGAATCTGAGCTGCAAAATCCAAAAATCACTCCTTCCCTTCTGAGTCCTGCCATGCACCCAACTGGTATTTTTTGGTCACATGTGAGGCATTGCCGTACTCGGGAGAAATTGGGGCACATATTTTGGGGTGCTTTTTCTCCTTCATACCTTCTGAAAATGAAAAATTGTGAGCCAGAACTGCATTTTTGTGTAAAAAAATGTAATTTTTCATTTTCACTGCCCACTTGTATCAAAATTGGTGAAACCCCTGGGGGTTTGAAATGTACACTATACCCCTAGATGAATTCCCTGAGGGGTGTACTTTGCAAAATGGGGTGACTTGTGGGGGGGTTCCACTGTATTGGTGCAACATAGCACCCACCATTCATTCCACCAGAATCTGTGCTGCAAAATCCAAAAATCACTCCTTCCCTTCTGAGTCCTGCCATGCACCCAACTGGTATTTTTTGGTCACATGTGAGGCATTGCCGTACTCGGGAGAAATTGGGGCACAGATTTTGGGGTGATTTTTCTCCTTCATACCTTCTGAAAATGAAAAATTTTGAGCCAGAACTGCATTTTTGTGTAAAAAAATGTAATTTTTCATTTTCACTGCCCACTTGTATCAAAATTGGTGAAACCCCTGGGGGTTTGAAATGTACACTATACCCCTAGATGAATTCCCTGAGGGGTGTAGTTTGCAAAATGGGGTGACTTGTGGGGGGGTTCCACTGTATTGGTGCTTGGGGGGTCTTGCTAATGCGACATAGCACCCACCAAAATTCCACCAGAATCTGAGCTGCAAAATCCAAAAATCACTCCTTCCCTTTTGAGTCCTGCCATGCACCCAACTGGTATTTTTTGGTCACATGTGAGGCATTGCTGTACTCGGGAGAAATTGGGGCACAGATTTTGGGGTGCTTTTTCTCCTTCATACCTTCTGAAAATGTCAAATTTGGAGCCAGAACTGCATTTTTGTGTAAAAAAAATAATTTTTCATTTTCACTGCCCAGTTGTACCACAATTGGTGAAACCCCTGCGGGTTTGAAATGTACACTATACCCCTAGCTGAATTCCCTGAGGGGTGTAGTTTGCAAAATGGGGTCACTTGTGGGGGGGTTCCTAACTTTTAGCATGTTATGGTGCCTAGAAACCTACATGGTGCCTAAAAAATAATCTCATAAAAAGGAGGCTCCAAAATCAAGTAGGTGCTCCTTCTATTATGAAGCCTGTGGTTTGGTCACCGTGCACACTAGGGCCACATATAGGATATTTATGAAAACAAAAGAATTGGGGGAATCAATTTTTAGTCACATTTCTCTAGTAAAATGTACTGTGTTCCTTAGAAAAATGTATTAAAATTGCAAATCTGCAAAAAAAAAGAAATTTTGAAATTTCACCTACACTTTGTTTTAATTCCTGTGAAACACCTAAAGGGTTAACAAACTTCCAAAATGCTGTTTTGAATACTGTGAGGGGTGCAGTTTTTGAAATGGCATCATTTATGGGGGTGTCTCACATACAAGTCCCTCAAAGTCACATCAGAACTGAACTGGTCCCTAAAAAAATCAGTGTTTGAAATTTTCTTGAAAATTTGAGAATTTGCTATTCATATTGTAAGCCTCCTAGTGTCCCGAAAAATTAAAAGGAAGTTGAAATAATGATGTCAACATAAAGTAGACATATGGTCTATGTTATTCACTATTTTGAGTGGTAAGATTATTTGTCTCACAAGCAGAAAATTTAACATTTTGCAAATCGCTAAATTTTCCATTTTTTCACGATATTTTGGTATTTTTCACAAAAAAACACAGACTGTATCGACGAAAATTTACCACTAACTTGAAGTACAATGTGTCACGAAAAAACAATCTCAAAATCACTGGGATAAGTAAAAGCAAAAAAAAGTTATCCCCACTTAAGTGAGACATGTCAGAATTGAAAAAAAGGGCTCTGTCAGGAAGGCAAAAACAGGCTCTGTCAGGAAGGGGTTAAATGCTGTTTTGTAAATTGTGCAGTTTAACCCTACTATTAAGTTATTGCTGTTTCAGAAAGTGTCCACAGCACATGTAAAACCAAATTATCATCGACGTAAACCTATCTGATTAAATTACTGGTTTTCATCTTGTGTTATTTCTCTCTTCTTAGCTTTGTTCCGTGATCCACGCACTTGTGTTATTTCTGATTCTGTAATGCCACTAGATTAGTTTTCAAAGGGCAAAGAAAGACCACTAATACAGATGTATATTTACTAGACTCTATATATCACTAAATCATACAGTTCAAAAGACCTAATGCATAAATATAGCTAAAAATTACTACTTGAAAAAACTATAAGGATCAGAGCATTGAACCCTTAAAATGCATATAGTATGTACTGTATAAGTGACTGTGAAATTGGACGTTTCCAAAGCAACAGAAATGTTCTGTACTGCTTGGTGGAGTCACACACATTGAAAAAGCAAGCAGTATCTCTACAAGTGTGAGTGCTATGCAGTCTATGCTATTTTAATTCTGTTAAACATCTTGGCAGCCATTTAGACAAGGGTTTCAGACTGTGACATAGTTTTAGCTAAACAAACGATCTAAATTTAATTATGACTTTCCATGTCCGTTATGTTGAAGTAGAGTATGGTTGAAAGCTTCGTGTTGTATTTACCTTAAGTAAAACTCCTCTCTTGTTGAGGTTGGGTGGCAGTATTATACATTGGCCAGTATTCAATGCTACCGATTCACCGTTTTTTGTTTTTTTTTGGCGAATCAGGCTGTTTTCACACCTCGCAGTGAATTTTTTTCACTGAAAATCTGATTCACCCTATTCAATGTTCACTGTTCACCGAAAGCGAACAGTGAATGCCGGCCAGTTCTCAGTTTCATGCTCGCTGCAATTCGCTGGTGTATTTCAATGGGGTTTTCACTGGGATTCGCCGAGAGTGTATTCGGTGCTAGGATGGCGACTTGCTTTCTCCCTGATTTTTGCCTTGCTTCACCATTTTGCATTTAACATCTTTTAAAGGTGAACTGGAAAGTGATCTTTTAAAATAAAGGGTTTTTTCTTTTTTGGTGTCAAAAAAATCAGATTTTTTTTTGCTGTGAAGGGGCATGATATTTTTATTCATGTGCTTGAAGCACATTAATATATATTTCATTTTTTTTTTTTTTACACTTTCACCAGCAGGGGGCCGGGAGCCCCTCATTAATATTCATATATTCACTGCACTCTGGTCCCGATCATTAAATATGCAGTATCGGGACAAGTGAGTGCAGCGGCTCCTTATCCCAGCCCCCTGCCAGCTCTTGGGGAGCTCTCCGTGTCCCTGCAAGCCCTCCTTAACCCCCTCAGTGTCCGGCGCAGGCAGGGAGGCTTCCATCTTCCTGCCTGCTGCCGTCCCCCAGCTCCCTGCAGCATTCGCCGCAGGGGTTAAAGTTCACCACCAGAGGCTCGCTGCACATTGTATAATACATTTAGCCTTTTTAGCTGGCAAAACTAGAACAATAAACATTTCTGATTAATGCTGAAATATTTTCAACGGGTCAAAAAAATGTAAATATCTACCAGTGCATATGCTTTATGTCGCTGACTATGCGCACTCCCGCACATAGTCAGCCACCTTCTCCTTCAGCCCATCATGTAGTTTGTACCAAGCTTTACAGTGGCTTTATCAACTCTATTAGTAAAAAATATTCTGGAAATCCATTATACCGACTGTTTTACTTATAATGACAATAAACAGTCATTGTTTTCCTGCTACAAAGTGGTGTATGGTGCAGGCAGTTTAGCTGTACTGTTAAATATATTTATTAAACCGGTGTGTATATATATATTCTTACAGATCAAAGCTGCACTTTTCCAGAAGACAATAACATTAGCTCAGAAGACCTTCATTTTGCTGCTGGAGAGGACAGTGGAAGGTATGTGAGCCAAGAAGCACTATAATTGTATAGGCCTGGGAAGGAAACAGATGCTATGAAAGACGTAGAACTGGGAAATGGGCAAGGTGTTGGGACATACTGTAGCAGATCTGGGTCAGAGATTGGCGGTATGTAGTGATAGCGCTGCATGGTAATGCCGCATGAGGCGACAGCCACAAGCAGATGCCCCCTGCAGTAGTGTTCTGCACTGGTGAAGCTTCTATGTGATCTAACATACATATGGGCTCACAATTTAATCAGCAGCCAGTGGAGGGAAACGGCGCACACATGATGAGAACATGTGAACTCCACATGTGCAGGATGTTTGTTGGATATGTACCCAGGGCCCCATTGTTGTGTTGCATCCGTGTAAGAAGCAGCATTTTACATATAGATACACTCACTAAATGCTTTGCGCATAGCTGTAAATTTATGTTTCCTTAGCGATGGGTGAGATCAAACAATTCTTCTTTGGGCCTCACATACGTGCAGTCCCCAGTGTAAACATTTGTCTGCATTTAATGCACTGCACCTATACTTCGCTTCTATTCTGATTCAGATGAGCATGTATATTGCACTTGCAGCCTCTTGTGCTTTTCACTGGATCGCAGATGTTTTAATGCAAGTAGATTATATCAAGCGCGCAGGTTCCTTGATTCATTCTTTCAGCTGGGATCTTTATTAAATCTTAAATATCTCATCTATATTATCTATGAGGTAAATATTGCACTGACATAAACCATTGGCAAAGGTGGTTGATCATGATTCATCCGTTTAGGCTCAGAGTATATTCACTAGATTTTAGGCTGCATGTAAAGATACATACAACTGAATAATTACACATGGAAACACAACTGAACGCATGTAACATTGAGCATATGCTCAGGTCACTTGTTCCCATAGACTAATCTCTGCGACCTTGGCCCATCTGTGAGATGATTTATGTATGTTTAAACCGGTCCATAAATGCAAGAAACCACTGCCATTCCTTACAGTTCTAGCAATGAATGGGAGGAAAAGAACTGTGGTGGCAGAGCTGTGCATCTGATCAGCCTTTCCTGGCCACTGCCAGAAGGATACAAACATGAAGTGACAGGCATGATGGAATGGTAATGAGTGGGAACTGCATTTAGTGAGACCGTGGTCATGGTGTTTCAGTAATGCAGTAGGAGTCTGTCTCAGGGGTGAAGTAAACCGTGCCCAGTGACTTTAGATCTTTAATTGGGATGTCTAATTTTATTTTTTTGCTTTAGGTAATTTGATGGGGAACTTCTATTCAATCACGCAGAGACGGAGAAAAGGAAAGACATCCGACTATTTAAAATGCATCCAATGTGGGATGCACATTCACTGCTGTAACTTATTTATATTACTTACAAATATGTCTAATAGCACTACATATGTACTTTATAAATCACCTTTAACAAATAATAAGAAACTCATTTCATTCAAAGGGTCCAAGTACAGTACAAATCCACACACACCGCTATTGCACATGATTGGTTACTTACAGCAATCCTACGTTCTTCTGTTCTCCATTGCTAGTCACTTTCTCTAAAGGTGGGGACCATTCCTATTCATTGCTTTACATAGATGTTAGTACCTTTACATTGTGGGTCCCTGCAATGTTCATGTCCATAATGAACTCATGCTCACTTCATAGGTTAGCAGGCAGGTGGCACCTTCATCAGTAGCAATGTGCCTTCTGTGAGGCCTTCTGAAGGAGAAGTACAATGCTGGCACTGGCTAGAACAGTACCTTTTATGGTTGTCAGAGGTGGAAACCGGAAAATCAGTGCAAGAATGTTTTTTTTTTTTTTTAATGTGTTGATAATGGCGAGGAATGCCGTTTATACTTCCGCATGGCTACTGTAAGCGTTTATAAAATCTGTAGTTTTGTTTTTGTACTGTGGCTCCAGGAACGGTAAAGGCAATAATATGAGCAAATGCTTATCTGAAATGTAATTCTATATTGAAGAGATGTGCTAGAAGATAGAGATTACCAGCAATAAATAAACTTCAACATAACATAGAGTAGATCTAGATTTCTGTTTATCCAGTTAGCACGTGTTACACTACTTAGCTGTTACTACCTGTGAGTACACAACACTTCAGGTCCACGCTTTTTAACGATTAATTCAACAAGACATTTTATTTCTGAGCTGATATACAAACTGGGTGCCTTCACCTGTGTGCCAATAATGCATTCCATTTGCGGAAAGATGATACCACCACATAGCAACATGTACCTTGTCAATGCCATCCCCTTCAAGGTATAACATGCACAACAAGCGTTCGTAACGCCATTATTAATTAGATGGCCTCTTACTCTCCGCTTATTATTTTGTAATATTTAGAAAACCTGTAGTCAAAAATAATTCTTAGCTGTGATGTATGACGTAATATATTTATTTAAAGGCTGAAATAATTTTAGTCTTTTTCATGTCTAATTTCTAGCCACCAGGGTTCACGGTTCCACCAAAAAGCTTAGTATTTGTCTAAAGCCATTTTCAGAAATCCTTTCAGCACACACCTCCAACAGCTCATGTTTTCCAGATTTCCATCTGTGGAAACCAAGTCACCTGTGCCTCATTAACTAAAGCCTGAAAACCCGGGCGGTTTGGGTTGCATGAGGACTTTAAAAACATGGATCTAATCTAATGGGTTTTTAGCAGATATCTGCTTCAGAAATATAAGAAGCATCATAATGAAAAGTTATACTTTATTTCTAATTCATTGTATTTTCACATTCAGCGATTACGTTATGTTTGCATATTAACAATATTATGACAGCAGTCTTCCTCAGGATAAGCTGTTATGCGGGAGTGACAAAAAGAACAATGCATTTTGTTCATTGTTCTACAAATATAGAGAATTGTTGCACTTTAAAAATGGAGAGAAAAAAATGAAGGCAAATTGTCTCATCTGTAATTAGCGTTTCACATACTGCGTTCTAGTGAGATTTGTAGTATATTCAATAACACAATTACCAGTACATTGCTGTGAAGCATATTAGCCTATTCTAGTGAGCACCATTGTGACATCTTAAGCGGTAGATTTTACTACATTTTCTGAAGCCAAGATGTGGAGGGGTTATGCATGGCAACCAATAGCTAGAATTTGATTGGTTTTATGGGCAACACCAATGATTTTTACATTTAGAATTGTTATTTAACGCTACCCACAAGTCTTATAGCAATGCTAGTCAAAGTCACATTGTTAAATACTCATCCCCACTACATACGAACACATTCATTTTAATTTAACAAGTTACTGGTCATTTGTATTCTGAATTCTTGTCCGTTATTTATTTCTCATTTGTCTAGTGTTGCTTTTGTTGCATAGTAGAGGGAATTTTGTCCGCTACATAGAGGAGTAGAAGTAACACTTTACACTGCTGAACTGGTTATGATTTACACTTGTTTTTTAATTGTTTTAAGTATAAAATAAGGTACAAAAAAAATAAATAAAAAAAGTATTAGTAGAGTAAACCTGCAAGGAATGTTGCTCTATTATGAACTAAGCAAACTCTGGAATTGAAAACCCTGTTTCTCTTTATAGAGTTTAAGCTGCTGTTTGTAATGTTACTGTGTCTGAAAACTGGTATTAGTCCAATGGAAACATGAATATAATAATGTAAGTTGTCTTGTCGCGTCCACTGTCCTTTACTTGTGAATTCTCCGTTTTAAATTTATTGTTTACATGTTTATTTGAACTTTAATTATATTCTTTCTGTTGCACTTTTTGTTAATAAAATTTAACATGGGGCATAGTTTCTGACTATTTTGTAGCTTCCATACATCTTCTGTTCAAGTGGTTTTGCCTGGCTCCTGGCACTACACAGCTCCTGATCACCGCAGCATCCGGTTTCTGATTATGCCTTTGTATAAGCTGAAATGTGTTGTTGGATACCAGTTTTGGACCTGTGATTACAACATCTGGCATTCAGAAAGGTCTTTTTAGTACCCAATATCTTCTTCTGACCTAATCTGTTGGAAAATGTCCATGCAAGACATCATTATATTGCACATTCTCCCGTATAAAAGGTGCATATGCCTGACAGACAGGTAAGCTGTAATGCACATAAATGGACATTCATAGGATATATATGCTTATGGAAATGCTAAAGGAAATTATTGAATCCTCACAATGCCAATAAAAGTTGCCCTTTTTTCACCTATATGCTACAGTTGGAGTAAAGATCATTTGGTCATACCAATTCTATAGCTCCTCAACCTGAAGGAGCGCCTCAACATTAAATTCAATATGACAAAGCTCTAATGTGACTAGACTGTTGGGGTGGTAGAGCATGGGACCTTGTCATGTTTGGCAAACACTTGCTTTTGTAGATCACCAACTCCCCTTATTTCAGTAACATTTATTGACGTCTAAGAGATAGATCAATCTTCAAGACTTACCTTGCATTTGATCCTTTTAAAATACTTTTCTCTTAACTTTTAGTAGAAACTTTAGACCCAAATAAAGTGTACTTATGCAGTTCTTATCCATTCTGGGTAAATGAACATAACCAGGTTATAGCGGTAATTTGCTATTGGACAGCTTTGTATTGTAGCTTGTGACTAGAAAGAAAAATGGGCAATGGACAGACATGTAATTTTACACCAAATCATTCCCCATCACTAGTTATGGATGAAAAGGATGTGCCTGCTCTGCTTGTGATTGAGGACAACCTGGGTAGACCCCATTCCAGAGTTCCATGAACAAAATATTGAAGCGTACAACTGAATGCCTCATTAGTTCTTAGATCAAAGATTCCCAAAGTTAAGTTGGCCATACATTTACAGATCGATTTTCAGATTGGGCTGGTTGGAACAAAAACCTGGTAATATCTAAATAACCTGTGTTTGTCAATTTTCGAGCATTTCAAAGCAAATGGTTAACTGTTATTTTTTTTTCAAACAGCCCAATCTGACAATAAATCTGTAGATGTATGGCCAGCCACCCAGTGCATGTTTTGCAGGTTTCCTCCCAGAATTAAGTGAAATAATTAGCTCCACCTGTGGATCTTTTAAAATGTCAGTCAGTAATAAATACACCTGTCAGGTGACCTGGAAAACGTGAACTGTGTGGGGACCAAGTTTGAGAATTACTGTGTTAGATAAAAGAAACCAATTACAAAATTTTACATAGAGAGGTAAGCACAGGTCCCACATCAGTGGCTTTACACTGTCAATTGGAGGTGTTTTATATAGTTCTTTTCAGAGATGCATTTTGACATAATCCAATGCTTTCTTATTTCCCCTTACTGGGAGGTTAGTGTGCAGTAGGGATTACTTGTGCACTGTCTGATACGATTTCCCTGTGTTTCAGTTTAAACTTTCATGAAAAGAATGAACAGCATCTCTATTTCTTATAGGGGGAGCAGAACTAACCACACGGGTACTGCTGTAATTGTCTTTTATCATATAATGACTAGAGATGGATATTGTCACTGGAATTATCCTACAATCCATTTAACCTTTAAGCAATATCCATTTTTACTTAGTACTTTTTTTTTCCAGATTTTGATTTGCCAAAAGATAACTACAAATTACTGACTGATATCCTGTTAGAATTGTTTTATTTGCAAACTTCTATATGACAAGAGCCAGCATAGTATCCTCATATAATAGCCGTTTCTGTGTACTGTATAGTACATTGATGTTTGAAATTGACATATTGTGCAAGTAATATGGCGGGATTTTCAGTTGAATGGTGTACTGTGTATATTTGGTGGGTTGAGCGGTTGTGTGAAATTGGTGACTTGCTTTATGATGCAATTAAATGGTCTGTCAGTAATTTAGCCAAATGACCTGGGATATTTGCCATGGTATTGATGTTTATTTGAGACATTTAAGGCCCCCATACACTATGCGATTTTGGGACGATTTCATCCGATTTCGGCACTTTGGGCCGATAATCGGATGAAATCGGCCCAAAATCGTAGGTATGTGACATTTGATCCGATCCGATGCGCGGTCCCGTGCGCATCGGACCGGATCAGGGAGGTCGGACGGTCTGTACATACGATCACGTCCGACCTCCCTGTATGCATATGCCTGCCACCTGACAGGCATATGCATACAGACACCGGGGGAGTAGTGGGGGCGGCCAGCGGCAGCAGTGGTGGGGGCGGGCAGCGGCGGTGGGGACGGGCGGCGTGTGCGGTGAGCGCAGTGTACTTACACATAGCAGCAGCGGCGGGGACGGGACGCGCAGTGGCGGCTATTATATTTTTAAAATACTTGTCAAATGACCGGCCGCTCTCTGATTGGCCGGAGAGCTCTCAGCCAATCAGAGAGCGGCCGGTCATTTGACAAGTATTTTAAAAATATAATAGCCGCCACTGCGCGTCCCGTCCCCGCCGCTGCTGCTATGTGTAAGTACACTGCGCTCACCGCAAACGCCGCCCGCTGACCGCCCCCCCCCCCCCCACCGCCGCCGCTGGCCGCCCCCACCACCGCTGCCCGTCCCCACTACTACCGCTGCCCGCCCCCACTACTGCTCACCGCCCTGCAGCTCCCCCCGGGGTTTTTTTTACATGGGATAAATCGCATGCGATTTATCCCATGTAAAAATGGCACATCAAGTGCCAAATTGTATGTGAGCCTCCCGGGGAGCTGCCGGGCGGCTCGCAGGTAAATTGGGTCCGACTTGTCCCTAGGACAAGTCGGCCTAATGTATGGGGGCCTTAAGATTTATACTTTCAATTTCCATAATTATTGTACAAAGAAAGACATTAGAAGATCTCTAGTTCATAGGGTTTTTTTATTACTATACTGGTCAAATCCCAACAATATTTTATTGTTATCTGATAGAACATCTTGCATTGTAGGTTAACACAGTTAGGTCTTGTTTACAAAACTAGCTCAATCCATTTAGTGCAGGGTGTAAAGTCTTGTGTACAAAAAAAAGCCTCAGTGAAAGGTGCATGTAGTGTAAGCGCATCAAAACAAAGAGAGATTTTATGGGTAAAAATCAACAACAATCAATCAACAAATAAAAGTGATCATTAAATGTAGATTTGAAAGAAAACACGATTGTGAAATACAGTTTATGACTGAACACAAATATAGTCTCATTTATTCACAATATTACTTGTATTTTTGAAGCTGAAAACCAAACGTGTTGAGTAATAGCTAAAAACAGTTAATCTTTCAATATGTTTTGGTCTGGACTAATGTTGTCACATAGGGGCTGTATGGAGGCACACCCTTTCGTTGTTGGGCTTACAGTGTTCAGACTACCATGTTCTATTTATATGCACTGGCACTCGCCCTGTATATGGGCAGGCACTGTGAAAATTTGCGCACTTTAATTTTAAGTTATTTTATAATAACACAAGATTTCTAACCTAAAATGCTAGGTTTTACCAAACTAAATCCTGTGGCACAAATTAAAATTGTACTTAAATTAACTCCTATTTTATCTGCCAACAGATCTGCACAGGAATAATTTTCTCTTTATTACAACACAGCCCCCTGTACATTGTGACTGTCAAACTCAGGGGATCCGAACGACTGTTGTTCTAGTATGCACAGGAGTAACAATAAATCACATGCAACCAAGTGAAACAATATATCATTCAGTGGATAGCAATCTTGCAGTGGGAGTGCTCTCAATTTGGCTAGTTCTGGGCTCCAGGGCCAGATTAACAATAGGGCGGATAGAGCTGCAGCTCCAGGCCTCCACATAAAAATAGGCCCAGCATCATGACAGCATGATGATCATCAGCTGGCCACATGGTTGCCCATAAATCCCGAAGTATTAAAATAACATTTATATTTTACACACTTATTTATGGAGACATTGGGTCTTATAGTGTAAGGGTTCTACATGGCATTGGCCTCACCACCTCCACTTTTCGTAATAGGCCCTTGAACCTTTTTTAGCTCCAGGCCCATGAGGCCCTTAATCCGGAACACCGGTAATAAAGGGAAACCTGACAACAGCCCACTAAAAATCTTGTGTGGTTATAAAACAACCGAAAATATAATGTCACAGGGGGGGATAGAGAAATGATTACCAGACCAAAGGTAAATTAAATGTTGACTGCAGATCTGAGTGTTTGCATTGCTATCTTTCCTGTAACCAGTGATACTATGTGTTTGAGGAAAACTGATGGCACTTATAGGCAAACAGAATATTTACATATGTATAATAACATGTCTTCCAGCCAGGTGCTGGTCTCAGCTATAGGGAGATAAAATTGAAACCAAAACACGTTAACAATTAATATATGCAAACCAAACAGACATTGCTCTATTTGTAACTCACAGTGAACAGTTTCCAAGCGAGTAATAAACGTTGTTGGTTGGATGGCTTGTTATCGACACCATACTTTAATTTCTACCAGATGATGTTAAATGGATAATCCAGTTCTTTATCTGATTTCTATACATAGATTATTATATTTTAAAACACACCAGCACTATCAGGAACACGCTAAGTACAGAACACAAAACCAGAGGATCACTCCCCCGCTTTAACAGGTAAATAGATACAATGTTATATAGTTTCATAATGGTCTAATATTTTGTTATTTTTACATTGTCACCAAGTTATACTGTCATAAATTACAATATACAGGGATGTTATATATAATTAGTTATAGGGGTAGTTATTGCTTACGTCAGCAAGCAGCAAATAAGGGCACAAGTTTCTATCACCAGTGGAATGAAGAGAAAACACTGTATTTCACAAACAGCTGCTTAATCTAAAGCGTATTATCCAGAGCAGTATATATCAGAAGGGGAAACCACTACTGTAGGTATATATAGTAGCACGGTAATGAGAATGCGGTATGGTGAGTGTATCCGTAGTAGTGGCACCATTCTTCCCATTAAATAAAGTGCTTCAGGAATTTCTACCCCATTTCTTTTGTCTTACCACTATGCCCCCCACAATTCACCTTAAGAATAATGTACAGAATGTCTCAGCATATTAACAGGCTTTCTGGTTTATTTCTACATCTGCAGGAGACATAAGACTGGGGTCAATTCAGTCTCATACAATGTAAGATTGCAGTACACCCATCACCCATAGGGCTGTTCATATGGTACCTGTACACTGCATTTCCCTGTGCACTCCTATGGGGATGCCAGGTATGCGTGATCTGGGGTGACGGTGGCTGCGCAAGCTCGCCGTACCAACAGCACATTGCATGTAATGGATTCGCCACCCAAGACTGTAGCATAGAACTGCAGGCTGCTCCAATCCTTTTCCTTTTAAAAAGCCAATTTATAGGCAGAAATGGAGCAGCCAATACAGTGGTGGTGTCCCACTTGCCTAATATTTGTAGTAGTCGTGGTTATAATGTTAAATCATGCCTCCCCTGACTGTGATCAACATTGTACCTGCCTTAGCTGGTTACCAGTCCCCTGGTATGTAATGTGATGTATAGCCGTTATCCTGTGCTATGGATAGTCTATGGGAACCATTCATAGTGTTCACAGGGCAGAAGGGGAGAGTAGGATAACTATGTACACTGCAGTTCAAAGCAAAATATATCCTGCACTACGGCTGCTCTGCCAGTTATAGCGATATGTTCTCCTATAGGGCAGGGGTAGCCAACTCCAGTCCTCGAGAGCTACCTAGAGTTAACGTTTTCCAGGTCTCCTCACAGAATCACAAGTGAAGTAATTAGCTCCACCTGTGGATCTTTTATAATGTTAGTCAGTAATGAGTGCACCTGTGTACCTGCGAGGTGAGCTGGAAAATGTGACCTGCTGGTAACTCTGGACTGGATTTGGCTACCCCTGCTATAGGTCTATTCATGAAACTTCCAGCCCATAGGACAGTGGTAGCCAACTCCAGTCCTCGAGAGCTACCAACAGGTCACATTTTCCAGACAACCTAGCTGCTGCACAAGTGCACTCATTACTGACTAACACATTGTAAAATATCCACAGGTGGAGCTAATTACTTCACTTGTGATTCTGTGAGGAGATATGGAAAACATGCACTGTTGGTACTGTAGCTCTCGAGGACTGGAGTTGGCTACCCCAGCCATAGGATATGCTTGGACCAGTTCTTCTATAGCTACTCATACCACATTTCCTAATACATGTGCCCCCTTTGTGGCTGCATGTCAATAATGCAATGTAATCATAAAAATAAAATCTGACTACTCTTCAGTCATTTGTACAGTTATTTATTCTTCTTTAATGTTTATATTGATAAACTATAAATCTCTTTAAAATACAAGTAGTATCCTCTTTAATTATGTCATATAAGAAGTCAAGTAAAAGGACTGGCCACTGCAGTTTTGTCAAGTGATATAAAACAAGGGCATTTATAGTTACAGTACAAAGACGTTTACATACAAAATAAATTAGTTTTATTTTTTAAGGTTGTTTCTGCTTACTTGAGCCTTCTAATCTCCTTATGATGTTGGATTAGGACTACCATGAATTTCTACTTGCCTATCCTCTTGGAAAGGCCCGGAGGCTCTGAAAATTGGGTGCCCCTCAGAAAAGTGGGCAAGTCTTCCACTTGTTCCCCAAACCCCCACATCCCCCTCGGCAGCAGAGGTGACTACCGATGATCGCAGCGCTTTGAATAGAAGGCGGGGCTAAAATGATGCAAATAGCACCAGTTTACATCATTTTAGCCCCAGTGTAATTAGCGGAACTTAATTACATCGCCATCTGTCCCCGCCCCCAAACTGCATGACAGTGATTTCTCTCTGAGCTTTTCCCGAGGAACACAATAAAGTAAAGCAAATATACAAGAATTGCTGGTAATGGCTGGTTATAAACAAAGATACATGGGGTAATAGTGTGGGCTTAGACCCTCCCTAACATATTAGAGCACAGGACTAAGATGTGAGCCCTATAGGAATCAGAGATTTTATCAGGGAGTGCTCTGGGAAAAGACACAGGAAGTGTATGAGGCATGTTTCAGTTGGTAAAAATACCTACAATACCACCCGGGGCTAGTAACAGAGGGCATATGTATTAAGCTTAGAGTTAGGATAAAGTGGAAGGTGATAACACAGCAGCCAATCAGCCCATAACTGTCATTTTCCAAACCCGGACTGTCACTTTTTACAGTTTGGAGCTGATTGGCTGGTGCTTTTCACTTTATCACTTCACCAGGCTTAATACATCTGCCCCTGAGTTACTGCTCTTCAGGGGTCAGACTTGTGCAGCACTGACATATGCTCTCCCTCCTGAAGTCTATGGAGGTACTTCCAATAGCTACCTGCATATTCTATCTGTTTTTAATGGTGAACACACTTTTATATTCACAAGCCACAACTAGAGCTGATCGGTCTTTCGGGTAACCAAATTAATCCTAATGTATTTAATCTAATTATGAGACACTCACAGAGAGTCTGTTACTGAACTGTGAGTGAAAATGTATTTTATCAGCTACAGTGTCTTAACGTGAGTTAATATAATTGTACAGTATGTTTCGTAACTGTATTGTGATCCCCAAGCACTGTGTAATATGTATTGTATGTTGCCACTGTAGATAATGATGATGATAATAGGAGTAAGCCATTACTAAAACTGTGTATACACAATACAGTTATCTGGCAGTTCATCTACAAATTATGGCTGGTTTGAATGAAAATCTGGCAATGGATGAGAGCAAGTGACAATCGACCATTTGCTCCCAAACTCTGGAAAACAGACAAAACCTGTCGTACATACAAATTGGGAAAATAATTTGTCCATTTTCCAGTGTTTGGTAATGAGTGACCATTCGACCGTTGCACCCATATTTTCATTCCAACCAGCGAGATATGACAGACTATCTGCCAGATAAATGTATACCTAGCTTTACTTTTAATATCAAATTACAGTGGTTTAAATTCATCATGTGTTTCTTTTATTTATTTTAACAGTCATTGACATATACAGCCATATTGCTCTTGCCACTGATAATATCCAGGGGATACTGAAGATGAAAGCTTGCCTTTTGACTTGTCTCATATTTTAGTTATGTTTGTACTGTCTTGAGAGCTGACCCACATACTAGGTTTGCCAGCAGTGTGAGGACCATTTACATTACGCACAGGCTCTGATTCATGCATTCAGAGCTTGAAGGAAAATACTGAACAGACGTCTATATATCCTGTATATATTTCTTATACAAAGTTTTGACAGTGAACTCCAAAAGCTGTTTTGGTACTTGTTTCCTATCTGGGCGCCCAGGTTTTCTACGTACGGCACCGTAATGAAATCGGATCGCATCGCATCGTACACATACACGATATTGAACGATGCGATGCGATCCGATTCAATTTCCCATAGGAAACAATGTTAAATGGCTCAATTTAGCCAAATTATCGTAGGAACAATAGTAAATGGGCCAAAAACACCCCTGAACATTGAAATGTCCCCCCAAAAGTAGTTGACGCCACCCCGCCATCAACGTGAACCCGAAGCGTGGCGAGCGCAGCGGTACGCGTCCTCCGACCTTTTCATGCCCTACTATCCACTAGGGCGTGGAGTGAGAATAGAATAGTGTGGCGAGCGCAGCGAGCCACCGAGCCCGAAGCGTGGCGAGCGCAGCGGATACCTTCACAGTTATACGCGTCCCCTCGCGGGCTTCCCAGGTGTCCATGGCGACGCGGACACCTGGGAAGCCCGCGAAGGGACGCGTTTACCTGTGAAGGTATCCGCGTCCCCTCGCGGGGCTCGCTGCGCTCGCCACGCTTCGGGCTCGGTGGCTCGCTGCGCTCGCCACACTATTCTATTCTCACTCCACGCCCTAGTGGATAGTAGGGCATGAAAAGGTCGGAGGACGCGTACCGCCGCCCCTCGCGGGCTCGCTGCGCTCGCCACGCTTCGGGTTCACGTTGATGGCGGGGTGGCGTCAACTACTTTTGGGGGGACATTCCACTGCTCTGTGGGTTTTTTGGGGGTTTCTGGCCCATTTACCATTCTTCCCTATGCTGATTTGGGTAAATTGAGCCATTTAACATTGTTTCCTATGGGAAATCGAATCGGATCGCATCGCATCGTTCAATATCGTGTATGTGTACGATGCGATGCGATCAGATTTCTCTACGGAGAATAGCATGGTGCGCAATTAACTTAGCGGGCGCCCAGATAGGAAACAAGTACCGCTGTTTTTATCCAGGTTTAATAGGTTTTGTTATTGGGATACTAGCAAGCCCCTATTGTGATCTTCCATGCAGCTTGATGACGCTTCTACTTCCAGTAGCTGCTCTTCAGAAAATTGAAAGACTGTTACGGGTTTAATGTGAATAGTTATCCAGTAGTGGTGTGGGTATAATCTGAATAGTTATCCAGTAGTGGTGTGGGTATAATATGAATAGTTATCCAGTAGTGGTGTGGGTATAATATGAATAGTTATCCAGTAGTGGTGTGGGTATAATATGAATAGTTATCCAGTAGTGGTGTGGGTATAATATGAATAGTTATCCAGTAGTGGTGTGGTTTCAATATGAGTCACACTAAACTGCAATCTACAGTAAGCATTAGTGAGAAACCCCTGTCACTTTCTGTGTCAGTACAAGCTGCAGTTTCTCATGAATATTTGTTACCCTGATTGTACAGTGCGGGAGACCATGTGGGCGCTATAAAAATAAATTAGAACTATAACAAAATAAACATTTGATAATAATGATCAAATGTAAAGGATTTTTCCCTATTAGGATGTTGACGCTTAATTAATATAGTTATGAATCATTTAAATATGTGGCTAGTATATACAAGTGATATATTTATAAACTTAAATTACATTTGTATAAGCATTAAGTTTTGATATCACGTATAATTTAATGTTATCATGTGTTTAACTCTCACAGATATGTTGGCACACACATGGTAAAAAGAACCATTGTTTAAAGGAATCCTGCATCCAATAATGTAAATCATGGGTCCTCAAACTGCGGCCCTCCAGATGTTGTGAAACTACAAATCCCAGCATGCCTTGCCACAGTTTTGCTATAAGGGAGTGTTAAAACTGTGGCAAGGCATGCTGGGATTTGTAGTTTCACAACATCTGGAGGGCCGCAGTTTGAGGACCCATGATAAATGATTGCAGATACTGTATTAGAAGTCACTTTGGACTTCTGGGATCAGGGGCATAACTAGATATTCATAGGCCCCATAGCAAAAGTTTTAAGGGCCCCCTTTGTAGTAACTGATGATGATAAATATGTGTAAAAATATTATTTAGACAGTAAAGATGGGTCCCCTTCAGCTACAGGCCCCAAAGCAGCTGCACCCCTTTCACCTATGGTAGGCACGCCCTTGTCTGCGATCTGTAATCAGATTTATAATTTGAAAGTGTTCCACCTTTAGACAATCTGAGGATACTGACTTTTTACATAAAAAAACTGCAAACATTTAGTTGAAACACTGGCCACTCTACATTACCTGTGTTTTTCACCAAATGCCTTATATTATTGTCGTTGAGCATACAGCTCTCCAGCTGCTGTGGAACTACACATCCCAGTATACCCTGCTACAATTTAGCTTGCTTGCTAAACCGCTGCTGGGATGTGTGGTTCCATAGCAGCTGGAGGGCCACATGCTGAATACTTTTGGCTTATACAGTGCATCCGGAAAGTATTCACAGCACTTCACATTTTGCTATGTTGCAGCCTTATTCCAAAATGGAATAAATTCATGTTTCGCTCAAAATTCTACACACAATACGCTATAATGACTGTGAAAAAAGTTTTTTGACGATTTTTGCAAATTTATTAAAAAACAAAAGAAATCACATGTACATAAGTATTCACAGCCTTTGCCATGAAGCTCAAAATTGAGCTCCGGTGCACCATGTTTCCATTGATCATCCTTGATGTTCCTACAGCTTAATTGGAGACCTACTCTGGTAAATTGTTGATTGAACTTAATTTGGAAACACAGTCTATAGAAGATCCCACACTTGACCATGTATGTCAGAGCACAAACCAAGCATGAAGTCAAAGGCATGTTCTGTAGACCTCTGAGACAGGATTGTCTCTAGGCACAAATCTGGGGAAGGGGGCAATATCTGCTCTTTAAAGGTACCAATGAGCACAGTGTCCTCCATCATCTGTATATAGAAATTCAGAACTACCCAGAACTCTTCCTAGAACTGTCCGGCCATCTAAACTGAGTGATCTGGGGAGAAGGGCCCTAGTTATTGAGGTGACCAAGAACCCGATGGTCACTCTGTCAGAGCTACAGCATTCCTATGTGAAGAGAGGAGAACCTTCCAGAAGGACAACCTCTGCAGCAATTAACCAACCAGGCCTGTATGGTAGAGTGGCCAGATGTAAACCACTCCTTAGTAAAGAGCACATGGCAGCCCGCCTTGAGTTTAGGACTCTCAGACCGTGAGAAATGAAATTCTCTGGTTTGATGAGACAAAGATTGAACTCTTTGGCATGAATGCCAGGTGTCGTGTTTGGAGGAAACCAGGCACCTCTCTTCAATCGGACAATATCATCCCTACAGTGAAGCATGATGGTGTCCGCATCATGCTGTGGGGATGTTTTTCAGTGGCAGGAACTGGGAGACTAGTCAGGATAGAGGGGGAAGATGAATGCAGCAATGTACAGAGACATCCTGGATGAAAACCTGCATCAGAGCGCTCAACCTCAGACTGGGGCAACAGGTCTGTTGTCCTGCTGAGAGGTGAACTAAGTACACAGCCAAGATATCAAAGAAGTGGCTTCAGGACAACTCTTTGAATGGCCTTGAGTGGCCCAGCCAGAGCTCAGACTTGAATCCGATTAAACATCTCTGGAGAGATCTGAAAATGGCTGTGCATAGACACTTCCCATCCAATCTGAGCTTGAGAGGTGCTGCAAGGAGGAATGGGTGAAACTGCCCAAAGATAGGTGTGCCAAGCTTGTGGCCTCATATATTAGAAAGACTTAAGGAAGTAATTGCTGCCAAAGGTGCATTAACAAAGTATTGACCAAAGGCTGTGAATTTTTATGTACATGTGATTTTTTTTTTATCTAAACCTTTTTTCACGTTGTCATTATGGGGTATTTTGTGTAGAATTTGAGGGGAAAAATATATTTATTGTTGTAACATAAATTGCTCGGCATTGCTCGGTTTAGTTTACATTGGTAACACTATCAACTTCTATGTTACTACATCTGTATCTGATGCACAAAGCAAAGATAAAAGAACAACACAAGGGGTCTGTAATAAATCAATAGTGGTGAGTATGCATCCTAACAATTCACTAGCAACCATTGAGGCATTCCACGTCCAAATGTTCGTCACTGGTTGTTACTAAACTGATCAGTTGCATTCTAAAGAACAAGATGTTTGGAGCACAAGAAGCCCCAGTATCTGCTGTGTATTGGGGTCTTAATCAAAACACAGAAGGGAGACATATTGAGAGCAAACATACTTGCCTACTCTTTTGTATAATGTGGAGTTTTCCCAGCTTCCTGGGAGAGTAAGTCAAGCACCTCAATCCCATTCTCTTTCCAACAGACTAAGGGGAATCCAAGATCTCTCTGCATCATCTGTTATTATAAAATTTGTCCCTGATAAAAATAAATAAAAAGGTCACACCTTAATGTGTATCAGCTATGTGTGCTGGGGGGTTCTATTGATTCCAATATAAATTTACAGGGAAAATGCGATAGAACGAAAAAAATAAAATTTGTATTGACAAAGTGTGATGAAATGTCATGCAAATGACACCACAGTGTTTACCAATGTTATAAGAATATTTACCTCGGGGCAAAAACTTTTTGGAAATAATGGATTGTTTCTTAGAAATGCTAAATAAATTGATTATGCTGCAGTTTATCCTATGTATCATGTCATGCAAATCACATTACTACTTTACTGCAAAAAGAAAATAGAAATAATTGGCTATGTGACAATCTACTGTATTCTGATACTTTGCTGTTGAGCTCAAATGAAAATAGTACATGAAACAAAATACTAAAACTCAATTAGATTTTTGATTGAGAAAAATACTGCCTATAGTCATCAACCATTTAAAATAGTTTTTGCAAAGAAACATGATGCATGAAATTAAGGCAGCCTGAAGGTCAATAAACCCTTATGGAAAGGAGCATGCTGTGCTGCGTAATTAAATATACATGATGTGTTAACACAATAATAACCCTGATTCTTTGTTACTTAATTAGATGTAATGCTTTAAATGCTAACACTTGTGTGAGTACTTTGAAATGAGAGACTAGTGCAGCTGAACTCAGATCAGATATCTCATGCCTAAACCAACTTTCAGGAGATAATGAAAAGTGGATTTTTAGCTTCTGAGAAACAGAATGGGATGGTTTATATAATGCAGTTACTGATATAATGCCTTTATACCTGAGTTTCCTCATACTGGAGAAGTTGGCTTATCCTCAAGAATCACTGTAAATTGACCCGATCTAGCTGTACTCCAGCAGTGCCTTATTGCCATTATAAAGTGTGACATCTATTTAAAACTATAAAAATAACTGGTTATCTCTAGCCTTTCATGTATGAAGTAGACTTTAGAGGTAAATATACAGTTGCAATCATTATTTGCTTAGAGAGGGGTTGAATGCACGTATGCAACCTGAAACTAGTCCACAACTGAAATCCTCAATGCTCATTACAAGATCATCTTGGTTAGTTATTAGTCTAAAGCAGCCCATACACGGTCTGTTTAACGGATCCGTTTGGGACTTAAATAGTACACATCGGATCGGATTGCATCCCTAGTGCATGCAGTGTGCATGCACTGCGATCCGATGTGTACCTAGTACAAAAAGTATGTGCAGCACATACTTTTTGTACCGTACTATGTGATGCGCGGGAGCGCGCATCGCATAGTACAGAACGGAGCCCTACACAACGGACCGTGTATGGGCTCCATAATGAGTTTCTAATGATTGTGTAAACCAATGATTTCATCAATTTAGAATTAAACCTCCATTAGAACCTCCAAGCTGCATCATTGGGCACAGAACCTGTTACAGATAAAGGCCAGGACAAGAAGACCATAGGGGTTTTATTAAAATTCCTGGTGTTGTCAGAAGTTTCTACTGCCTTTGATAGGTTACATTGTGGATATAGTACAGGATACACATAACTTTCTAATCATTCCCTTACAGCAATTTGCATTTTTTCTTTAATATCACTTATTTTATCTTTTGTTTCCCCTAACTGCTGCATGTGACAAGGGATAATGTGGAAATGTGATAGAAATACAGCAGCAGATATGTCTCTTACTATCAACAGTTGAGTTGTGGAAATATCCATCTATGTGTAAATAGTATACCATACTGTGTAATGTTTGGGGTGAGATCAATACACTAGGATAGGAGAAAGATGCCATTGAAGTGTGGGTCTACCTAACCTAATTCACTGGAGCACTACAATTATATAACATACAGGGGAAGAAGTCGGGGATCTGTTCACATTTAATAGATCCTATGTAGGTCTGCCAGTGCTATACAGTTGCTCTCTTTTAACAAAGCTCTAGTCATCAAACGGCCTTTAAGACTAGTTTTCCTAGAAGCTACAGAGCAATGTACTGATATCCTATGCTTGCCAGTGCTCTGCACTGGCACTGATAAAGTGGACTGTGCTTTATGAGAAGGCTTTTTGGAAGAAAGGAGCTTTGCAGAGTTTGGCTTGGTCTTCGTCCCACCTCTCCTCTTTCTGAAGTGTACAGGCGATACATGCATTGGACCATTCACCACTGCTTCCAAACATTCATCTTTTAACTCCCGAGGGCAGCATAAGCTTTCCTTTATGGGCATCAAGATATTCACATATCCCAAGCCTTTATTTCTAGAAATACTTTCATCCCACTCCCTCTCTTCACAAGCTGGTGTGCTTTCTACTGCCTCCTTTCTCACAGATTCTTTGTTTCCGTTGGCTCTCTTTGGTGAGCTAGCTCTGGATACTTGGGAGCACGGCAAGCATTTGGCACTATATGGTTTGCCACCTCCTCCATGCAACGGGTCTAAGTAGTCTTGTTTCTCTAAAACCTGCACTTCTGGACCAAGGTTCAAGCTAGTTCTATCTGTGAAAGATTCTTGACCATCATAACCTCCTAAGTCAGCTGGTGCTGAGCACTGATGAAGTGGCCATGACCCTTTGCACTCTCCTTGGTTCTCTTTGTCGTCTCCGTTATCCTCCTGTCCCTTATCGAAAGAGTTTTCTGTTTGGTTGTTCTCCTGGCTTGTGCTGTTTCCTGCATTGAAGTCCCTGAGAAACACCACAATGACTGTGATGTTGTCACTGGAGCCAGCATCGCGAGCTGATGCCACCAGCTTATGGGCAACCATGCTGCTGTCTCCGTTGTTCTCCTTCAGATGGTCCGACACAACTTTCACTGCTTCATCTGGGTTCATCGTGTCATAAAAACCATCACAAGCCAGAATGAGATAATCTTCAGAACCATCAAGGACAATAGAATCGGAGTCTGCATCGCCGCAGATATATGGCTTGTGCTCAGCATCCCCTATATGACAAAGAAGACAAAATGTGATGCTTTTAACATGATTTAATGTCTGCACAAAAAAAGTTTTTATATGCACCAGGGGAGATTTTAAAGAGGTTCATGCAGGGTTGACAAATCCGTACCCGTTTTCAAAAAATGTAAAAAAAATAAAAAAAATCATTGTTTCATTGTTATTAAATTGTTACCAAAACATTCTAAATAGCAAAAAGCTGTATTGTACACACCTGTTTATGCATCAAAATCTGCAAGTAAAAAGAATGATGCAGTTTGTATCTGGTCTTTTCTGTCTTGGCTTAAATGTAAACAAAGTGAATGAACCCTAAGGTAGCCCTACCAGACATAATGAAAAACAAGAAAACTACTTTTTTATATATGTTTGTATTTGAAGGTTGTCATATACTAAAAAAAGGTTTGACTGATCCAAACAGTAGAATAACCATATCCAGCAATGGAATGGCTTATTCTATCTAGGACCCCTTTAATTATTTGTCTCCAGGAAAAGCAAATCCCTGTCTAACATCCTGGTTTAAAGTTACTGTGGGCTTAACTGCTAGGCCACAATGGATAGTGTACTATAGACCGGTCAGATCACTGACACAGTGAGCTCAGCTGCATCATGTGTGAACAGCTTTACGAGCATCTTCAAGCGTTGTTTTAATTACCACTTTCCGATCAGGCAGTTTAACGCCAATGCAGCTTGGTGACATACTGTAGTGTTCCTGTAGCCCCATGCTCATCTGTAAAGCACTCAACATACAGTAAAATAGTTATTTGACTAGATTACTGTACTGTATTTCATTGGAGACCTCACGCATGTGCAATGGTTAATTTTAAAAGCGAGATCCGACGAATGAACATAAGCATTACACTCACCGGCAACACCATATGCCACACTAGTCAAGTTGCTCCAGGCTTCGCCACACTGTGACATGCTGCAGTGCACCTCAATTTGTCGATCCAACCGCCATAGGTAGGATGGCTATATCTGTAGCTTACATATCCATCACACCTTATACAACTTGACATATGAGACTGACCTCATTTGGTGTTAGAAAACTGTAGATATATAAATTAATCTGAAAATATTATATAAAATCTCGTCTAATAACGTTACCACACCAGTACTGTAATTCACATTATCCAAAGGAAATGTGATTAAAGATCCAGATAAAGAGTTCATAATACAGACTTTGGCCCTTATTCAGATGAAATTTGTTCTCAAAATGGGCAAAACCATGTGCACTCTAGGTGGGGCAGATATAATAGGTGCATAGAGAGTTAAATTTGGGTGGAGTGTGTTGAAACTGATCTAAATTGCCATTTAAATATAACACCGCCAGTATTTACCCTGCACAGAAACAAAACTCACACAAAACTCTCTCTATACCTGTTACATCTGCCCCACCTGCAGTGCACATAGTTTTGCCCATTTTTAGAACAAATTCGTACTGCGATCAGATCTGAATAAGGGCCTTAATGCCTACCTATATGTACAGCTTTGTAACAACGCCTCTCCTACCTGACCCCACCCCCCTTCCCTTCTCCCTTCATATCCTCTCTGTCTTCGTTGAATGGAGATATGTTATGTTTACATATATGCCTATTACACCAACTATGTACTTTATACCAAAATATATAAATAGGTGGGTTTCATATCTCTCTTCTCTATATATCCTGGACACACTAGAACATCTATAAAAGGTGTCCCATCTGACCTATATAAGTTTACATTAGTCCTCCCATTGTATTTGTTACTGATAAGGGCATGGTCCTACATATGATAGTATAGGATCTGTGTCCTTATGAATATAATTCCCTACTTTAATTGTTATCTATCGGTGATGAATTAGTCATGGAGCCGGAAGCCTGAGAGGCAACGGAGCTCCATCTATGGTGTCTGAGGCAGCAGAGCGCGGTGATGGCGGACGGGAGAGACAGCCAGCATGGGAAACCACAGGTGAGTGACGCAAGGGGCTAATGAGGCGGGGGGCGGGTTTTCCCTGTATAGTGTTTGGTATTTATTTGGTCACATTACACTGTGTGAGTTGTTCCCTGAGGACGGGCTCTGCCCAAACATGTTAGAGTCACAATAAAACTTTTTTTGCTTCACTGAAATTCCGAGAGTGCCGCCTACATCCAAAGCAACCTCTACAAGGACCCACCAAGTCCATTAGGAGGGCACCGGGTCATAGAGAAAGTGACATCAGCAGGAGTTCCGGGCATCTGGAACTAATATATATATATATATATATATATATATATATATATATATATATATTATGCAGTAGAGGTCACTCGCAAGATTTTCTAGCTGCACGGCGGTAGACTGCCAATAATGATCACAACTGACACAAGTAGTAGTGAGTCAACGTTTCGGGCTGGTCGCCCTTTATCAAGACATGTCTTGATAAAGGGCGACCAGCCCGAAACGTTGACTCACTACTACTTGTGTCAGTTGTGATCATTATTGCCAGTCTGCCGCCGTGCAGCTAGAAAATCTTGCGAGTGACCTCTACTGCATATTACCTACATTTCCTGCCGCCGTGCAAGGACAGAGGGACACCCAAGTCTGTGACTGTTTGGATTGATATATATAGTGGTACTAGCACTGGTGAATCCCCACTTTTTGGATATAAATGTTCTTGCACTGTCCTGTTGTCAGGTCTCAAATACACTTCCCTTCTTTCTTTGGGGTGGCAGCACCTCTCCTATGGGTTCTTGTTCCCGGGAACCCTGTGTATGGAAGGTCTGAAAAAAAGGGTGAGATGGGCGCCTCTAGTGTAGAATTTTAGTAATCAATTTGTCTCCCTTCACCACATGAAGACAGACCAACACCCCAATTTTAAAGGTGTACCGTATGAAGTGGTATTCAACCACTGCATAGTGAGCATCTTCCAAATATAGTTCCAAAGGCTAATCAGCAAACTTTAAGGAATTCCAAAGCCTCCCTCCTTGGTCTTCTCCACAATGTGAATTACTGATTCGAAAAGTTGCCCACCAGTGCAAGTCTTTCAAAACTTAGTTTCCAGAGATCTTGACGAATTACTAAAATCTTCTGAAGACACCTCACCGTGGTATGGGATGGGAACCCAATAAACCTTAAAAGCTGGCTGGCATATATATATATATATATATATATATATATATATATATATATATATATATATATATATATATATATATATATAGTAATGTACACCAGCAAAAGACTATCTTTAACTATTACAACTAATAGCGATATGCTTTGCGCATAAAAAAGTTTTTTTTTTTTTATATACAGTATATTTCCACTGCTTTACATCACAGCACGGTCGAACCAGCTGGCTTCATGTGCTATGTACAGTTGATTTCACTTAAGATCCCATTTTGAAATCCAGGTAAATCTGGACCTGCACATCTCTTACTATAATTGTGTGCAATAGTCTAAGGAGGCCTACAGCTTTTATGTTGTTTTTTATGTTGTGTTGATTGTTTTGTGTCTATTTATAACTTATTTTTATTTTTTATTATTTAATATCCTTTATTAATTAACTATAGTCCATGCGCAGTTCTGATTTTCCTTTGTATACCAGTATATTCAGTATCCAGAAATTGGTAAATATAGGTGAGCCCATGGCGATGCCAACTATGGACAATAGCATCTTCACCAGCTAGGAAAGCGGGATTAGTAAACAGAAGTCAGAACAAGGCTGTAAAGAAATGCCTTGTCTCTTCCTCAATATTTGCCAAGCTAGACACGGGGTATAAATTAACGGATTATCCCACAGATCAGAAGGTAAGGTAGTACGTGTCGTGTGTAATAAAATTGATAACTCAGTTTGCAACGTGAAAGAGCGTTCCAAATTTACATATACATCCGTATTCCCTATCCAATCTAAAGCATATCTATAATTTGCTGCTAAAGTGTAATCCTCCGCACAAGGTAGATTTATCCCGCCCAAAGAAATAGGCTGCTGCAATTTAAATAGTGAGATTCTCGGGCGTTTACTTGCTCATATGAATTTAGAGAGCAGCATTTAATATGAGAATATCACGCTTTGTCAGTACACATGGTAACATTTGAAGTGGGTAAAATAGACGTGGGAACAAAACCATTTTATATAAGTGGCATCGTCCCATGATGTACAAATTTTAATATTTTATTCAAACAGTGGAATTAAAAAAATGTATCACTCCTGAGCAGGATCCAATCCATAGCATGCTAGGTCATTAGAGCTACTGTCTTTCCGGGCCTGATATTTCACTCGCACCTGATGCAGGAACCTGGTCGTTTTTTTAAATTAGGCAGCCAGTAAATGCCGATGGCACTCAGGGCTTCGCTCGGGGTTTGTCACAATGTATGCAATAGTATTTCATTAAAAACACGTATTTTAATGTAAATGCTGTTTAAGTCTAGTAGTAGTCTTGGCCTGCCACCATTTTGTAAATATGTTATGCAGTTGCTTATTCAGCCCCATGGACTCCGTGGGGAAATGTATGCTGAGTTAACTCATCCTCTAAGTTTGACATTCATTTTTCCACCGAGTCCAGACCCTGGGGCTGAATGAACGACTATGTAGCATACTATATTACAAAATGTTGGTGGGCCAAGACTATTGGCCACAAGGGAACCTACCCTTTTGGAGCTAAGCACGGCATACACAAGTAAATTGGAAGCAAAGTTAGCCGCTCAATGGCAATGGTGCTTCACATAGCTATGTGGCACTGTACTGTAGTTTACTTTAGTGGAGCAATCACCACCCAGGTATGAAGTAGTGTAATTACTGTACATACTTTCACCATAGTACGCCTTAGTGTGCCATAATGGAGCATTTCTCATGGTGGGACAATGAAGCCACAATAGCAGTCTAACAGGATAGGTGAGTGTGGCTACATCTGTATAGCATCTAGTTCCCAAACCAAGATAATGTAGGGACCCTATTTTTACTTGACAACTGTAAAAGAAACAATACTGAGGCATCTAGAATATACAGTAATATGGCATGATAGGTGGAAGGGAAAATTAAGATTTAAGAATTATATTTAAGTTCTGGTTGGCTAGGGCAGTACTGGTATGGATCATTAGGTCACCACAATGTTGGTCGACATGGGTTAGGTCAACAGGGTCATTAGGTCGACATGGGTTAGAATGACAGTCAAAGGGCGGTATTCAATGAGGCTGATTCGCCAGGTTTTTATGGCGATTTTGTGCTGTAAGGCGAATTTCTGACTAAAACGGTGAATCACCCTATTCAATGACCAGATGGCGAATACATTTCAAGGTTTTTTTCGTCATGATTCACCGAGTAGCAATCGCTATCTTTTTATGGTGAAGTGGAATGTGAACTTTTAAAATAAAGTGTTTTGTTTTTTACAATTGGTGTCAAAAAATCTGGAATTTTATTCTGAGGAGGGGCATGCTATTTTCATTCATGTGCTGTAAGCACATGAATATATATTTAATTTAAAAAATATATATATATATTTTTTTGGTACTTGTTTCCTAGCACGGCCACACCGATTAAGATCGGGGTGGTCGTGCTGAAAAAAATCGGGTCGATCGCATCGCATGCGATTTGGTCGCATGCGATGCGATCGACGCGACCGACTGATTTTTGACCCGATTTTTTCATTAAATCCAATGTAAATTGGGTCCCGCTGCGCTCGCCACGCTTCGGGTTGGCGTCTATCGTGGGGCGACGACGGGGACATTTATAATGTCAAATGGGTCATATTGACCCATTTCACATTTTTTTACATTTTTACACCATTTCAATGTTAAATTTTTTTTTTAACATTGAATCCTATGTAAAAATCGGGTGCATCGCGTCGCATCGCGTCGGGACCAATGTTAATGGTCCCGACCGACGCGATGCCCCCGATATTTTACCGTTCACGACAAGATTTCAATGTTAAAATTTTTTTTAACATTGAAGTCAATGCAAATATCGGGGGCATCGCGTCGGTACCAATGTTAATGGTCCCGACCGACGCGATGCCCCCGATTTTTGTTTCCTAGCCGGCAAAATGGACCTGATTTCAAAAGAAATCGGGTCCATCGGGGTAATCGTGTCCCTTAATTAAGGGACACGATTACTTACGATTGTGGCCGTGCTAGGAAACAAGTACCATTTTTTTTTTTACACAGAGCAGCCAGCAGGGGGCCGGAGCCGAGCCGCTCATTAGATATTCATATATTCACTTCACCCGATCATTACATATTCATGATCGGGTGTAGTGAATATACGCGGTCGCCTGCTGGCACCCCCGGGGGGCAGCCTGTGCTGCCTGGCACCCGGGGAGCCCACCTCCCCCCCACAAACGTTCTGGGGCAGGCAGGGAGACTTCCATCTCCCTGCCTGCCACCGTCCTCAGGCTCCCTGCGGCGTTTGGCGCAGGAGCTCAAATTCGCCGGTCAGGGGCAGCGAGCCCCTGACTCGTTGAATACCAGAGCCGGCGAGGTTCCGGAACGCAGCGAGCAGTGGCGAATGTGCAGCGAATCCTAAACAGGATTCGCTGCACGTCGCCGGTATTCACATTGAATACCGCCCAAAAGGTCAACATGGGGATTTTCAAATTTTTTTCTCCTGAAAACAAATGGTCAACAGGTTCATTAGGTCGACATGGAGTTTTTTGCGCAAAAAACAGGCGGTACAGTATATCATGCCCTACCATCCACTAGGGCGTGGTGGGAGAATAAAATAGTGTGCCGAGCGTAACGAGGCAGCCTGCCTGAAGCATGGTGAGCAGACGTGGTGCTATGTTTTGGTGCCCATGTCGACACGACATGTGCCAACAGGCTGAATTTCATGCCCTACCATCCATACCATCCACTAGGGCGTGGTGGGAGAATAAAATAGTGTGCCCGAAGCATGGCCGACAATAGGTTGTTCATATGTTGTTGTGTTGAAATTCCGGTTTAAAAAAAAATGTCGACCTTCCTGCATGTCGACCTTTACTGTTGTCGACCTAATGCTTGTCTTTCTTAATGCTGGTGACCTAATGATCCATACCTGGGGGGGTGGGGGGGGGGGGTGTAAGAGCTGTCACTGTGTATCGATCTACTGTACAGTATATTTACTAAGCTTTGACTTAGATGAAAACTTGAAGACAGCTATGCGGGAATAAAAATTAAATAAACAAAAATCAGACATTTAATGTGCTAAAGAAATTACCAATCTAATTAAAATTAGACTTCATGTGGAAGACGTGTCTTCTATTGAACCCTGCAGCTTAAGATGTTATTCAAAATGCAAAACAAATAACTGATTGTGGAAATTAGGCTTCCAAATTAAAAGATATTTTAGTTATTCGCTTGATTTAGCTGCACTTAAATTACTGACATGGCAGAGAAAAGCTTTTGACTGTATGAATGTGAGCTGCAACATTATACTGTATGTTGTTTCCTCATTAAATAAATATATATATATATATATATATATATATATATATATATATATATATATATATATACACACACATGATACAATGGACAAAGACACATATTCAATTCAGCCAGAGCACGCTATCTTTGTATGTAATTATTTTTGAATATGTAATTATTTGGAATATATTTTGAATATTATTTGGAATATATATATAGAGATATAGAGGTCTTGTGGCCCGGCACTCTCTGTTTGGGGACAGCCCCCCATTGCCCTTCCCGGTAAGGCAGGTATAGAAGAGAAAAGGCTGGCACTCCGAGGATTCGGTAAAAAAGCGTATTATATTAGCCTGTGAAACAAACCAACGTTTCAGGGCTCCTTTGTCAAGGTGTAGGTGAGAACATTTATATAATGTCCCAAAAATCCGTCACTCAAAAATAATTACATACAGTACAAAGATAGCGTGCTCTGGCTGAATTGAATATGTGTGTTTGTCCATTGCATCAGAGACGCCAGTCACAGTTTATTTCATAAAGATTCAAGCATTTTTACTTCATTAATACTTGTATATATACCATGGTTGCAGACTTTCTGGCGACAAAGGTGGAGGTAGCGGTCCTGCTGTTGTGTTGTTGCCCTCCTATGGCCTCCTACATGTCTCCTGATGTACTGGCCTGTCTCTTCTTAGTGCCTCCATGTTCTGGACACTACGCTGACAGACACAGCAAACCTTCTTGCCACATTTCGCATTGATGTACCATCCTGGATGAGCTGCACTAACTGATCCACTTGAGTGGGTTGTAGACTCCGTCTCATGCTGCCACTAGAGCAGAGGTTCCCAAACTGTGTGCCGTGGCTCCCTGGGGTGCCTCGGGACACATGCAGGGGTGCCTTGGGTTGGGGGTCCAGGACTAACTCAAATTATTAATGGTTAGTTATTTATGAGCAAAACCAGTGCTGGTGCCTGCCAATCATAAAATGTGTACAAACAGAAGCAAATCCTGCCCTTTACCACATAAATCACCCTAAGAATCGAATATATACCCAATCTAATTAAATTTAGTTTGGCCTAGGGGTGCCGTGAAAAAAGTTCTGAAACTCTAGGGTGCCCTGATTCAAAAAAGATTGTGAACCCCTGCACTAGAGTGAAAGCACCGCCAGCTTTCAAAAGTGACCAAAACATCAGCCAGAAAGCATAGGAGCTGAGAAGTGGTCTGTGGTCACCACCTGCAGAACAACTCCTTTATTGGGGTGTATTGCTAATTGCCTATAATTTCCACCTGTTGTCTATTCCATTTGCACAACAGCATGCAAAATTGATTGTCAATCAGTGTTGCTTCCTAAGTGGACAGTTTGATTTCACAGAAGTGTGATTGACTTGGAGTTACATTGTGTTGTTTAAGTGTTCCCTTTATTTTTTTGAGCAGTGTATATCTAGAGTATGTGATTCAAGACGGCACTCAAATCAACATAATATTCTAATGGTGCAAACAAAGCATAAGTACTTCCGTCCATTGGTGAGGGAATAACTTGAAGCAGCACTCAGAAACTGGAAGAAATAGTAGTTGTATTAGAAGCAGGACATATTGAAATATACAATCTTTACAGTGGGATCAGCCGCTGTAAAGCATGTATATTTCAATATGTCCTGCTTCTAATACAACTACTATTTCTTCCAACTTGTGCTGCTGCCTTCATTGTGAGACTCCGGAGGGGTAAGTATTAAAAAAATGAATGTGATGTGGGCACCCCTGGAACTCAGGGGCCCATGTACACTGCACACATTGCACCCATTAAAAAAATCTGCCACTGCTTGAGATCTGAACTAAATTTAACAAACATTTTTATTCAGATTTCCTTGTTCTCCTTTCTGCTACTTTTTTTTTAAATCTTTTTATTGATATATTTTCATATATAACCAGCATACGAACAAGTCAGTATACATTAATGTTCAATCCGACATACTGTAACTGGTTTAAGAAACAGTCACTTCTGGTACATCTTGGATACAATCAATAAACAATGTGAAGTCAACTAGTATTTCCCGAGCACACCAAATATCTATAGGAGATTACAAAGGTAAATGAATATTGAGTTGTATACTATCATGCACATCTAATATCACATAGGGGGCAGGAGAGTGTGGGGAGGAAAGGAGGGGGGCGGGGGATGTGTAGTAAGATCCAAGGATATAACCTAACCAGTCAGTTTTGTTACTTCTGCTCTAGGGGAGTGTCTAAGTTAGATATGACATGCATTTTGGTGGTGTCGTCTAATGCAGTGGTTCCCAACCTTTTTTGTCTCCCGTACCCCTTGATTAGGCTTTTCATTTATGAGTACCCCCTCGTGAAATTTTCAGGGGCGTGGCCTAAAAAGGGTTGTGGCTTAACAGGGGCAAGTCATACTGGCAATGACGAGAAAAAAAAAAGTGCAACCACTTGACCACTATATAAGCTCAGCACATTCTGCGGAGGGCATATAAAATAACAGAACCTTGTCAAATCTCTATTACTGAAGCAACAGACATTCCAACGGATCACGTTAGCCTTCCAATAGTGCCAGATACACATATGCCCCCAAAAAAGTGCCAGATACACATATGCTCCAATGGTGCCAGGTATGCCCGCACAGTGCCAGAAACGGGAATGCCACCACGGTGCCAGGTATGACCCCATGGTACTGGGTATGTGCCCACAGTGCCAACAATGCCCCTACAGTGCCAGCAACAAGTATACCCCCATAGTGCCAGCAACAAGTATGCCCCACAGTGCCAGCAACAAGTATGACCCACAGTGCCAGCAATGCCCCACAGTGCCAGCAATGCCCCACAGTGCCAGCAATGCCCCACAATGCCAGTAACAAGTATGCCCCCACAGTGCCAACAATGCCCCACAGTGCCAGCAATGCCCCACAATGCCAGTAACAAGTATGCCCCCACATTGCCAACAATGCCCCACAGTGCCATCAATGCCCCACAGTGCCATCAATGCCCCACAATGCCAGTAACAAGTATTTCCCCACAGTGCCAACAATGCCCCACAGTGCCAGTAATGCCCCACAATGCCAGTAACAAGTATGCCCCCACAGTGCCAACAATGCCCCACAATGCCAGTAACAAGTATGCCCCCACAGTGCCAGCAATGCCCCACAGTGCCAGTAACAAGTATGCCCCACACCTGAGAAAAGACAAAATCCCTCATCCCTACCCCCTCTCCCCTCGGCCACAGCAGAAGCACATAGTCAGCAAAATTTGTTACTTACATAAATGTAGGCTGAGCTGGCTCCAGGCTACCAAGCAGCGTGTGGAGTGGGTCTGCTGGCTGTCCTGCGCATAACCGCGCGGGTACCTCCCTCCTCTGTCCCCTGCTTGGCTAGTCTGGATCAGAGGAAGGGGGAGGCACTACCCGGCAGTCACCACTCGCATGTCGCACACACAGTGCGACATACAAATAGCTCCGCCTCCACGCCGGGTTCACTCTGCTATGAGTGGTCTCCCCACTCCGCTCCTTCATTTCAGCCGCGCAGACCAGTCCCCGCCCTGTGCGCCGCTCGGCGCTCACAGACAGTCACAGCCGCCTGTCAGTCTACATATCAATGTGACAGGCGGCTGTGACTGAGCGCCGAGCGGGGCACATAATAAAACACAGTCTCCCTGCACAGCCGCCATTACAGGCCGGGCCGCGGCGTACCCCCCCAGCGTGTGGACGCGTACCCCCAGGGGTACGCGTACCACAGGTTGGGAACCGCTGGTCTAATGTATCAATGTATAATGACCATATTAAATACATTTTTGTGCACCATTTTGTAAGTCTAATCTTGTGTATTGTAGAGGATTTGCAGAAGTTTTTAACAGTCGACAGGTTTGGAGCTTCTTTCTTCATCCAGAAAATGAAGATGCATTTTCTTGCCACTGTTATCGTAGTTAGCAGTAGGGGGAAGTGCTTTTTGTTGAAATTGGGCATTGAGTCCCATGCAGGCTGAAGGATCCATAGTCCCTTTAGGTGTCCATATAACAATGCTATTTTAGCACAAAAAGTAGTGGGTAATTGGTACATGTATGGGGACCTTTTCACAGAAAACATCTCTCCTCTCTGCTACTTAATGGGTTATACAACGAGCACAGACATCTTTTTTCTATCCATTAAACGGATAGCTGACCATTCTCTAATCAGATAAATGACTCCCTTATTGGAATATCACTTATACCGTGTTCACACTGCGAGTGTGAACTACACGGCAAGCCGGGAGTGGCTAGGCAAATTCCCGGGTGAAGCAGTTCTACCCAGTAATTTGCCTTTTAACACTGGTATTTTAGCAGTGTGAATCTGTCAACCCGTGTCTACATACCCAGATCTTAAACACTGGTAAAAAGAAGGGTTTTGGCTGTGTATGAGATCCGGGAATGCAGACCCTGTTGACCTGTTCACACTGCTAAAAAACCCTGTGTTAAAAGGCAAATTACCGGGTTGAACTTCTAGAGCCGGGAATTTGCCTGCAGTGAGAACGGAGTATAAAATTCACTTTTTACATTCCTATCTAGGGTTCAATCCAATTCTGTGCAATGTAGGTGGATGTGCTGCATAATAGGGCTCTGAACCCTTTGTGCAAACTGGGTAGATTTCAGCCCTAGAAGTGTGCAAATTCAGGTGATGTTGCCTGCGGCATTAATAGGGTTGACCTTCTAGTGTTTTTACCTGACAACCTAGGTAGTTAAAGTGATGAAAAGAGGGAATGTTTTAATCAAGACATTCTGACAGTGGAGCATCGCTACTAAGGACGTTGGAATTATGGGGTTGATTTTCTCTGCAACGCAACTGCAGATATGAGGATGTGAAGCTGCTGTGCAAAAAAGAAAAGACACACCCACCAAAGCTAACACAACTCATCCACAATTTCATAAACATTTGCAACCTATATTGAAGAACAGGGAACATGGGGCTTAACTTTAGACCAATGGATACGCATGCTGGCCAGTCTTCATTCAGAATAAGATTCGCTATGACGATTGAGGAGGGACATTCATAAGCCTCTCTTAATGGCTCAGGTCCCTGCAATGCCACCTAGACAAGCCCAGCCCTGTATAATCTGTAACCACTGTGCCACAGAGGCAGATTTAGACCTAATGGATCCCTAGGCAAGATACCGTTTTGGGGCCGTCCTCCCTCAAACAATCCATAGCATTATATTTTTGCTGATGATTGCATCTGGTATCGATATATTACCTTGCCTCGTACACAGTCTACTGATAATTGCTTAGCCGCGTGACACCGTCAATGTGTACAAATCTCAATCCGGCTCTAGGTGTTTTGGAAGTAAGCTTAATACCCAAGTCACATTTACAGTAAACTGACTGCCCACATACAGTGGATGAAACCATTTTGTGTGTCTAAATATTTTTTATCCTATCAAAGAACATCAAAGGAAGAGAGTGTAGGCAGGTTCATGGGATGTCATAACATCACGATAGTCCCTCAATGCTTCTCTGGAAATTATTTGGACCATGTGTCTTCATACTGTGGCCCTCCAGATGTTGTGAAACTACAAATCCCAGCATGCCTTGCCACAGTTTTGCTGTAAGGGAGTGTTAAAACTGTGGCAAGGCATGCTGGGATTTGTAGTTTCACAACATCTGGAGGGCCACAGTTTGAAGACCCAGGATTTGGACTGTCAGAATACTTTTATGGGGCCCATTGAGACCTGCTGGGCCCTAGGCAGGCACATAGGTTGTATTGTGGAAAATCCACCTCTGCTGCCCAACCTCTCTGCTGGTATCACTGATCCTGGAGACAGGCCTTCATCCAATAGACTTTGCAGTCTACTGGATTACGTACTTTTGACTTTGAATAAACACGAATATGCTACAGACTCTGGACTTTGTGTGTGGAGTTAATTTAAAAAGAGACTTATGGCTGATCTTTCATAATGATCATTTAGAATTTATCAATATGAAGACATAACACTTTTCTCATAAATCTGAGGGTGCAGGGTAACACCACAAAGCTCAGTGAATTAAAGTCATGTCAAGATTTGAACTCAAAATACAGACACCCGCTCCTGCTACAGCTGGTTATACTCATTACTTATAATGCACCGGAGTAAGGGGCACAGAACAATCAGCAAAGAAAATGAATGCCCAAGGATGTAGTCTCATTATACCTGTATAGTAAAACACCGACCAGTGTGTGGGAATAAATCTTCAGCACATTATTCAGTTTAGTTAATGGAGTCCTTGGGCTGTTATAATTGAATTGCATCCTAGGCGAGATGACTTTAGATTTCCCAGTACAATTTATCTTATATTTCATGTTACTTTAGCTTTCTGTATTTCTTAGATCATCAAACACTTAATTAAAATCAGGGCCATAAGGAGGCAAAGAGAATAGAAAAGAATTAATTAAAATCAAGCTCCTACCAATAGCTCGGGAGACAGACAGGCTTCCATTAACTCTCCAAGCTCCAAACCAGACCACACAGCCTCCCAAAGCCTCTATGCGATGTTTCTCATCCTATAAATGAAACCAGCACAAACATTATTTGCAGGCAGCACCTCTGTGTAACATTTATATACACAAATATGGGTACAGCCAAAATGGATTCAAACTAATGATATTTTGCAATGGCATATAACTGATTTGACCATGTACTTAATGCACCATTTTTACTCAACATGCCATGTGCAATACATACTGTATAGGAGCCTTCCTGCTCTGGGTAGTGCAGTTCCTATTTCCTGCCTCGAGTATCTCTCTCTCTCTTTCTCTCTCTTCTGGTGCATTTAGCACACTCTGGTCTGTACCTCAGCCCTGAGATATAGAACAGACTGTGCTAGGATCACAAGAACAGATGGTGATACCCCAAACAGCAAAGAGGAACTACACGTGTTGTGACAGGTGTAGGATGCTAGAATGATCACTAGACATGGAAGAAAAAACATGGAGCTTAGTGACACCCTTATTATACCTAAAGTCAGAAACATCCAGAGCTGAGAGAACTAGAATGATATGGGTTTGGTGACCATGTGAAAGAGAAGGCACCATGAAGGTTAGAGATTATAAGTGTCCTGCCAGAGCCTAAAGAATATGACATACAGTACTGCTTAACTTAGTTTCTGCATTGACATTTATAATAACAATATTTGAAACTTATCTGTAGAAATTCATTTGCATGTAAATGTCCAACATTTCTAATTGGTAAGTATAGATTTTTGCTGTAGGGCTCGATTTAATAACAATACTATCTGCTAGCGGTATATTTCGTGCATTAGTGCTGCATCTCATAGTGGTACTTTCTAACATGCCGCCAAAAAGTAGCATCACTCAGCTGCCCAGCAACATTCATAAGTGCCCCTGCTTAACCTCCAAAGGGAACCCCAGATGAATAATGCCAAATCACTGCAATATGGAATGTTAACTTTTGTAGGAATGTCGCTAATATTAATAAATAATTCACTAAGAAGCTGCCAATAATCGAGTATAAAAAGTCTGGAAATAGTTATGCATCCAGAACAGTTACTGTAGCATTACCATACATGCGGATGTGTCCATCATTACCTATACTTCTGGATAAAAATGTGCATGGCTTTGCATGAACCAGAAAGTATCATAAGATGTTAAGATAGTATTCAATAGAGTTCTATAGAATCAGTGGCACAGCTAGAAATCCCCCCCCCCCCCTGCCAAAAAAAAAATTCTTAGCTGTAATTCTAAGATATTACAGCTACAGTAAGTGATAAGTTGTTACAAGCTGGTATAGGATTGTATACAGTGGTGTAGCTACATATGCGGCAGACCCCGCGGCGGCTTGGGGAGAGCAGCGCTAGCGGGGTCTGTGGTGGGCGCCACTGGCTGAACTGACAGGCGACCCAGGCAGCAGGGAGCGCTGAGCTGGTCCCGCTCTGTGCATATCTAATGAGTGGAGACCCAGCACAGTGCTTATTTAATGAGCTGGGACCCAGCACAGTGCATATTTAATGAGCGGGTCCCGCTCATTACACATCCACGGGACGGAGACCCCTTACTTCAATATGCACTGCACTGGGTCCCTTCTCATTAGATATGTACAGGGCGGGACCAGCTCAGCACTCAATAATGCCTTGGTCGCCTGTCAGTTCAGCCAGTGGCGCCCACCACAGACCCCGCTGGCTCTGCTCCCCCCAAGCCGCCGCGGGGTCTGCCGCATATGTAGCTACACCACTGTATAGAATATTATACCAGCTTGTAACACATTATCACTTAGCTGTAATATCTTAGTACAAGATATTAGTTTTTTAATCCATTTTTACTAAAACTTGCTCTATTTTCATTTTACAGAAAACAAACAGTGTTCACAGACTAAGGGGGGTATGCAATGTTGGTCGTGCTCCCGCAGCCATCTCCCGACAGGGGAGATGGCTGCGGGGCCCTATTCAATGCTGTCTTCCCCGACAGCATTGAACAGGGGTTCTCCACAGAACGAGCCCGACATCACAAGCTGTCGGGCTCGTTCTGCCGAGAAAAGCCGGAAATAGGCGAGTTCCCGGCCGGAGCTCGTCTATTTCCGTCCTCAACTCGCAGCCACGCCCCCTTATCGCCGCTCGGCGGCCGGGACATTGAATCCCGACTGCCGAGCTCCAGGCGAGAAAAACGAGAACAGGACAGGGCACGGCTGTCGCGCTAGCTCGACAGCCGTGCCCCTGACATTGAATACCCCCCTATGTAAAAGTGGAGTAAGCAGCTGTGTCAGCCTCACCTCTCTGTCTGGCTTATGTGGTTTCATTAGTTCCACAGCTTGTCCCTTCCGTACTAGCATAACCTGCGAGTCTCCCAGCCAGGCCACGTGCAGCATGTTGCCACGGATAAACGTCACCACGCCAGTTGTGCCACATCGTAGGTTCTACACCACAAATGTACAAATAAAGGTATTTAGTTACAATGTATAGCATATCTATGCACTATACCACAGAAAGCATTTTGGTAATAAGAAATCCTGTATCACATAGCTCAAAATATTTAATGCAGTCCACACATATAAAAGAAAAATAAAGAAGATGTTTATCAATATGATTTGACCATCTGCAAAAATTTACATTCATTCAAGTTCATGGTTAAAAAATGGTGATGGGACAACTGATGAAAATCATTATGAACAGAAGCAATGATCCTCATATTGTATTATATTGGAAAATAACAGTAGTCAGTGTCTACCTGCTAAATAGCAATCTAAAGTCTGCAACAGTGGCATCTGCCCAGGAAACCTGCTCACTATTGCCCTGGTGGCACATGTTTTGAGTACCTCAACTGTTGTATAGATCTATATTAACTGGCAGTACCAGCACCTGTTCCTGGCTACTGGCAGAATTGCAGATGTTATGTAATGATATTGCAACATTACCTGTCAGTGGAGAGGAGCTGAGAGAGGTACAAGAAGTGCAATGGAATATGCTGCGCTATATAAGAAACTTTAAATAAACAAGAGGGGCCTAAGGTAAGCTAACTACTGGAGCGGGGAGGAATATAACACAGAATACACTGATGAGGAGAAAATGTATGGGCTGATTTGGATAAGTACATACACCTGATGATTGCTGTATATGTCCAATGATGGGGCATTTGTGCATGCACACAGGGAGTTGTGCTGAGTGAGGGATGTCTGAGCTATGGCATCAGTGAGTAAAAGCAAGTAAGGGAAATAACAGTAGGTGAGATATGGGTAGGGAAGTAATGCCTAGTGAGGCATACTGTATTACAATATGGGAGATATAGGTCAAGGACTGATGGCGAGTGAGGGATATTATAGTAGGAGATGGATGAGTCAGGGAGTGATGGAAATTACAGTATGTGGATCAGGGACTGATGGCATGTTTACAGACTGGGGCAAATGTATTCAACCTGGTGAAGAGAAAGTGGAAGGTGATAACACAGCAGCCAATTAACCCCTAACTGACATTTTTCAAACAGCTGATTGGCTGGTGTATTATCACATTCTACTTTATATCCACTTTATATCTTCACCAGGCTTAACACATCTGCCCCTATGTGAGATATGGGTCAGGGACCGATGGCAGGTGCAGGATATTACAGTAGGTAAGGTACCAAGCAGGAAGTGAGGGGAAGTACAATAGGTGAGTCATGGGGTAAGGGAGTGATGGCATGGGAGGGGTATTACATTAGGTGAGATATAGAACAGCAGGTGCAGTGTACTGGGGCCCCCAAGGACTAAGGGGCCCACTGCTGCCCCTATCACCCACAGTTTTTCGCTGTCACCCTCTGCCTCTCCCTATCACCCAGTGCCGTGTTGCATATTGTGAACTTGGGATAGGGCGGATGAGGGGGGCCCAAATTATATTTTGACACCGGGTCCCACCACCCACAAGTATCACCACTGTCAGGGAGTGATGGCAAGTGAGGTTTATTACAGTATGCGAGGTATGGGTCAGAGAGTGTTAGTGAGTGAGGCATATTACAGTAAGTGAGGCATAAGATAGTGATGCCAAGTGAGGGAAAATTATGTGTATGTGGGGTATGTGTCAGATAGCAATTAGTGAGGGATATTATAGTACTGTAGGTGAGGAATGGGATAAGGGAGTGATGGCAAGTGAGAGAAATAACACTAAATGAGGTATGGGTTAGAGTGCGATGGCAAGTGAGAGGCATTACAGTAGGTGAGGTACTATATGGAGTTAGTAACAGCTCTTAAGTTAAAAGTACAGTACAAGTAAGTAGATTACAAAAATATCATCTAAATATAGGCTTTATTTCTTAGATTTTTAGAAAAGCCAACAAATTTTATATCCTCAGATCAACAGGGAACTGTGGTTTAAAAAAAAGTATAGACATTTCTTTTAAACTATTATAAAATCCGACTGATGTGGACTGCCTTTTGATGAGAGTGAAAATGAATTTGTAATAGACATAGGATAAGGGTGTGCAGTTGTTTAATATTAAACAGGACACCCTTCTTCCTGGAGAGATTGCTTTGCATGCAGTCAGTGAGGTAGCAGACATCATCTTTCAGTGTATGAGCAGCTCAGTGCTGTTTTGTTTTGGTCCAATGTCACCTTAAGCCTCATGTCGCCGTGATAGATAGCACTATGACATACGCACATCTGCTCTAGTCTGAACAAATATTGCTCGTGCACAGAATCACCCCCCCCCCCCCTTCCCCTAAATCAACAGCTCTGCCAGTTCATTTTGCTTCAGTGCTTGGCAGCAAGAAATTATCAAGCTATTTAATTTGGTTCAAGTATTTGCTTACCTTCTGCACAGACCTATTGTATTTCTATGCATAGGTAAAACCAGGGGCGGATCCAGAAGTAAATGATAGGGGGGCACCATTATAGGGGACAGGATGGCATGAGGGGGTTAGTGGTGCCAAGGTGCACGTTCTCTGAGTGAGTGGAGAGAGACAGGAGAGAGAAGGAGAGCAGAGAGAGAGAGAGTTAGTGCAGAGGAAGAGAGAAAGGGGGGCAGAGGAGAGAGAGAGATAAGGGCAGGCAGAGGAGAGAGAGAGATAAGGGCAGGCAGAGGAGAGAGAGAGAAGGGCAGGCAGAGAAGAGAGAGGAAAAAGAGAAAAAGGAGAGGCAGAGAGAAAAATAAGGGAGAAGGGTAAGAAGAGAGAGGGGAGAGAAAGAAGGAGAGCGCAGAGAAAGAGAAGGGTAGGCAGAGAGAGAGAGAAGGAGAGGCAGAGAGAGAGGGGAGGAGGGGAAGAGAGGAGAGGGAGAAGGAGAGGCAGAGAGGGAAGGGGAGACAGAGAGAGAAAGGGAAGGGGGAGGCAGAGAGAATGAGAGAGAGAGAGAGAGAGAGAGGAAAGGGGAGGCAGAGTGAGAGAGGGGGAAGGAGGAGAGGCAGAGAGAGAGGGGAGGAGGAGGAGAGGCAGAGATAGAGAGAAGGGGAAGGGAGGCAAGGCAGAGAGAGAAAAAGGGAGGCAGAGAGAGAGGGAGGATAGGCAGAGAGAGATAGGGAAGAGGAGGCAGAGAGAGAAAGGAGAGATCAAAGAGAGAGAGAAAGAGAGTGGGGAGGAGAGAGTGTGGGGGAAAGGGAGAGGAGAGGGTTGAGCCAGGTATATGTCCCCCTCCACCCACGTGTGTTTTACTGAACACCACACCCTCCCCTTCTTCACTTTAAATATACAAGAGGTGTACCTAAGGCAGCAGGGGTTCTGATAGTCAGTGCCGGGCAGCAGCGGGTGCAGTGGAGGAGGATGAGTAGGCTGGTCCCCTGGAGGAGGCTGCGACGGCGGGACTCCTGGATGAGGCTGTGGAAGGAGCGCTGGGCCACAGCAGGTTACGTGGAGGGAGTACTGGGAAGCGTGGAGGAAGCACCGGGCCGCAGCGGGTTTCATGGAGAGAGCGCCGGCAGCAGGGGGGTCACATGGTCTGCTCCTCCTCTCTTCTTTTTTTTGTGCCGGGGCAGTCACTAGGGGCGAGATGTACTAAGCCTTGAAAAGTGATAAAATGGAGAGAGATAAACCACCAACCAATCAGTTTCTACCTGTCATTTTTCAAACACAGCCTGTGACATGGCAGTTAGCAGCTGATTAGCTGGTGGTTTATCACTCTCTATTTTATCACTTTTCAAGCTTAGAGCATCTGGCCCTAGATCATGACGTAAAGCCCCAGCAGCAGCATTAAGGGCGAGATGTATTAAAATACATCGCCGCCCTTCGCGCCCCCCCGCCGCGATGCCAGCGCATATGTACTAACATATGCGGCTGGCATCGCGGTGCCGTGACGGAGACCCCCGTATAAGGTCCCAAATGTCAGACTGCAGCACCTTGCCTGGCGCGTTTTGTTGCCCACAGGCAACTTTTTCAAAGGTTGCCTGTGGGCAACGAAGGTACCTTTGAAAAAGTTGCTTGTGGGCAACGAAACGCGTCAGCCAAGGTGCTACAGTCTGACATTTGGGACCTTATACAGAAACAAGTTCTCACTTGGACCAACTCTCCGTCATCTCCCCCATATTGAGGTTATTCCTCCTGGGACATTTACTGGACACCGCAAGGGACACCACCACCTGCTATTCACCGGAGCTCCTTATTTAAGGACTGAGACCTTATTTCATCAACCAGGATCCAACTTCTTTCTCCGGACAGGTTTATGGACACCCGCCATTCCAGCTGTTCCCAAAACCCTCTGGGAGACCATATCCCCTTTCCATCTGGAGAGTAATCTCAGGAACAAGTGAGACACTGTATATTGTTATGTTTATATCTGTACCCCAATTTATGTTATTCCAATCAGGCTGTACACCTCGATTTTATGCAATTGCTTTTAGTACTTACTGTAATTGAATTTTTTAGTGAAAATAAATTGTAATACCCAATTGGTCATATATTCTTATAATTTAGTGCTCCACCATCCCCTGTGTATTTGTGTTTCTGTTTTTTGGGGGCTGACCTCCCCACGGTGTGAGCAGCTTGCCTAACCACTCATCTAGAAGCGCTTGTACATATTACTCCACTCAGGTGGTCTAATATACACTTGTCTTTTACACCTTGAATTATAGCAGTGGGAACAGACGCTGATAGCGGATGTGTCAGTCCTTGTACATTAAATGCATAAATGTACACAGTGATGAACTTTGTATCACATTTGCTTAATGTTACAGATGGACAACACAACACACAGACAGACAGACAGAGCTATGGGCAATTGTGAATCAGACCTACATTGCCTAATCAATCCTCAAAATAATACCAGTTTTAGTTTGTTGTAAAAGTGATTTTTTTTTTTTTAAATTTACTTATTTATCTAATTATTTTAGGATCATTGGCAGAAACTTGTACCATTTATAATAAATCCTGTGTGACATTTTAAATGTTATGCCTTTCATTGGTACGACCTCATCTAGAGTACTGTGCTCAGTTCTGGAGGCCATATCTCCAGAAGGATACAAATACATTAGAGACAGTACAAAGAAGGGCAACGAAAATGGTGCATGGCCTACATCACAAAACGTACCAGGAAACACTAAAATATCTTAATATGTATACTTTGGAGCAGAGAAGGGAAAGGGGGGACATGATAGAAACTTTCAAATATACAAAAATATATCAAGGGCTTTAACAAGGTACAGGTGGGAGACATTCTTCACAGGAAGAGGAGCAGCAGAACACGAGGACATGCACAAACTAGACGGAGGAAGATTCAGGGGAAATGTGAGGAAGAATTACTTCACAGAAAGAGTAGTAGATAAGTGGAATCAGAGGTGGTAGAGGCAAATACAGTAGAGCAAGTTAAACATGCTTGGGATAGGCATATTGATATCCTTACAAAAAAATAAAGATCAAATATGGTTTGAGGTAACATGTTTAAAAAAGGGGCAGACTAGATGGGCCAAGTGGTTCTTATCTGCCGTCAAATTCTATGTTTCACCATCTGTAGCTTGTAATCACCTGCACTGATCAGCAACAGATGAGAGGAAAGAGACTTAACTGGAGTTATACTGTATGCCTCATGTGCAGGAGAAGGATGGGCAATCTATGGGGGCACAGAATTTCCAGGAAAGTTGGCTTTGCCTTGTAAATGATGGCTGCTTTAAAAATATGCAGTGGCGGCTCCTACCTTATAATAGGAGGGGTGCTGCCACTGGCCAGCAACCACCAGCAACCGCTGATCCCTAGCGTCGCTGTTCCTAGGCGATCCCCAGCGCTGATGTTCCTGGGCAGCCCCTTTATCTGCTGCAGTCCCAGCGCTTGGATGATGAAAGGCACTGCCACATGCGCAGTACTGATCTCTGTACGGTACATGCGCTGGCCCCTAAACTCTATGGGCAGTTTCGGCGGCAGCCCATAGAAGTTAAATCCCGGTCCTGGTGCCTGTACAATACAAACCGGCGCATGCACAGTACCAAACTAGATATTGCGCATGTGCCTGCCCCTGGTTCTATGGGCTGCTGCGGCTACTGCCCATAGAAGCCAAATAGGCAGCACTGGAGGGAGGGAAAACCTCCTAATGGGACTGCCTTGGGTGACTGGCAGGTTGGACTTCCAATAGGAAGTCACTGCCAGTCACAGTGAAGCCAGTGCAGTCTCACAGACTGCATCTGGCTTCACTACAGTGGCGGATTTTACCTGGGGGGGGGCTGCAGCCCTGCAGCAGGGCCGTCTTTTCATATGGGCTTAATGGGCACTTGCCCATGTGTATAAGGGGCCTATGCTGATAGCTGAGGATCACCTTTTTCCAGGGAAACCAAAATTTTGAAAATCGGCCCTGGGGAACTGGAGATATCCAACTTCAAAGCAGCAGTCCACATCTGACCTGTTAATTGCAATTCCCAGTCATATTTCTCAGATTTTCTCTGACTGTTTTTCTGAATTCCAAAAGCGGGGACTCTCCCCTTTCTGCCGACACTAGCGCCTGGTCTCCTTTCTTGCCCAGAACCAGAGATATCAGCCTTCCTGCAGCCGGTCCCTGCTCCAGCACCAAACGTCTAGTGTACAGTTTTATATTTTTGTCAATGGATTGCTCTGGCTCCTGATCTCTGACCCCCAAGTCCCCAGCACCTCCTGAAAGTTGGGACTCTAGGTTTTTATACTATTGAAGGCTAAGAAATCTATTTCCAGATAATGGCGATATCTGCAGTCAAACAAGCTGCACTTCCACCGGAAAATGACGAATATTAAGCCCACTCCATTATCCAACCCTCCCCTGCGTATAAAACACCCCCTACCTCCCTGGAAGTCATTTACAAGGGACCCTTCATTCAGCTCAGTGCCCCCTTCCACACATTAGTGTTCTCCCTCCCACCACCTGTGCAGTAAAGGAGTAATTAGCAGAAGTTACTGCTCCAGGTCCTACATGTTGAATGGAAGATAGAGCACCCCCTGCCACCCGTGGGACTTCAGAGCTGCTGCCGGTAGCACCCCCCAACCCACCCCTAGGAGGGGAGAATGGGTAAGAGCCCCAGTGCATTGCTTTGCCCAGGGGCCCACACTGCTGTTAAGACGGCCCTGCCCCACACTCTAAAGGCCCATACGCAATGGGCGACTTTGAGCTGAAAGTCGCTCAAAACAAGAGGTTTGAGCAGCTTTCAGCTCAAAGCCACCAGTGGGTATGGGCCTTTAAGTGCATCAAGGACTTGGAACTTAATGCCAGAATATCAAATAAATGAATGAGAATTGGAAAATGGATTATTTTACCTCTAGTTGGCACACTGTTAGCTGTGAATAACTGCATGGAATTATGGATTATAACTATCTATAAATAATAGCAAATAGCCTAAATAAATAAGATTATTATTATTCACTTCTCTCAATAACTGTTAATATAATAACATATAAATAAATGCAAATCATGTACAGTATATCAGTGTGATTTACAATGAAATCATACTAAGAAAAATCTGTGTGACATCGGAGTGAAAAAGTGACTAAGAAAAATCTGTGTGAAATCTGTGTGACACTGTCGGCCACACTGACTTTTATTGTGGGCCATCATTCGATGGTGGCCCACAATGAAAGTCAGTGTGGCCGACAGTCTGAACTGGCTTTTATTTCCTTCGGTGTCCGCTGAAGAGGGAGCGGGTGCTGACGTCTCATCAGGATGCCCATAGGAAGCAAGTAGCAGGTGAACAGATGCTGTGCTCTGCATCTATTCACAGTGTAGGGGAAGCCTGACCTCCACAGTAATGGGAATGCCACAAAGCCCCCACCCCTTCATCTCAGACTCCACCCCATTTACGGTCACACACACACACACACACACACACACACACACACACACACACACACAGGGTTCCACTCCACTGTCTACCACAACGTTGGGAGGTTATGGATTGATTGATTAATACAAAGTTGCAGATGAGGCACAACAAAACAGCAAACGATCTCCGATGTCACACAACTACTGTAGATCAGTGTAAGCTACAGCAGCAATGCATTTCATTGCTTCTATGTGTATAAATGATGACAATAAGGTGCCTATTTGTAAGCATGAAAGATACTCAGAATGCTGAGTGTAGCAATTTGGTGTGACTGATGCAACAGTATTAAAGGACGGTATACCCTGTGGTAACCTGCCAGGAGATGTCACACAACCAGGCAGGTACTATATATATCATAACACGCCTGTGTCATATACTGAAATTACAATGACTTTTTGATGTACATGGGTAAATAAATAGGTATGTCCCCTAGGTAGATCAGGAAACACCCCTTGGCATGGCATGAGGCAGACTTGGTCGCACATTGTAATGTTCCTGAAATTTGTTTTGGTACTTGTTTCCTAGCATGGTGCCCACTAAGCTAATTGCTTAGTGGGCTATTCTGTGTAGTGAAATTGCATCGCATCGCATGGGCCATTTTAGTGCCGTGCGATGCAATGCGATTTTTTAATGTAATTTATTCACTGCACTACAATAATATGATTGTATGACATACCAACATGTTTTAGGCACCCCCCCCCCCCCCCCCCCACTATCCACACCACCCCGCGAGGGGTGGCGGAACACGTCCTCCGATGTTTTCTTCATACCTCCACTATCCACGTCGGCGTGGAGTTGATTTTATATAGTGTGGCGAGCGCAGCGAGCCCACAAACCTGAAGCGTGGGGTGTGCAGTGAGCCCCGAGAGGGGACATGTCATACAATCATATTATTGTACAGCAGTGAATAAATGACATTAAAAAATCGCATCACATCGCACGGCACTAAAATGGCCCATGCGATGCGATTTCACTACGATAGCGTACGTAGAAAATCTGGGCGCCGTGCTAGGAAACAAGTACCTTTGTTTTTAAACAAGGCAAGTACTAAATAGGTTTCGGTACTCTTTACCTAGCACGGCGCCCATCGCGGGCATTGAATGCACTAAAAAATCGGGTGCGATGCGACCGACGCGATGCCCGCGATTTCCCATAGGGAACAATGTTAAATGTCTCAATTGACCCGATTTTCCTGTTCAATGCCTCAATTGACCCGATTTTTCCATAGGAAACAATGTTAAATGGCCCACAGAGGCCAAATAGCCACCCTGAAGTGTGAAATGGCCCCCACAATTGTTAACGCCACCCCACGATCAACGTGAACCCGAAGCATGGCGAGCGCAGCGAGCCCGCGAGGGGGCGGTGGTACGCGTCCTACGACCTTTTCATACCCCCACTATCCATGTCGGCGTGGAGTTGAGAATAGAATAGTGTGGCGAGCGCAGCGAGCCACCGAGCCCGAAGCGTGGCGAGCGCAGCGAGCCCCTCGAGGGGACGCGGATACCTGTGAAGCCCGCGAAGGGACGCGTTTACCTGTGAAGGTATCCGCGTCCCCTCGCTGCGCTCGCCACGCTTCGGGCTCGGTGTCTCGCTACGCTCGCCACACTATTCTATTCTCAACTCCACGCCGACGTGGATAGTGGTGGTATGAAAAGGTCGTAGGACGCGTACCGCCGCCCCTCGCGGGCTCGCTGCGCTCGCCACGCTTCGGGTTCACGTTGATCGTGGGGTGGTGTTAACAATTGTGGGGGCCATTTCACACTTCAGGGTGGCTATTTGGCCTCTGTGGGCCATTTAACATTGTTTCCTATGGAAAAATCGGGTCAATTGAGGCATTGAACAGCAAAATCGGGTCAATTGAGACATTTAACATTGTTCCCTATGGGAAATCGCGGGCATCGCATCGGTCGCATCGCACCCGATTTTTTAGTGCATTCAATGCCCGCGATGGCCGCGATTTTTTTACCTGCGATGACCACGATCAAAATCGTGGGCGCTGTGCTAGGTAAAGAGTACCTAGGTTTCATAGCCGTTTGTTTGTTTGTTTAAGTATGTGGATTTCGGTTTACTTTTATGAGGGGGGGGGGGGGTAAATTGTTCATTCATGTTAGGATGGATGCTTTTTCATTTTTCTAATACTGGATTTTAAGATGGTCAGTCAGACTTACATCCTATGGATGTTTTTACTGCAAAATAATCACACATAATAATAATTAATGACAAGGGGTAAGAGGAACCTCATGAATACTGAATGAGAACAAAATAAACAAAACATTTTTATGGATTTGTTCTGTAGAAATGCTGTTATCTTTCTCCATTAAAGCTACAAACCATATCTTATTAGTCAATGTTTGAGGAGAAGGGGGGGGGTGTCCTGGTTTTTCCAGTGCGAGGCAACTAAACACCTTGAAGCACTGAGGGTGAGATTTAATAGGATGAGAGATTCAGAAAGTGAGAGATTTGGCAAGAAATCTCCAGTTTTTTTTAAAGAGGCAACCATTTACACTGCAAAATCAAACTGGTTTTGCAGTGTAAATGATTGCCGCTCTAAAAAAACTGGAGATTTCTTACCAAATCTCTCACTTTCTGAATCTCTCATCCTATTAAATCTCACCCTTTGTATCTGGGTTGCCAATTTTTCTAAAAGAGGGTCTAGGAAAGTTATGTGATGTCCTAGAAGAAAGGACCACAGGTCCCTATTTACTTTAGTAAGTAAAAATTTACCCAATAAATTTGCCACTTCTTCCCAATAAGCTGCAATTTTAGGACAAGTCCACCATATGTGTAAAAAAGTGCCCAACTCTCCACAGCCTCTCCAGCATATGGGAGAAGCAGAGCTATACATTCTATGTAGTCTAACTGGTACTAAGTACCAGCGATAATAAATTTTGTATGCATTCTCTTTAATCAGAGTAGAGATTGAATTTTTAGATAATCTCTCACGAACAAGTGACCAAGAATTTTAATCCGGGGGATCCCCCAAGTCTATTTCCCATTGACGCTCAAAATTTGGAGCAGGGAGTTCTAAAGAATGTATTAATAAATTATACAAAGAAGAGATCATCCCCTTCACGAGGGGTTCATCCAAACATAGTCGTTCCAATGGAAATTTTAAAGGAGTTTGGGTGGGGAAGTGTAGGGTATCTCCAAAGTGTTTTATTTGTAGGTATGTGAAAGCATTCAATTCTGGAAAATAATATTTTTCTTGTAGGTCACCTAGACTCATACATATTCCCCCTTGGAGGACATCTGCGGCAAATATATTTCCTTTTGCAATCCACTTTGCTGCTATAGAGGTAGACCGCCCTTGTACAAATGGAGGATTTTTCCAAAGTGGGGTAAGGGGAGAAGGATAAGATATTAATTTATATTTTCTAATCCCTTGATTCCATATTGAACAGGTACAATTAATTACAGGGTTGGAAGAGACCTCAGGAGGTTGACTTTTCGAGGGAAGCATTAATACAAGAGGGAGCGACACAATTCCACTGGAAGTAGCCTCAAGGTCCACCCATTCTGGACCCAATGTAGATGCAAACCATACCACCGCCTGGCTGAGATGTGTAGCCAGATAATATAGTTTAATATCAGGAAACCCCCGGCCACCACAGGAGGTCTCTTTATGTAAAGTCAAAAAACTAATTCAAATTTTATAAACCATTTATGTAGCTGGGAAAGAATTTAGTTTGGAACATTAACAGGCAATGTTTGAAATAAATAGAGAAGGCGTGGTAAAATGTTAATTTTAAGAGCGACTATTCTACCAAACCAGGATATATAATATGATTGCCATTTGTGTAAATCCATTTTTATAGAAGAGAGAATTTTAGGAAAATTGGCACTACAGTATATAGTGAATTATAATTACTTGAAATCTAAACGCCAAGGTATTTTATTTAATCTGACTTCCAAGCAAAGTTATATTTTGCTTTAAGGGGATGTAAATGATCATGAATCATATGAAATGGTAGAGCCTCAGTTTTTGAATGATTGATCTTATAACCAGATAATTGTTAGTTATTTTGATTCTGTGCACAGTAAATATTGGCTGCTTTATTCTTACACTGTAATTTAGATTCAGTTTGAATATACTGTACCTCACCCAAATCTAACTCTGAAAATATAACCTATTAATTCACTAGGTAATTTTATCAGAGAATATTGGATTATCCCAGAAATTGCATTATACCTCCACTGTGGATCTGTATGCGTTGTTCCTCCTCCCACCACTCCAGTCACATAATTAGGCTCATGCCTCCTAACTATAGGAAGTGATGTGGTTCACTGATTAACCAATTTTTAAGATAAGTGAACAGTGTCCTGTCCCCAATACATCAGCAATAAACTGCTACAATGTCCCTGAATTGGGAGTTTTTAACAGATTTTAAATTCCAAATATCCGATTGTCTTCAGTTTGGAACAGGGAATCGACCATTTTTAATTTCCCCCGACAGATTGCTGCTGGCCAGTCACCAGAACGGCAGCGCCTAGGGTTGGGGAATTCATATTACACAATATATAAAGCTTTGGGAATGATACATTGACTTTGTTGCAGTCCTTAACTTATAGACATAAATCAAAGTATATAAAACACAAATCATTCACCATACTGACCTCCCGGGCTGCTTTTTTCACAAAGCTTTCATCTGTAGTGCGAAATGCTCTGCACAGTGCTTCCGCTGGGTCTTGTGGGAAAACTTCTTGACGTACCAAATTTACATGAAGATGGATAGCAGCATAAATGGCGGCATCTACTCCTCCATGTCCATCAAACACAGCAAAATATGCTTGTTCTTCTTGGTCCTAGGGATTGTGGAAAGAAAAGTTAGTAGTAAAGACATCAAGTCATTGAATCTTCTCATATACAGGGTTATCGTTTATGATAAATTTGTTACATCAGCACCTTTATATTAAATGTAAGTGCTATTTATGGAGCTGTGTGAAGGGAGGGGGGGAATACTTTTTAATTAAATATTGTAACTGTAACTTTGTTTGCAGTAATGTAGACATAAGTAATAAATATCATACTATTATTTTAACATTGGGGATGTTGGGGGGGGTAGGTTTTCTGTTATGGTTATTAAATGTGAATAATATTAATATAATGTTGTGGCTTGTTGGAGGAACATAGGTTTAACATTTATCAGATGTAAATACTCTTAATAAATGTGGAGCCTGGTTGCAGTAAGGGTGCCCTAATTAATTACTGTGAGTCTATTGATTCAACTTCAGGGCTTGTTGGCTTTCTGTATATTAGGTAGCTATGTTTTTTTCTAAACAGAACCTCAACATTTCAGGATTCAGACGAGCAACAGACAGAATCAGCAGAACAATTGCAAGAACTGGCAGTGAACAGTGCAAACTGCCAACTGTCTTGCTATTGATTGGGTAATCCCAAAATAGAGTGAGGCCCTCTTCCCTCCTGTTCTCACAGCCCTCTTCTCTTGCACATCAATTACGGCTCTTACCCAACTACCATCTATACCCGTATCTCATCTTACTTGTATTCATTCATTTATACCACTGATAACTTGCCCCTGGTAGCTTGCAGACTGCTCATCTGCTTCCCTACATCATCTCAGCTCTATTGTGTACTAAGCATTGTACTGCTGTTACCTGTGCTCTGTTTTTGTTCTCTAGTTACCGATATGTTTAGTTCTGTGTACCCTGTATTGTCCTAATATGTGCCCTATGTACAACGCTGCAAAGCACTTGTGGCGCCTTATAAATAAAATGTAATAGTATTATAATGCTGCTGCATCAGTAAGGTATGTCTGATTTACACTGTCTTGCTTGCCTTGTGAGGGGAGATGCATACACCCAACAGTGGTATACAGTACACAGCATTGCCCTTGTATTTCTCTAACAATGTAGCCATTCCTCTTGCATGTTGGTCATGTCCACTCTGACAGCTACAGTAGGCATGTTTGTTCCCAATTGTGAATCTGCCCTATACTGGTGCTATACCAGATACAGTTGAGAAATAATAAATACTTAAGAAAGTATTCTCACTCTGACAGTTTTCATTAATGAACGTTAAGAAAAAACGTCACGATAAAGCATTTTGAGCCTCTAACATTTTACTTGTAAAATACCCATTTTTTGTCACCTTACCTAGAATTGTAGTTCTAATCTTTATCATATTCCAACTGTCCTCAAAAGCTCTTTGCCCCTTGCACTAATTTCAACTTTGTTGCTCTGAACAACACTTGGTTGTGAACAGAAATGTATCCAGCTCTAATGGACTGCATTTTGTTTCCAGAGTCCTCTTGTTGGCCTGATTAGACCATGCTCTGTTGAAGACTATGAATTCCTAAATATCTTTGCCAATTCACTAGAGACCAAATTATTCTCTCCTGTGACATTTCCATCATGGTGATAATTGAAGAGCATTTATTCCAGTATTTAAATTCAAATTGAGCTTCCACTCAAGCCCTGGCACATTACGTGGTCATTGATAGTGAACATTTAGGGGAGTTTTATTCAACGTAGAATAAAATCAAGAGAGGACATTTGAAATCAACAGGACACCCAACTATCTTTTTAGCTCATCTATCATATGATAGCCAAAATCTGATGTGCCACACCACCTCTTTCATTTTTAGAAGCTTTAGTAAATTCACCCCTAGATGTCTGATATGCACAAATATAGTAAATTGCTCAGTAATAAAGCCTAATTCAAGCAACGGTTGCTAATATTTTGGTGTAAACATTTTATAATCGTAGCACAAACAAAATTGTAATATAACTAATGTATCTCATGAACCTCACTTCCCAAGCCCAAATTTACCATACCTCCCAACTGTACTGATTTTCATGGGACTGTCACGTTTTTTCTGGGACTGTCCCAGTGTCCCACCTGCAGGCAGCAGTGTCCTGCAGTGAAGGCGGCAGTTGGGATATCACCTGTCACTCACTGCTCTGCTTAGCAGAGCACAAGTAAATAGCAGTGGCATAACAATGGCACTGCAGCCCAAGAGCTGGCTTGGGGGATCTGGTGCTGTGGGGGCATATGGTCCCTGCTGATTCCTATGGGTCTAGCCGTCTGTATGGAACATGCTGAAAATGTCCTTCCAAAAACATCCGCCGCCTTTGAGGAGGCAAATTCTAGAGGTCATACTGGACAGATCAGTGGTTCCCAACCTCGTCCCTCAGGTAACCCCAACAGTTTGTGTTTTGCAGGGCACTCGGCAGGTGCACAAGTGTACTGATAATTCTCTGACACATTTTAAAAGACCCACAGGTGGAGTTAATTATTTCACCTGTGACTCTGTTTGGAGACCGGGAAATCGTGAACTGTTGGGGGTACTTAAGGGACCAAAGTTGGGAACCACTGGGAAAGATGCTAAGGGGTTTATTTACTGAGATGGGAGTTGCAGTCAGATTATATCTATTATCTTCTAGAAGGTGTTAAATAAATAATACACAGATTCTGAGTGGTTACCCATAGCAAAATCCCATCTGAAATAGAACTCCCATCTTAGTAAATGTAAAGGTCCTACTGGGTAGCGTATATTGCTACCCAGAAGTTGCAGATTGAGTATGTAGAGCATGTAAACCCTTGGCAACGGGCATGTAGCCCCTGGCAATGAGCATGAAACCCCTGGCTGTTATGATGCCTATTATGGCACAAGGACCTATGGCAGGTGGATGGGTGTAGGTGGTCAGGCGTGAGCCCGTAGCCGGGACCGCCGGTTAGGACGGCCACAGCGGAAGCTACTCTAACTCTATTGAGTCCCTGAGGCAGATGATAAACCCCTGCAGAGCTAGGCTTCACCTGTGGCCGCCGCGTCCGAAGGAGCGAGTTAGGCCCGCTCTGACCCCGATGCAGCCAGGTCTTATGTATGGACAAAGGGTAAACGATCGCCACAGGGTACCCAAGAGGACTGCTAACTACAGGGCCTATCTGGGAGTAGACCCCTGACTGCCGGCACCAGGCCAAACCGGGATGCGACCAAGTCGCAGGCACAATGAAATGGGAAGGAGGAGTCCCCAGCAGGCTATGACCAGGAACGGCGACTCCTCAAAACCAGGATAACAAACAGAGAATACTTCCTACCTGAAAGGATGCTAAGAAAGATAAGAAGGGTACAAAAAGAGGACAGAGAATAAGCCCACAGGAGGACACAGCCACGGCGGGCTACAGGGAGAAAGAGGAAGGGAAATACAGAACCCACGGAGGGGTACGGTCACGACGGCCACGGGAGGTGTATGGAAATGGACAACGATAACCCACGGAGGGGCACGGCCACGGCGGGCCACTAAAGGAAGAAGATAGGCCGAGGCTCCACTGGAGCACTTCCGTGACCCACGAGAAGATGGAGTCTGTGGGCCAAACGTAGGCTCAGACTGAAGCCGGTCTTCTGATGAAGCAGGTAGCTGACAGGAAACTCCAGGGAAGGCTGGGAGAACCAGGCACTGAAGACACCAGGAGCTGGAACACAGGACTGTGGGCTGGAAACCACAGGGACCGGAAAAACAGGGCTGGGGTAAGCAAAAAGCTATAACCGGCGTCTGTGCCCAGCAGACGCCGGCTATTTATTTTGAATTTCGCGCCGCCTGACTGACGTCAGGCGCGCGCGTCATCTGCCGCCGGGCGGAAGCTCGGGGACGTTGCCTAGCAACGTCCCGACGCTCCGCATCAAAGGGAGGCTTGAGACGCTGCCGGGCAATGTCCCCGGCCGTGTCAGAGGGAGGAACATCCGCCGTCCGTCTGGGTGCATCGCAGCCCGGAGGGCGGCGTGTAACACTGGCAATGAGCATTCAGGTAAACAAATTGTATAACGGGGGGGTGGGGCGCGCAATATTTCTAGTTACACCACTGGTGAATAGAGAGAAAAAGATAGCCACCTGGGTAGCGTATGCAGATGCTGCCATTGGTGGGTTGCCAAGAGCAGCTGTTTGGAGGTGGGACAGTCAGTTCCAAACTAAGAGCAAAAAAAGTAAATAAATAAGTGGCGCTGGGAAAATTAAACAATCAGTTTATTAAACATTTAGATTGAATGATCATGAAATATTCAAATCAATGAAAATAAAATATCAAATAAAATAAGAAATGATGGACGCAGACCATAAAAGTTGATAGTCCAACAACAAGCAATGTCCCGTTCCTAGAGTGCCGCCATAGATGTTGTAATGAAAACAAGTTTGTATAATGAGACTTGTATATGGTAACCCTATCCTTATTTGGGCCTTAATATACAAGTCAATTATACTGTACAAACTTGTTTTCATTACATTACAACATCTATGACGGCATTCTAGGAACGGGACATTGCTTGTGTAAGGTTTCTGGTATGCACCTGTAGCCGGGACTGGTGTTCAGGACAGCCATGGCGGAATCCTACACTACCTATTTTGACCCCCCAGGTAGGGGGACTGGCTCCTGCAAGAACTAGGCTTCGCCTGTAGCCGCCACGTTTAAAAGGGTGAGTTAGGCCCGCCCTAGCTCCGGTGCAGCTAGGTGTTAGGTACAGACAAGGAACTGGGGATCCCCCCAGGGTATAGTTAAAAGGATAATCTACAAACAGTTAAAAGGATAAACTAAAGGATCCTAACTGGAATTAAAAGAAAAAGGCAACTTGCCATTACTAGCTAACGCGTCTGCGTCGCATACACAATATAAGAATACACCACACCAAAAAGCACACGACGAACGACACGCACGAACAAGAAACACAGAATGAACTCCCACTGGAAGAACTGAGGACACAGCAACTGCTGGAGGAGACCCCTAAACACAGAAATAGGGGATATGGCAACAAAAAGGAGGAAATGCCCAGGAGGGCACCTTGCGAGAAATAAGGAACCAGGTCCCCAGAAGAGGGGAACTTACTGCACCAGGGAATGGACTGTCAGCTGGGAGATGACCACAAGGTAGCGCCAGAAGCAGACAGGCACAGAAGCTGGAATGCTGAGATCAGGCAGGTGAACAGCGTCAGGACGGAAGCTAGCTGAACCAGCACAGGACCAGGAAAAGCTGCACTGAGAGTGTCAGACAAGAGACCAGCAGACGGCTGGTGAGCTCCTAACAGAGACGTAACCTGACTAAGGGCCAGCAGGAAACAGGAACTAGAAACTTCAGGAAGTAGAAGCTATCACTGGAAGAGCATTGCAGGAGTCAATGCCTTATGAAGGGCTCAAGTGATTAATTACACCTGGGAGAGATCCAGGCAGCTCCCAAGTTGTACTAATGAGCTCCTTACTCGCAGGCCTGTGAATAAATTAAGCTCCCAGAATATAGAGCTGTAATGGCACAGACCCACCACTGGAGGCCACCAGAGAGCCAAATGCCAAACAAACACAAAACAGAACTGAACCAAAAATCCTGGTTCCTAACAGCTTGTTGTTGGACGGTCAATTTTTATGGTCTGCTTCCATCTTTTCTTATTTTAGTTTACAGTATTTCATATTTTGGTTTTATTGATTTGAATATTTTATGATCATTCAATGTAAATGTTTAATAAGCCGATTGTTTAAATTTCCTAGTGCCACTTATCTATTTATATTTTTCCCACTGTTGAATAGATGCTGCATGCATGCAGACAGAGGGGCTGGGAGAATGTCAGCAGCTCACAGAGTGGACAAATATGACTAATGACAAATATGGAAAGCATGGTTCGCAATAGCATCATACCTGTGAAGCCACACCTTCTTTTCAGTCATGTGGGTGTCCCAAGTCACACAACATTTATTTTGGGAGGTAAACATTCACCACACAAGTTTGTCGTAGAAATAAAATCAAATACTACAAGTGAATATGAGTAAGCCGATCCAGCCACACAGTCGTATTGCTCAATAAGAACATTCTGTATGTTGGATAACTGTGTCCTTATGCTTGAACCAAAAGAATTGCGATGCAGCTATATATTGTAATACTGATCTAATGCTGCTATCTGTAATATACAGTCTTGTAATGCTAAAAAAATGCTGCTGCTATACTGGTAAGCAATCGGTATGCAACCATTTAACAATTGAGTGCCAAGTGAATTTGTTAAAATAGGTGTAAAAATTGCCAAGCAAACATTTTTATTCATCATAATGACCTGTAATGTTTACCTTATATAGGAAATCTAATCTTACAAAACATTTTTATTTGAATTTATATAACAAATGTGAGCAACACTGGCATTTTAGTGGATATTTTGAACTTCTCTCACGGAGATGTTGGAACTCAAAAGGTTATGTATGCTGTCATTAACATACTATTATTACCATCATATATTTATAAATAGCAACACAAATTCAGAGCAGAGGAAACTTAATTTATTGTATAACTTATGTTAAACTGTTGTATAATATGTATGTAAGATTAAGTTATTGGATGTTACATGCTAATGAGAATATTATTTTAAATGAAACTCTACATCTGAATGAAAAACATTTCTTCCACCTTACTATGGGATAAATTTACAAAAGCCTCTAAAAATGAAAAGAGGTGATATTTCCCATAGCAACCAATCAGATTCTATAATTTTTCTAATGCATCCTAGAAAATGATAGACATTGGTTGCTATAGACAACAGCACCTCTTTTCATTTTTAGAAGCTTAAGTAAATTTATCCCATAGTAAGATGGAATAGTAAGGTGGAACAAATGTTTTGCTTTTGCATTCAGATGTGGAGTTTCATTTAAAATAATATTCTCATTAGCATGTATGAGATAACAGCACCTCTTTTCATTTTTAGAAACTTTAGTACATTTACACACACCCCCCCCCCCCCCACCCCCATGTGGATTTAAGCTTATGCTGTAAATTTATATACTGTATTTGTAATCTATATAAATATATGGAATAACTGTATACAAATGGCTGAAGGGAAATGTAATGTACTGTGTATACGAAGACCCATGTCTATGCTATTTGCTATGTTGTGCTTTAGAATAACATATACTGATTCTTCATATGTCTAACACAAAGGAACAATCCAGTGTACACAGGTGGGGGCTGAGTAGCTGACAACTTAATGTCAACAAGCATCAGTTCCGAAAAGAACCACTGAGGAGCCACAGAAAAACCTACAGTGTCACATGCTTCAGCATTAACAATGCTGCAGGGAGTCCAAGTACCACTCACATGTGTGTGTGTGGGGGGGGGGGGGGGGCTATAGTATCCTTCACCTTTCTCCTTCACCGGAATCCCGACTGCCAAAATCCCGACAGTTTCTCCCTCCGTGGGTGTCCACGACACCCCTGGAGGGAGAATAAATTAGCTACGGCACGGGGCCCACTGCGTGGCGAGCGCAGCGAGCCCGCAAGGGGGGCGTACCACGTCCCCCCCTTGTCGGGATTTCGGAGGTCGGGATTTTGAACGTCGGGATCCCGACCGCCGGGATTTCATACTGAATCCGTTCCTGTTAGGTGCGGATGATTCACACTCGCAAATCATCACGGCACTGGTCGCACTTAATGGCAGACTGAATTAGCTTAAAAGCGATCGCACCTCCATATGGGCGCAAGCTATTTTAATCAAACTCATCTTACTGAAGGGTGGGAGATCAGCTTAATTCAGGTTCCCTTTTCATCATTTAATGGCACCTGAACGGCACCTCGCACCCTTCAGCGCTAATAGGATCGACCCCCTAGTGGGAAATCCATCACTGCTTATCTATGCAAACTATAGCGAGACACTGATATTTTACTTTGTGACCCCAGTCAGTTAAAATGCATTGTCATTTCCTTCTGTACCTATTATGCTCTATGTTGGCTCACACTACTACATAAATCTTCCTAAAATGTTGACCCAGGAGTACCCTTTTGAGTTTATATATTGTGAGCTGGTTACTTACCACATGTGATGGCAAGAGAGCCAGCGGAGCCACAGTGCAAACTACAGTGTCACTTGCTTCAGCAGCACTGTGAAAGTCCCTGCAGTGCTGCGAATAGCTTGATCAAGTGCCACAGTGGTGTAACCAGGGGTAAAGGGAGGGGGAATGGGGTGGAACTTTGCTCCTCCACCTCAAATGGTATGGTGGAACATTTTAACCTCCACATTGCACAGTAATTCTCACAGAAAGCATTCTAGTTTGCAGGGGGATGCAAAAAAACCTACCACTGGCCCTGTCTCTGCCTAATGGGGGTGTAATAAGGTGGCATAGAGAAATAAGTTCCCCCACCTCTGCATGACCACTTTATGCCCTTGGTGTAACCATAAAATTTGCTCTCTGATGCCAAAAGAGTTTCTTCTAGTTATTAAGCAACTTGGCTCCCAGTGCAAACAATTAAAAATGCGCCACCACCGCCATAGAAATTTTAAAGATAAAGAATTTGTGTGTGCCATAGACGCATGCATTCTAAAAAGGGGGTGTGACCTTGCTGCAAGGGATGTGGACTTGCAGGAAAAGACTACCATATACCCCAGCTTTGCAACCTGCACACCCAGACAGCAAAGGAAAAAAACAACCCTGATTTATGCCCCTTACATGTCATTTTTTAGTTTTACAGTGATGCCCCTTACACATTATGCCACACACCGAAATGCCCATTACACAATATGCCACACACTGTAATGTCCATTACACAATATGTCATACACCCCTGGGCACACCACCAAAATGACCCTTTGCATGAGGCCCCCAGATTAGTAGGCGAGGCCCAGCTAATTTTTGGCAGATTCCACTTCTTTAGCAACAGGGCCCGACGGCCTACAGTTGAAAATTGGAAGGTATGCTGATGACAGATTTGTGTTCATGTAGTAATTGGCATTTAATGTGTACAGTAGTTTACTTAATGGATGTTATGTTGTAGTTTTTCCCTACTCAAATATCATGCAATGTAAGTAGCTGCTGCTGACTGTCTCGTAGAATGCATTAACGTAATAGCAGACACTCCCTCTATTGGCTGTTGTGGTACAAGGCGAATGTTACGGAAAGTTTCTTAGTACGACGGCTCTTAGAAAACCTGTAATGTGTAGAACCATATATCATGTATTCAGTGTGACTAGAATGGAAAATGTGCAACTTGTATTATCACCCAATAAATAATAAATGTGAGAGCTAGAAATAGTCATTAGACATGTGTCTATTGGTCTTCAGAATGCTAATTATCTTTTAAAATGTTTACAGGCACCACATGGCTATTTGAAATTACCTCAGACTTCTAATATTAATGATTCGTATGTGAAGGCTTGGGAATCTGATTTGGGTGAAACGCTACGAGATGAAGAATGGTCTGACATTTATTCTAACGTTGCCTCTAGCTCTATATGTGTAAAGCTGAAAGAAAATGCATATAAATTACTCTATAGATGGTATTATGTCCCAGTTAGACTTAATAAAATGAATGCGGATATATCCCCCCTATGCTGGAGATGTAAAAAATCAGATGGCACTTTTTACATATCTGGTGGGACTGCCCGGTTCTGTCTCCTCTCTCGCAGAAGCTTAGCTAATTCTATTCTATCTTTGCGAGTTCCATTTAAGCCTGGCTATTTCCTCCTCTCTATGGATATCCCAGAAACAACTCGTGCTAAGAACAAATTGTTCACTCACATGGTTCTGGCGGCCAGAACTTGTATTGCGGGTCACTGGAGATCTTCAGCTGTACCGTCTCTGGATGAAGTAACTGCTAAGATCTGGCATATTCATTCAATGGAGTACATAACTAGTATCTTAAAATGTTCTTCCGCAAAATTTATCAAGATCTGGGAACCCTGGACCTCGTATTTCAATATACCCCCAGCCTTCCACTAGAAAAACCAGTCGGGTAGGAACCCCTTCTTTCCGGCCCCCCCCCCTTCCCCTCCCTCTTTTCTTCTTCTGGTTTTCCTTCTCTTTTTCACCCACCTTTTCTTTCCTATTAACTTTCTAAAATTCTTTCTCATTATGGTTTCTGTAGCTTATAACAGTATTTTTATGTAATTTTATATGTGTATGTATGCATGGATATATATATATATATATATATATAGAGAGAGAGAAGTATGTGTATGTATGTGTGTGTGTATATGTGTATATATATGTAATTTATGTATGTATGCATGTATGTATGTATGTATGTGTATATATCTTGTATTGTTTATATCTGTTTATAAGTATTATATAATATCACCCTTAAAACCAAAAAGAGATGCCTCTATATTTGGTCCAGGTTGTCGAACCTTTACATAGATCCTTCAATATTGTGTTGATTGTACTCATTTGGACCGTTATAATGTCTTTATATCTTACATTCTTTTTATGTTTTTCATACATGTATCCTTGGCATCTCATTAATAAAATATATTTAAAAAAAAAAAATATATGTATTTGATTGAGTTTGTATATTTGTTTCTATATATTTAACCCATGCTTGCTTGGGTTTCCTTAGGAAAAGCTACACTGGGGCACTGAAGCTGGTAATATATAATAACAAATAGTGTCTACTCTATACACAAGTGTTCGGAATTCCGTAAACTCATTATTAAACATCTTCCATCCTCAAGCCCTAAATACTCAATATTACGGAAAACAAAGTACAGTGTGTAGGCTATAGTCAACCTCCCTTCACTTTCTTTAATGCAATCCTGAAATGTTTAGAACAAAGGACCTGATTCAGATTCAGTTGCAGTTTTATTTATTATTTATTTATTAACAGCTCCTTATATAGTGCACACATATTCCACAGTGCTTTACAGAGAATTTGAACATTCACTTCAGTCCCTGCCCCAGTGGAGCTTACCTCTATATTCCCTACCATACACACACACACACAGACATTCCAGTGTTATTTTTATTTTTTTTGGAGCCAATTAGCCTACTGAATTTTCCCCAATGTTCCTTGTAATACATTCGAAGCCCAAAACAGAAATAGTCAACATAACGAAATACTGAATTCTACTTTATGGAAATTTTTCATCAACTAACTCCTCTAGTAGAACATCCCACCCTCCTTTACAGCAGGCCAGAAACTATGCGACTGACAATAAACAAAAAAGTCTGACTTGTTCTCAGCGACCCGGTGTAACTGGGATAGTGCCAGAGAGTTAATGTCTTCTAACTTCAGACAGTCTTTCATGTCAACATTCTTCTGCTCCCTTAGCACAGAAGCTACACAATGGGCGGTATTCAATGAGCCTGATTCGCCATGTTTTTATGGCGAATTTGTGCTGTTTGGCGAATTTTTGACAAAAACGGTGAATCACCCTATTCAATGACCACATGGCGAATACATTTGAAGGTTTTTTTCGCCATGATTCACCGAGTAGGAATCGCTATCTTTTTATGGAGAAGTGGAATGTGAACTTTTAAAATAAAGTGTTTTGTTTTTTACATTTGGTGTAAAAAAATCAGGAATTTTATTCTGAGGAGGGGCATGCTACTTTTATTCATGTGCTGTAAGCATATTCATATATTCACTGCACCCGATCGTTACGATCGTGTGTAGTGAATATACGCTCCACTGCTGGCACCCCTGGGGGGCAGCCTGTGCTGCCTGGCACCCGGGGAGCCCACCTGCCCCCCACAAACGTTCAGGGGCAGGCAGAGAGACTTCCATCTCTCTGCCTGGCACCCTCCTCAGGCTCCCTGCGGCATTCGCCGCAGGAGCTCATATTCGCCTGTCAGGGGCAGCGAGCCCCTGACACGTTGAATACCGGAGCCTGCTGGCTCCGGAACGTGGCGAATGTGCAGCGAATCCTAAAAAGGATTCGCTGCACCTCGCAGGTATTCACATTGAATACCGCCCAATATATTTATCGGTAATCAGTAAAAAGCACAGATATGTTTTACCAAGTGTCCAGTTAACAAAGATCACAGAATCTACAAATCTTAAATCCCTCTTCTGTTATTGCCAATTTATGACAATAGAGCAGTGGTTCCCAAACTGTGTGCCGCGGCTCCCTGGGGTGCCTCGGGACACTTGCAGGGGTGCCTCGGGTTGGTCGTCCAGGACCATTCAAATTATTTATGATCAATTATTTATGGACAAAACCAGTGCTGGTGGCTGCCAATCATAAATATGTGTACAATCAGAAGCAAATCCTGCCCTTTACCACATAACTGAACCTAAGAAGCACATATAAACACAATCTACTTCATTTTATATATTTTTTTTGGGCCTAGGGGTGCCTTGGAAAAATTCTGGTACTCTAGGGTGCCGTGATTCTAAAAAGATTGGGAACCCCTGCAATAGAGTATTTAATAAAGCATTTTTTCCAAATCTTACTACTATATATATGAGAACAGTGATGCGGGTTGAGTAAGCCACTGCCATGCGCGATCCCGATACCGTACAAGCACTCTGAGGTAATCAGCTATAAAGATAAAATGTTTGCTATATTTCTTTGTTCTGGAGAGAAGATGTATTAAATCTGAAGACTTTTGTGACAAGCAATTATCTATTGGTGTTTGCTCAGCCCGTGAGTGCCGCCTTTTTATGCATTGCTGTTTAACTTAATAATTGGATGGCACCTAAATCCATATCTATTTTTGAAACCTATGTGAAGTGTCAGACTATTGCAATATACAAATATAAAACATGGGTACAGGGCATAGTTACCTCCCCTCCTGCATTCTGCAGGAGACTCCCTGAAATAGCAGCAATCTCCCTTTCTCCCTCATTAGTCCAGCAATATCCCTCATCTCACCTAGCCCACATTACTCTGTTACAGTTTTGAGGAAAAAAGGAATGAGAGATAGATACATTTATATTGAATTATCAGCACCATTTTCCAGTACTACTCTTACTAACTGCTGTGGGGCTCATCTACATTTGGATATAAGTCATTTTAAATTAGACACCTACATTTCTAGGTGCCATGTTCAGAATATTTTTTTCCATATATGGAACTAGACACGCCCTTTGGGTGGAGCATGACACGACCCTCAGTGAGGCGCTTTGCAAAATGCTATTACCATCTTTAATCTCCCTGAAATTAGTTTTCAAAAGTAGGCAAGTATTTTACAGGGAAAGCACTCATTAGTCTCAAAAAGAATTTAATTAGCAAATATAAGATCCCCCCTACATACACACACACACACACACACACACACACACACACACACACACACACACACACACACACACCAATATCCACTTTCCAACCCCTCAAGTGTGTAGGTGGTCTCTTAGAAGTTCCACAACTGCCACCTGTATTAAGTACAAGGATGTCTTCCTCACATATATACTTCACTTGTGATAAACAGACACTGGGCCAAATGCACCAAGCTTCAAAAGTGATAAAATAGAGAGTGATAAACATCCAGCCAATCAAAAAATAACAGGCAGGAGCTGATTGGTTGGTTGTTTAATCATTCTCCATTTTATTACTTTTGAAGCATAGTGCTTCAAAAGTATAGTGCTTGGTTGTGTCCCATGCAGATCCCGAAGCCCTAGCTGTCTAATGGTAGAGCAGGTCTTGGACACAGCCGTTGTAAGGCTTCTCGCCACCCTAGGCAAAACTTCAATCTACTGCCATGTGTATTAAGTACAACAAGGATGAATTCCTCATAGGCATCCTTTATTTTGAGATTTCGCTTTTTAAAGAGCCAAATCTAAAGCGGCGAGTCCCATCCGAAAATGGCCAGGACCTATTCAATCCTTCCCATTTTCGAGCATTGGAAATATCGTCCAGCATTGAATATGGCTGGGTTGTGGTATATCAGATCTACAGTGTCTAGGTCTACAATCATACCACTAATGGTCGACAGTCAAAAGGACAACAGGGTCCAAAGGTTGACATGGTCTAAAGGTCAAAAGGTCAACAATAAAAAGGTTGACAGGGTCCAAAGGTCGACATGGTCCAAAGGTCAACAGTAAAAAGGCAGACAGTCAAAAGGTTGACAGACAACATGTCGACATAGACATAAGGTCGACATGAAAAAGGTCAACATTCGTTTTTTAATGTTTTTTTATTGTGTCAACACATGTCGACATGAACACTGTCTAAGTGTACACTATTATATTCTCCCTCTACATTGTAGTGGATGGTAGGTTATGAAATACCGATTGTTGGCACATGTTGGCTCAAAACTTTGTTTAAAAAAAAATGCATTTCGACCTTTTCAATGTCGACCTTTTTACAATGCCAACCTTTTGACCCTGTTGAAATTTTGACCCAGGCAATCTTTGGACCCGGTCGACATTTTCATTGTTGACCTTTGGACCCTGTCAACCTTTTCACTGTCAACCTTTGAACCCTGTCGACCTTTTCACTGTCAACCAATACTTACTGTTGAGTCGATCTACGATGAGACCGGATACTTACCCGCTGAAAGGAGCCGTCAGCTTCCATGTTGTAGGACCTCTGGGGTGGGGGAGGTCTTTTTGGCATGTGGAAGGGATGAGGGGGCATGATCTGGCGATGTGTTAGTGGAATGTCGGGGGGCATCTAGATATGTGGGGGAGTTTTTTGAGTACATGCGGGATCTGAAGACATATGGCGGTCATAGGGTGCTGTATGAGGGGATGTCGTGTCAATTTCTAGAAAGTGGTGGTCTGAGGAAACCTAGTACAAGTTTTATATGATATATTGATTTTTTTAGTTTCAATTTATTTTGATTTTTTTTTTCAAACATAAGAGGTACAAAAAGGAGGGGAGGGGGCATGGGGGACAGGTCTATAATATATATATTTTTTATATTATTATTATTCTTGTGCGACATTTATCTTGCTGTCCATTACTGTTCTAAACAGTACAATGTGTTACACATATTGAGGTTTCTACAAACAGTCTCTGAAAATTATATTAAGACGGTATATTATATGCAAAATAGCACATTAAATTGCAATAATGAATAAACAGAACCAATATACTATACAAAACAAAATTACAGAATACATGGCTTAACACTGTAATATGGTGCAGCATACTCATCTTGATTTCAGGAGTTAGCTAGAAACTTTTGGTAGCTACAAGCAGGGCCGGTGCTAGGCACCGGAGCGCCCCAGGCAGGAGGGGTGCCCCGGCACTCAACTGCTGGGGGGGGTGGGGGTGCGCATGGTCTCTGCCCGGCTGCCGGAGGGGGGGGATTGCGGAGTCTCTGCCCTGCTGGGAGGGGGGTGCGCGGTGTGTCTGCCCGGACGCAGGGGGGGTGGCTCTCCTGCTCCGCGGTGTGTGTGTGTGTGGGGGTGCGATATGGTCGCCGTGCTGCTGGGGGGGGGGGGGAGAGAGTGTTCACTCACCGAACACCTGCTTCTCCCTCCGGCTCTTCTGCTCTGCTGCTGCTGCTGCGGTGGTAGAGCTTTCCAGATCACTACCGCCCTCCAGTGGCCTGGCTACAAGTAATACAACCCATAAACTGCTATACAGTAACCTTAGCATACAGGAAGATTTGACACATGACCTCTTTCCTATTATTATGTACTGATTAGGAAAGGGTATCAAAGTGATTTTTACCTTTATGCTAATTTTAGCTTCCACTATTTTGCAAATAGAATGTGAGTTATTATTTCCTGCACCTATCGCTGGTCACATCTCCTCTGAAACTGTCTGTGTTTAAAACGTTGATAATATCTCTCATGTTTGGAGCTGGGTGCTGTCAGGGTTGAAATGTGTATTCAGGGATGAGATTAAATGCAAAATCTGGAACATTACCAGCAAAGTAAATACTATCTAATATTAAAGAAGCCAGACATGCCATTTTCCATAAGTATATTTTGGTTTGGAGTGTCTAAACAGAGTGGGTGCTTTTTGTTTTTATAGCTATCTGGCGCCCAAAATGGCCACCTCACCTTTTGCATGCTACTGAACAGCTGCTTAAAACAGCTTAAATTCAACATACTGTAACTGACCTCTGAATCATCATAAATATCCAAGGACTTACCTCCAACTTGTACTACTCTCCGTGGACATTTCATCAAAATTAATGGATTGCATTCCTACGCTGAGATACACACTGGATTGAAACCGCTGCATCTCTCCACTGAGAACTCCTTCAGTTTGTCATCTCCTCTACTCTGCATTGAATACCCCAACAAGGTACTATGCATACCTCCCAACAATCCCGATTTCAGCGGGACAGTCCCGATTACCGGGTCCTGTCCCGCTGTCCCACCCGCGGCCGGAGGTGTCCCGCTGCAGGGGGGGGGCAGTTCGGAGCCCCCCCCCCCCAATTTGACAGAATAGACGCTGTGCGCATGCGCACAGTGTCTATTCTCGGCCGAAAACGGGGACGCGGCTCATTTGCATAAGCCGCACCCCTCATTTGCATAAGCTACGCCCCCTTTTGGGGCGCTTCCCTATTTCTGCAGCCGGAAAGTTGGGAGGTATGTTATGGACTACAATATATCTTTAGTCCCATCCAGCCCCTTTCTTAGACTTCATTCACCTCTATGCTCTGAGCAACAAATAACTCCAATTTTTTTGCGTTAATAAACTCAGTCTCTGAATTACTTAAGGATCACTGTTCATTTCAAATAGTAGAGCCCTGACCATCCCCCAGTACAGGATACTGTACATGTTATCTCTATCAGCACAAGGAGTCTACTTCAAAGGCCTCTCACACTGAGATTTTCACACCCACACAATTAGGAATTGGAGTGTAAAGGCCCCCCATTCACTAGGGCGACTTGTCCTAAGGGCAAGTCAGCCCCAATTTCCCCTGAGCTTCCCCGGCAGCTCCCCGGGGGAGCTTGATAAGATTTGGCACTTTTTTTACATGTGATAAATCAGCTCGATTTATCACATGTAAACCCAGGGAGCAGCGGGAGGGCAGGGTCCGGGGGGGGGTGCTGCAGGAGAGGGTCAGTGGCAGGGGGCGCTGCGGGAACTGGAGAGTCAGCAGTGGCGAGCGGCGGGAGCATAGTAAAAAAAAATCCTATTCAAAATCTGGGCGGCCGCTAATTGGCTGAGCTCTCAGCGGCCAACTAGTCTTTTGAATAGGATTTTGTTTATTTTCCCGCTCGCCGCAGGGTCCGGTGTAGCGGCGAGCGACGGGAGAAAATCCTGTTTAAAACATTGAGCTGCTGGGCTGCTGGTGGGGTGTGCTGCTACAAGGGCAGAGGTAGCGTGCAGGGGACGCTGCGGGGGACAGTGATGGAGAGCCGGGCAGGGGGAGGCAGGAGCTGTGCGCTCTCTCAGCCAATTGCTGACTGGCTAAGAGAGCGCTCAGCCACAGGCTACCCATTCATTGTATGGGCTTTTTTTCCCCAAGCACTGACAGCTCCCGGCTCCCCCTGCCCGGCTCTCCGTTACTGCCACCTCTGTCCCCAGCAGCGTCCGCTGCCTCTGCCCTATTAGCAGCGCCCCCCCCCCCTCCATCCGCCCCGCAGTGTCCCCGCCACCCTGCTCCCTCCACCTTCCCAGTGCACAGCTCCCTGCTCCGGCGTCCCCTGCCCAGCTACACATAAGATTTAGCAAATCTTATGTGCAGCCGGTGCGACCTCCCAACTCCGATCCAATGCGCACGGGACCGCGCATCGGGTCGGACCGGGTGTCTGGACATGCGATTTGGCCCGATTTCACTGCCCGATCCATCTGAATCGGGTGAAATCGGGACCAAATCGCATAGTGTATGGGGGCCTTAACACCTTTTCACAAGCCTGCTTTGTTCTGGAAAAAACGGACTAATTCAGCAGCAGAAAAGAAAAGTTATTATTATAATTTTATTTATAAGGCGCCACAAGTGTTTTGCTGCGCCTTACAAAAGGAACAGTACAGGGAGACAAACTTAACATTACATTAAATGAATAACAAAATAGAGTACAGGTAAAATGAATGCCACAATTCAGCTTAAATGTAAGTAGTGAGGACTTGACCAATGTGCTACTAGGGGGTGGTGGCCAAAAATGGAGAAGAGTATGTGGACGAAGATGGTCGCTGAGTGTTTGAGTATGGGAGAGCTGTGATTGAAATGTGAAGTGAGAAGAGAAGAGGGCTTTGACAGCAGGAGGGAAGAGGGCCCTGCTCTTAAGAGCTTACAATTTTTGTAGGAAGGGGAGACAGACAGATAACATGAGGTGCAAGTGAGTGGGAAGTGGCTTGATGGCAGGATGTAAGCAGGCAGAGATGGCCAAGGTATGTGGCAGGGGTTGGAGGACCAGCCTCAGAACTATGTTATGCAGCGGAAGGGTACACTTTGATGAACAGATGAGTTTTCAGTGCCTGTTTGAAGTCTTGAAGAGTCTAATGGAGCGAGGGAGTGTGATATACTGGGCGAGATTCACCAATAATCCCCGTTGCACATCGCCGGCATTCGCATAGTTAATAATAGCATATGCAGTAACATATGCGATTATTAACACAAAAGCGATGCCCGGCGATGTGCACCGGGTCCCCCCCTCCCTGCCGGAACCCTTACACAGCTGTAAGGGCTCTGGTTGCTCCTCCCTGCACTCAGAAGTGGTGCAGGCAGGAGGAAATCACTGGTGAGGGGGGTGCGGCGCAGATCGGCGGGGGACGCGTGGGGCGGCGGGGGATGCGAAGGGAAGCCCATAGGCTTCCATGGGGTTACGCCATATAGGAACTGGCGTAACCCCCCGCAGCGAAGCCCCAGCAATGGGGCTTTGCTGCATATAAAAATGCGGTAAAACCCCCGAAAACGGGTTTTTACGGCATTTTTAGCTTGCTGAATCTCGCCCACTGTTTTAAAAATTGAATAAATCCATTGGGATTAAAGAGAAGCTATAGGTTATACCAATGACTGAGATAATTTAGGCTCTGTTCATGAACCCATATTAATCTCTGGATAACACACTGCATTGGTGAAAAAAAAACCTGCTTTCTCTCCCTCTTTCCTCATCAAATGCATTCCATACTTATAGCAAGCCCATCATTGATGAACCAATTAATAAGTATACAGATAGAGCGGGTCTCGCTCTTGCAGGGGATGGCGGAAGATTCGCCATCCGCCATCCCCCGCCAGCCGCCATAAGGGGACGCGCGCGCACGAGATGCACGCCCATCGCCTTACAACGGGCCCCCCCCAGGTCCCCGCCACCTCGCCGCACCCCCCCCCCTCTAACCCTGTCCGTCTCCCTGAAGCGGAGACGGACAGGGTTCCCGTCCCCCCCGCCGACGGGAAACTGATACGCACGTGCGTGTGAGACGCACACGCGTCTCAGTCAGATGGGGCGCCTCTCCGCCAGATTCTGGCGCTGGCGCATCGCCAGCAAAAATGAAAGGCGCTCCATCTGTACCTCCAGCTTAATTATTTCACTCCGCCCACAATGTGCTGCAGTTCCTATTATACAAGCACAGTTCTCTTTTCTCCAAGACCTTGGCATTTAAAAAAAGAAAAACACAGACACAGTCGTGGGAAGCGAGCAGGCCAGAAACGTTTTTCTTCCTATAACCACCGAGGTCCCTTACCCATCTGTGCACCCCCAGTTCCAAAGAGAAAACAAATAGCAGGGGTACCCAATAGACGGCCCTGCACTTGGAAAGACAGAACTGTCAATCCTTGCTTTGTGACTCCCATACCCAGAGCCCCTGTGCTTAACATAAATAAAACTGCAGGTCCTCTGGTATGCCCAATCAGATCTGTCCTTTGTAATGCTGGATATATAAGAAACAAGACTGTGCCAATTGCTGTGCCAATTGCTGACCTTATTGAAGCTTTAGATCTAGCCGGTATTACAGAGACTTGGCTAGACAAAAATGCAGCACCTATCTTGGAAGCTGCAGTCCCAACAAACTTTTCTGTCATACACAACCCAAGACTGGAAAGCAGGGGAAGCGGGGTGGCTCTCTGCTTCAAAAAAATCACTCACATTTAGGGTCCACCCTATGGAAAGCACTGGCTCATTTAAGTGCATTGCTGCCCAGACTTTGACAGGATACGGTTTCAGAGTACACATTTATCACCGCTCTGGAGATGGAAAGCTATTTCTACAAGAACTTGCAGACACTGTTGCTGGTCTAGTTCTGGAGCACCAATGATGATTAATCCTTTGGGATTTCAATGCATGGGTTGATGACAAGCTCTCACACCTTGGCCAAGACCGTCTGTGCATGGTGAATGGTCTGGGCTTTACACAAATCATTCATTCTACCACACATAAAAGTGGTCACACGCTAGATCTTGTCTTTAAGATTTAGGATTCCAAGTAACTGACCTAAAAGCAAACCCAGTCATGTGGTCAGACCACCACTCCCTTTGGTTCTCAATTGCAACCATTTAAAATAGATATTTGCCAATGGAGCTGAACAGGTATCGTCCAAGGAGGGAAATGACTCCACAGGCTCTTGCAGCAAATCTGGATCTCTCTGCATTACTGGGAGCTTGTAAAGATCGCTGTTCCCTAATTCATAACAATAATAGGTATATGACAGCTGCTATTGATATTATTGCCCCAGTGCATATACAATGTCTCAAACCACATCAGTAAGCTCCTTTGTTTGACAGCAGTATTAATGAGCTCAAGAAAAGGGGGCATAGAATTGAAAGACAATGGAGGTAGACTAACCTATGGACAAGATAAAACTAACAAAGCATACTGTGGAATATCAATTTACAGTAACCCATAAGAAGTCAAAATTCCTGGCAACTGAGTTCATGGCAGCAAATAGCTTTTCCGCAAAGTGGAAATGCTTTGCAAGCCAACATGCCTGCAATCTGATGAAACACTCTCCCAGGCAAGATGTAATGAGTTTGCAAAATTCTTTTCAGATAAAATATCAGCCATCAGGGCTGAAATCTCCACAGTACCGTGAGATGAGTGCCAAACTATGCCTGACAATGTAAGCCACCTATCCTCATGGACCAGCTTTGACCTACAGCAATGGATGTAAAGGACATTGCTGAAATTGTCCGGATTTTGCATCCCACTTCCTGTGATCTGGACCCTGTCCCAACCAAGCTCTTAATAGGGTTTATGGATATAATTGGCCCTGTCTTTGCAAAAATTGTTCAATGCTCTTTGGAAACAGGAATTTTCACCAACCCCTAAAGAAGCAGACCTCTTCTCAAAAAAAAAAACTTAGATACAAACTGCATGACCAACTACCAACCAGTATCAAACCTTCCTTTTCTAGGTAAAGTAATTGGAAAAATTGGTTGCAAAGCAACTAGATGGCACAGTACTAAGCTGGTTAAAATAATTTCTCGATGGCAGGTCACAGAGTGTCATCTGGAGTATACTCATCTTCTTCCATGCCACTGTCATGTGGTGTCCCATAAGGTACTATATTATCCCCCATACTTTTTGGTGTACGTGCTGTCACTGTGTTAAATAATTAGGCACCGTGGCCTTGTGTACCACTGATACACAACTGTACTTGTCCTTTGCTCCCAGCACTGAAAACCCAATAACAACCCTAAATAACTGTCTAGATGAGCTACCGGAATGGATGAGTGCCAGTTGGCTGAGACTGAATCCTGATAAAACAGAGGTCCTTATGATAGGACCTCAACATCAAAGGACAGGACTGCAGCATAGCCACCCAACTGGACTGACACTTGGGAGAACATAATTACTAAACTCTGGTCATGTGCAGAATCTTGGCATGGTACTGGATGGTGGCTTAATATTTAAACATCAGATATTACCCACAATCAAATCCTCATTATTTAATCTGAGAAACATAGCCAGAATCAAACACTTAATCCCCTCTGAAAATCTGCCAAAAGTCATACATGCATTTGTACAGTATCATCTCATTTTGATTACTGCAATGCCCTCTACCTTGGTCTACCAGCAAAAGCACTGCACCGATTACAACTGGTACAAAACACAGCTGCCAGGCTGTTAACCAACCAGCCCCATTCTAGCCACATAACTCCCATTCTCTACTCCCTTCATTGGCTGCCCATAAAATGGCGACTCATTTTCAAGATCAACTTACTGAGTTTCAAAGCCCAAGGTACCTGAAGCAGCTTCTGATTCTATACTGTCCCACCCGATTACTGCGATCTGTAGATAAAGGACTTTTAGCAGTACCTAGGATCTCCCGTAATTCATCTGAAGGTTGAGCTTTTAACCATGCAGCTCCAACTTTATGGAACTCACTTCCCTGCACAGTTCGAGAGGCCCTTCTCTAGAATGCTTGAAAAACAGACTCAAGACTTTCCTGTTTACTCAAGCATTTCCTTAATTTCCATAAGTAATGTTTATGAAAAGCTTTTCTGTACTTCATTGTTTCTGTACTGTATTACATTCATTCTATCTGTTAAGAGCCTTGAGTCCTATTAGAGAAAAGAGCGCTATATAAATAAAATTATTATTATTATAATCATTATTATTTGTAAATTGTAGCTCAGCGGAATCAAAATTTCTCAGAAAATTAAGTCATAGTACATTTACAGTTTCTATAACAAACATAGCAGTCAATTTAAATCTATTCAGTTAGAAAATAAAGAATATCCTTTGCAGATTTTTTTCTATATGGCTAACTCACAGTATATCACTGAGCCTCATGCAAATATAACGTCTAATGTTTTAGAATATATAATGAAGCTAGCTTGGTTATGTCACCTCAGTAAAGTAAGCCGTACATAGGATTCTTTTGCCAGCTAATATGACTGATTTAATCCAAACTGCACCCAAAGCCCCATGCTTGGGCATCTTCAACAAGCATCATAGATACTGCCATAAAATAAAGTCAGCTGTGTGTGTATGCAATCACTGGATAACCTAAAGATGTTTCTGTGGGGTCTGGCTATTTTGCCTGTGGTCCAAATAGTTAAGTGCACTTTAGCCACCCAGGTGTGAAACCAAATTGGACTCAGATGTGGCATTTTGGAGATCAGGATATCGATATGTTCTTTCACCCATGAGTCCTGCAAGCACCTCTTAAAACTTTTACCTTCTTCTATATGCAGACATGTTAGGTATTATTGTATAATAAGTTATTGTGCATTTTCCTGTGCTACATGTGTTTTTCTACAAACCATCATTTGTTGATATCTTTGCCTTTAAATTATTTGAGGTCCCTCATTTTTGTTTAGATCATTGAGTCATTACCTCTAGGTTGAAGAGGATGTTGAAGTCAGGAATGCAGACATGCTTGTCCTCCATCTTCCTGCGCATATTTTTGATGGCATGAATGGATGTTTCATAATACAAGTGAGGCTTTCGGCATGATGGAAAGTCTTTCACCCAGCTACAGCACATCTCATGTAGCTTGCTAAAAACTGCATGGGCCAGTTTCACAGTCTCGATCTCTAGAGAGAAAACCAAAAGATGACATTAGCAGAACAAGAAACAACATATATGACTTGTAGAGAAAATGACAGAAGTGCTTAGAATTTTGGTCACTAAATAGGCTCCCTGTGTCCACCAGAATCAAACTGAAATGCCTCTCTCTCAGCACAACCAGCTCTTCATACATGTTATATAAAAGTAATCTCCTGCTCGCACTCTTTTAAGCTGCCCATACACCTATAGATTTATCTTCAGTCTGGTTGGAACAAAAACATGGTTATGAATGTGAGCAAATGACAGTAGACCATTTGCTTGGAAATGCTGGAAAAGTGACAAACAGTCATTCAGATATTACCAGGTGTTTGTTCCAACCAGACAGATCTGAAGATAAATCTGTAGGTGTATGGTCACCTTTAAGCTGGCCATACATTAGAATGATATCAGGACTAAACGCATGATTTTGATGGGTCATGCGATCAATTGTGACATCGTGAACTATAGCGGTATGATGTGTGGTCCCACGGGTGGAGAGGTCACTCCGCTCTACAGGTATGATCAGTCATTTTGTATGCAGGTCATTCTGGTGTAAGGCAAGCTTCTACCGCTGACCTACACCTCACCTCTACTAGTCACTTATCACTCCCACCTACAGGACTTCCCCTGTCCTTCCTGCTATCCACTCTATGAAACCCAAGCCGACTTTCCCACAGCCTATAATTAAACTTTTGGTAAAAAAACAATTTCTTTATTTTTGCTTATCCTGTTTTTTACCATTACTACGTACACTCGCTCCTCTTGTTGTAGCTGTGCCCTCCCTCTGAGGGCTGAGTGTGAGGTCTAATGAGCAGGTACCTACCTACCATCTATTTTCAGGTTTGTAAAGATTGTTATTTTTCACCTTACATGTCCCTGTTCCATTTACAGCATGTCCTGTTTACTTCACTGTCAGGTGTTGTGGGGCACTGTGACCTATTACAAGCTATGATGATAAAAGTAGCCCTATGTAACAGATAATCTGAACTGTCACCTACGGGGAGCTCTTGGTCACATCAGAGGGATGGTGTGGGTTGTTATTTTTAATTTGAAAATATTAGATTTTTCCACCTATTATTCATTATATAAAACATACTGCAATATGCAAAAAGTAATGAAAAGCAGATCAAGTATCAAGACAAATATACTAATTGAGACAAACTGTAGGTTGGGTGGATTTTTAGGAATTTAAAAAGCTAATGCAGTATCACAGTCTGTTCCCTAATGACTAATTAAACCACTATAATAAATATAAGTAAATTAAAGGAGTTGGGGGATAGTGAACCCCAGGGTCTTTCACCACCAGAATAAGTTACTAGATGAGTTAGCAGCAGACTGGAAACACCCAGTTACGGACTTTGGCATATATAGGATGACCTGCACTAGTGCCTCATTATTTTGTGAGACTTCCCTTTTGAATAGTTGACCAAAGTAGACAGAATCGTGATCATTGATTGCAGTGGTTTTCTCCAAGATAAGACTAATCACCCTCCCCCCATACATATACAACACTTAAAATGGTGTGTTATTTTCCTTTAATATTGGTTATTATTGTAGGTATTACATAGTTGCAAATAAGGTCTTCTAAAGACAGTCACTTCAATAAAGTACATATTTTGGTGTTGGCATCCTGTTGGATTGGGTCAAAATAGAAGTTTAGACAGCAGCAAAGACGTTCCGTAGACATTATGCCTCTGGAAAAGCGTCTCAGCTATAGGTGCAAGAGAACACTATATTGATTTACACACTGCAACTGATTGTATAGATTGTAAGCTTGCGAGCAGGGCCCTCCTACATTTTGACTGTCTGTAAATACCCTGTTTTGTTGTATCACTGTCCCCTTTGTAAAGCGCAACGGAATATGCTGCACTATATAAGAAACTGTTAATAAATAAATAAATAAATAAATAAATAAAGTGATTTGTGTCTTTATAACACCATCCATCTGTGTCTATGATATTCCAGAATTAGTTCTCTATCTTGCCATCTGTGAAATGGTAAAATGCATAAAGCAAAAAAGCCTTTGTTTTACAGTACTTATGTTCTGGTAGGCACTACATGATCACAGTGACAACTACCATCCTTTGTGGTCAATTCAATTAGCTGTGATGGGGGCAAGTTGCGGTTTCATCGGCATGGAATGATGGCAGCAGCAGCGAAACTCACTGTCTCCCTTGCTGTCCAATTTCACCCCAGAATGGCAGATTTTTCTATGTAAAAAATGTTGCAGCAAATTGGATTTAGCCCTTTGGGGATATATTTACTAAAGTTCTGTTTTTGATTGATTTTTCCCCCCCGATCGATTTAAATTGATGAAATTTAAGTCAAGTCAATGTTGAGTTTTCAATCGTTTGATAAATTGACTTTCAGTAAATATACCAATTTGTAGCTAAACTCTGCTTTATTTAATCTATTTTATTTCCTTATATAATATAAATATTAATAATCATCATCATAATAATAATAATAATAATAATAATAGAATAATAATAATAATAATAATACTACAGGCAACACTATAATATGCTGTGCTATGCAAATGCATAATAATATCTGAGGGTATACATATACTATACAGTGGATTTTCAAAAACCTTGATTTTAAAGATTTTGTCTGCCAGATTTACTATTATTGCCCTTTTAATTATGGCAGGCAACATCTGTAAAAATCGAGGTTTTAAAAAAAACACTGCTTAGTAAATATTAGAGTGATGTATCGGTGGAATACTATAAATTAGTAACCAGGATAGGTACACCTTCTATAGCACAAACATCTCTAGGCTAAGAAGAATGGACACAGAGCAAATAGTAGTCAGTATTCATGCCAATCTTCTCGCATTAGAATAGCAAGACAAAGCTGAGTGCAAATTCTCTGTGACCTTGACTTCCCTGCCAAGGTCAATCTTATTTACTCCTATTATTTGCAGCATATCCTTGAAGTTACTCCATGTCCTGCCAAGGGAGACTCTAAATCACTGTAATGTCATGTATGCAAACCTTCCATAGCTTGAAACAGGTCACAATACTTGGCTAATAAAGAAAAAAAAAGAACCATTTCTTACAAAACTAAAGTTTAGCTACTGTTCAGACATATGAGAATTATCTTAAGCAAAAGGAGAGCAATGTGGCACCTGCATTTATTTCCCTAGGTTTCCCACTATCTATAGAAAAGAGATGTGGTGTTTTTGTTCCTTCCAAACAGTTTTATTTGAAGTAAAAAATGAAGGTGTTTCGTCTGCTGCACCAATATCCTATTTTATGGGAAATAAAATACTTATTTAAACAGTAAAAAGAAAAATGACCTTGTAATAATGACTTCCTGGATTCCTCACTTTTTTCCACTGATGGCACAAGATAAAAACCTTAGTCAATGACTACTGCAACCTGCCTAGCAAGTGAAGCTAAGCACATACTGTACACGTGAAGATATATGTAATAAATGTGCTGGCAGTGTATCCGGGATCGGCAGTGGTGCTGTACATTACTGTGGCCGTGGTGAAGCTGGGACTCCGTAATCAAGCATTAGGATTCAGTCTCCTATGCCCTCCCCCACAATCTCATTGGCTGGTATAACAGGATTCTGGGGGCAGGTTTAGGAGAGTGAAGCCTAATGCCGAGCAGGGATGGTCATCATTTGGGTAGCTTGATAGTGTAAAGCTGTGGGGGAACATCAATGGTTTCTCTTATTGAGGTTCATTCCTGCTTTAACGCTCATTGAATTGCGGGCTTATCAGGGTCCGGGGTGTGGTTTCAGGGGGTGTTGCTATGCTCTGTGTCCTAACACCTGGGAGATAAAATAAATAATATTAAAAAATATTCCATATCATCGATGGTGGGAAATCCTCTGGTTCTCTTCCATCAATGATAAAAGTAGTTACCATTGGTTATAGACCATTGCTGATTTTAAAATCATTAATGCTCCATTGTATACGTAGTCACATGTATGTTTATATGTGCTTAGTCGCCTCACCCCCTGCCCTAGTTAGCAGGTGCTACTGGTCCTACACACTGCCAGCCAGTGACTCATTCAATTGTCTGCTGCATGCCCTGCAAGGTTCCTCTGCAGAGAGTTGTTTATCTTCTGCCTAGCTCATGGACATTCACTCTGTTCAACTGGTGGCTTTGCAGCTCTTATCTCCCACCCCACTTGTTCCAGCTGCAGTCCTGAGGACTGCTTTGTACGTCAGCCTCTGCATACTCTACCTGATTCTGATTAGCAAAAAAAAAAATGGTGGGTGCGTAGAGGAAACCGCTGGGTACCCCCATGCTACCGCAGGCGGCTGACGTCACAGAACATCAGCAGCCTGCCCAGTTCTCTGACCCTGCTGCCGCAATGCAGAGACTGACTTAGATTTGCAAGCACTGAAGAAATCAATCGATGGTCGTTGACCATCGACTGATTTCGGCCCTGCACGCTACCCTGCGTATTGATGTTTATGCAAAACATCCAATCGCAGTGCATTCGCCGCCTAGTGAGCAGCATTACATGCCTCGCTAAGCAGCAAAATACCTCTGCTTAGCGAGTCAACCAGAATCAAGGGCCATGATGAGGTGGCAGGGTATTTCATTACCACCCTTCGTAATCTAAACCCTTGCCCACTTTCCACAAGAATCTAGCTTCTGCAAATTATAAAGCCATTTATTTTCTGATCACGCAACACCTCTTATTAGATTCTTGGCATGTGCATCAGCTAACAGCCAAAGATTTCACATTTTACTCTGCAGTACATTTTGTCCATACTAGAATTGACACATCTGTGAGCTCAGATCGTAACGCACTATTTTACTATTAATATATCTCTCTCCCATGCATAACCTGGGCTCATTGAGCTGGTTCTACAAATATGTGGGGAATTAATTTGTGCACCCCCAGAGGTTACTGCTGAATGGCTGGGGGATGTCCAATAACCACAGTTCAGGGGAGGAGCCGCAAATGTAAACAAATATTTGCGGTTCCTCCAGTACGAGGTGCGGGTACTGTGCTTTCTTATTTTATACCCCGTGGATGCCTGCTACGGACCCAAGAGGACATGATCTATGCCGGAGGCCTCGGTAGGTATAACTTCCTTCCACAGGTACTGCTGGTATTGTACTGGAGAAGCAAGACAGACCAGCACTGGAATCCATAGGCGAGTATGTTTGAATGACTGTAGTGTGAATCAAACTTTTATTACTCTAAAGGTGTCAGTGTTTTTTTCACATTCTTTTCTGTTGTAGAACCTTTAATGTCCTGCATGCTGGGACTTGTGGTTCTCCAGGCAGGGGGGGGGGGTGTATCCGGGAGGGGGGCCCCTTCATTGGGGTCAGGGTGTTTAATGCTTTGGCCAGGGGAACATATATAAAAAGTATCCCCTGGCTGTGGCATTACCCTGCTGGCTGTTTGGGCCTGGTGCTGGTTGTCAGAATACGGGGGACTCCTATTCATCTTGACCCTCTTATTTTGGGAACCAGGACCCTTGAGCATGGTGCTGGTTTTAGAAATCCTGGGGACCCCCAACTTCTTTGGCCCTTGAATTTCTAACACCAGCACCGATTCTTTGAGCCCGGGGCTGGTTACAACCGTGGGACATTTTTTTACATAGCGTAGCATTGCACTAATCTGACTGATCCGTGCAATGCTGCCGCTTCGTTCATATTTGGAGGCTGGAAATACATCCGCCAAATACGAACACGAATGGATAAGAATATGAATGGATACAACATTGGAAAATATGAATCAGGTAAATACGGCAGATTAGTACATTATTCACAATTTGTATTTTCCCTGGAATATGGCCAATGTCTGTCGTATCCATTCGTACCCGGGATAGGCCATGTTAGTAAATTTCCCCCTGTGTCTTATGTAAAGAAAAATAAAAGATATCTACTAGAGAGCAAAATTATTGCTAGCAAATAAAGGAACAGTTATAATAATACCCATTTAATGCAGCGTTTAGATGAGTAGAACATGACTGTTTATGTTTGTAAATGTGGATTAATCCGTATGTTTATTAATTTATTTTTTTTATAGAGTACATTTAGGCACTACGTAACAGGTTTCAAAGAGGTTAAAATAAAAGTACAATAATTTCCAGCTGATCCCAAAGCTTTTATGTGGATGTGTCAGAGCACATAGAATGTAGGATCATGGGACCAAATGCACTGCATAAAAGCATATAACTAGCAGCAATGTGTGTTAGTGCACAACAAATTACAGGGTACATCCTGCCAGTAAAAGCCTGGTGGGCTTTCCCGTCCAATTTCTTCCCACCTTTTTGGAGTTTAGCAGCTTCAAAGACTTTGGCTTCTGATGCACAATAAAAAAGCAGCACTAATCAAAAACAGTTGTCAGAGTACCTGTTACACAGTCACGTGAATATTTATGTACTAAAGAGCAAAAAAAAATATTTGTAAAAGTGGATTAATACATATGGTTATTAGTTTTTTTTTGTGTATTTTTTTTGAGAAATGCCTGCAAGCATTATGTAACACGTCTCAAAGAGGTTAGGTGAACTGCTATGCAAAATTGCTGGGGTCTGTTATCAGTACACACGGGGGGCAATAGGGGCTATAATCGCTGGGAATATGGTCGCAGGCGACCATATTGCCAGTGTTGGAAGTGTGCCCCGGCGATAAATCGCCGGGTGCGCGCTCCCATTTTCAGCCCCATTGTAATCGCTGGTCGCAGGAGCTTGCTCCTGCGACCAGCTAATTACCTCTGCGGCACCGCCGGCTGAGGTTCCTTTTCATCAGCGACCATCTCTGGTCACTGATGAAAAGGAGACAATGGGCAAGGGCGTAACTACCATAGGTGCAGGGGGTGCAGCTGCTATGGGGCCCAGAGCTGAGAGGGGCCCACTTTGCCTGTTAAAGTTACATGTGCTGTATACATTTTTCAGCATTAGGTGATAAATAGGGGCCCTTCCAAACTTTTGCTATGGGGCCCACATGTATCTAGTTACGCCACTGACAATGGGCAATATATTGCTCAGCAATGTATTGCTAGCAATATATTGCTGAGCAATATATCTCCCCCGTGTGTACGGGGCTTTAGCCACCGCCCGATAGAGTGAAATTCCACCCCACCCAATCTGCAAATTACTTGGAAATCAATTGCTATTCAGCATATCAATTCACAACTCATTTACCCTCAAATTATTTTTCCACTCTGTGCAAGTGTGTTTAACTAGGACCGTTCCACAAGTCGGTGACATACAGGCAGGCTGATCAAGGCCGAAGCAGATGTCACATGCCCTCCTTAAAATTGCCTGGGCATGCCTGTGTTTTTCCTGACACACCCCAAAATCGTCCGGTTACCACCCAAAAACAGCAACTTCCTGTCAAAAAAATTTTTTTTTTTGGTGCGGTTTGGTGTTCCACATGTGCGCTGCAGCCCAGAAGCATGCACAGTCATTGGATAATTGATTGGCACACAGCGATCAGGTCTGGATAACCCCCAATTGGAGGCAGGGATTTGTCCCCTGTAGCTACACAGGTACAGCTCCTCTGATGTTTGAGGTAGGGGGTTGTATGTTGTGTGTGTTTTTGTGGATATGGTGTATGTGTATATGTATGTATGCTGTATATGTATGTATGTATGTATGTATGCTGTGTGTATGTACAGTATGCTGTGTATGTGTGTGTCTGTACTTGTGTGTATGTATGCACAGCATTATGAGCCTGAATCTGAGTAGCATGCAGTGTTTTAATTCTATGCATGCACCATACCTGCCTAATTCTGAACACTCCTCTCCGGGAGAACCCCAGAGAGGAGTGAAAGGGGGCAGGACGAGGCTACTTGTCAGGGGGCGGAATGAGGTTGACATCATCAAGCCCCGTCCCCATGACAGGCATCCGCGGCAATTTGCGGGTCCGCGGATTGGGGGAGGGGTTTAAATGACGCATTTCGTGTCATTTAGCCCCGTCCCCTCCCGTGCACCCGCAAAAATCGGACATTTGATGCAGCGGGTAAAGGGGGTGCTGGGGGCAATGCGGGAGACTTGCCCACCTTCCCGGGGGGCTGGGAGGGGGACCCGATTTGCGGGATCCTCCCGTCCATTCCGGGAGGGTAGGCAAGTATGGCATGCTCCCCTGTCCTACAGCACATGCATCTCATTGTCAGCATTCGGAGATGCAATACAGAAGTACATTTTAGTGGATGTTCATGTTAGCCTCCCTGAGTCACAGATCATTGTAAATTATATGTAAATCCCAGTTGTAGACAATTCATTAAGGCAGATGTATTAAAGTTGATAAAGTGGTGACAAAGTGGAAGGTGATAACGCACAAGCCAATCAGATGTGTTTGAAAAACAATAGGAAAATACAAGAAAAGAATAAAGTATTCCTGCTTAGGGCACTCGAGTGCCCCAAGCAGGAACACTTTTTTCTTTTTTTTTTCTTTTCCTAATTGAATACATATTCCTGGGTGCACCACCCTCATTATAATTAAAGAATTACAAATAAATATATTAGATATAATTACTGAGGGAAGGGACATTTTCATAAATGTATCATTTATACGATGCAGAATTACTATCCTCGTTTAAAAAATAATAGCAATGAGTTGATTGTCTGGTGCGTTATCACCTTCCCCTTTATCACTTTACCAGGCTTCATACATCTACCCCACTGTTCCATTTGTCAAGCATGAGAAGAGGTCTACCCAACTGTACTTACCAGATGGGGAGAAATAAACTGCACATGCGCAGAACGTAGCTGACCGTTTGTCTATCCGTGCCTACTCTCACAAAATGTTAGCAAGACTCCCAAATATCCAGGACTTCCTGTGACAGCAGAAGAGCTTCATGGGCCTGTCCCATATTACCAGGAACTCAGGGAGAAGACCACTGCAAAGTCATCTACAGTCAAGTCAAATTTATTCTGAATGGTGGGCTTAGTACAGTCTGTCACTATCCAAGACTGGCAGTCCTGCTCACATCACTCACTACGATGTGTCCTCATTTCAATGTTATTATTAGAATATTATTGCAGTATGTATGGGCCAAGACTACAGTACATTGTATTTCTCATACAAAACACAAATAATACAGATACGTATGTATCATGCAGATGGAGTGCCTCTCAGCTAGCTCAAGGAATCACCAGGCAGCAGGGGCTATGGGCGAGACGGGGGAGAGGGGATGGGCTCCATCAGTACAGGGCGCGTGAGCCCCCTTCATGCGAGTGCCGCAGCTCTAATGAGAGCAGCTCCATCTGTATAAATTAAAAATATATAACTGCAACAAAATCAAAATGTTGTCATTGTAAATATTATACCCTCTCACACATATATGATTTATGCCCCTTTCAGACCGCACTTAAAAAACGGTATTTTGCAGATTTTTAACCGTTTTAAAACGGTAATCTGTGCGGTCTGAAAGGTGCAGGACCACTTAACCGTTTTACAAAAGCCGATTTTGTAAAACGGTTAAAATGGAGGGTCCTACCCGTTTCAGACCCGGTATTTTGGCATCAAAATCGGGTCTGAAACGGTATTTAGGACCCAGCCAATAAGCTGGGTCCTAAATGAGCTCATTAAATATTCATTGCACTGGCGCCCGCCCCCCCCGCATGGGTTAACATCACCGACTCCCCCCCCCCTGCGGGTTAAAACCCCCCCACCGTGCAGCCGGTACCTCCTGAAGATCCCGGCAGTATGGATGGCTGGCTGCGCTTTTGAGAAAAAAAAGTGACTTTCGGAAAATGGCTGCCCCCATATGAAAGACAAGTTTTCCTATGGGGCAGCCATTTTCCCAAAGTCCCTTTTTTTTTCATAAGTGCAGCCAGCCGTCCATACTGCCGGGATCCTCAGGAGGTACCGGCTGCAGGGGGGGGGGGGTGTTAACCCGCGGGGGGGTAAGCACATCATTGGGGGGTTGTAAGTCCTAGGGGGATGTTGTGTGTGATAACCCGCGGAGGGGGGGGGGGGGGGGGCGCGCTGAAGACTGGCTTTGACCCTGTATTTGGAAAGTTTCCAAAAACGGGTCTGCCAGTGTCCAAAAAAACGCACTTAAACGGTAATATACCGGTGTGAAAGGGGTTTTACCTGGCAGACCCGTTTTTGGAACCGTTTTTCAAATACAGGGTCAAAACCAGTTTTGCGGTCTGAAAGCAGCATTAATGTAGTGGTTTATGCTGCAGAACATAAACTGATGCTGCTTAAATGAAATGTATCTTTGTAAGCAAACATGGTAACAAAGAGGGATATATTCTAAAGAATCAGCTAAGTAACAGTGGATAAAAATAGAACTACCCAATTCCTCCGCCGAATTCTACTGATCACCACCCACTCACAGCTGTATATTATGTATTAAAATCCCTGTGCTTCTTTAGAGCTGACTCAGCTCTCAATTTGCCTGTCATGTGAACTCACATTTACCTCCCCCTTCAGAATCTGTCCCTGCCACAACGTAGGCCAGTGATGGCTAATCTTGACATTCCAGCTGTTGTTGAACTACACATCCCAGCATGCCCTGCATCAGTTTTAGCATGGCTAGTAAAACTGTAGCAGGGCATGCTGGGATGTGTAGTTTAACAACAGCTGGAGTGTCAAGATTAGCTATCACTGACGTAGGCTACCCTACTTTCAACCAGTCAATAATATCGAATTGGGCCTGATTCAGGTTGGTTTGCTATGCATATTTGATTTGCTAATGGACAAAACCATGTGCACTGCAGGTGAGGCAGATGTAACTTGTGCAGAGATAGTAAAATGTGGGTGGGGTTTTACTTCAAAGTGAGATCTATATGCAGTGTAAAAATAAAGCAGCCAGTATTTTCCCTGCACAGAAACAAAATCTAATTCTCTCTGCACATGTTACATCTGCCCCCCTGCAGTGCACATGGTTTTGTCCATTAGCAAACCAAATGTGCTTTGCAAACCAACCTGAATCAGGCCCATGTGTTTATTAATGCATAAGAATATCAAATTTGCACAAATTTAACATGATCAATAATAAGAAAGTGTTGCAGATTCTTATAAACATATTTATATATATTTTAAGTGCAAGGCTGTTTCTAGACAATTTGACGCCAAGTGTGAACGCAATAAGATGCAACACCTCCTGTTATAATACTATATTTGCACGCACAGTAAAGAAGGGACATGGAGAAGACTACCTTAAACAAACATAAAAGTGCCCCTTTATTTCCCACACAGTAATGCTCCTTGCACCATAATATGCTGCACAAAGTAATTCCTAGCACCCTTATATGTCCCACACAGTAATGCCATACTTGCCTACATTCTTCTGCTCCTCTCTGGGAGACACCTGGAGAGGAGATGCCCATGTGCAGTTTGGGGGCAGGGGATGAGTGCTGACATAATTAAGCCCCACCCCCTTTCCAGCCGAATGCCATTATTCCGGTTCTCCAGAGAGGGGGCAAGGCTAAAATTATGAGATTTGTGTCATTTTAGCCCTGCAACCTCCACAAAGCCCAGCAATTGTCAGACTTTGTTTCTGCAGCTGAGTGGGATGTGGAGGTTTGTGGAGGAGGCGGGAGACTTGTCCTCCTTTCCGGGGGGCATGGAGGGCCACTAGATTTTCAGGAGCCTCCCAAGCACATGTAAGGAGGGTAGGCAATTATGAGTAATGCCCCTTGCACCTAATTTTGCCCCGCACAGTAATGCCCCTGATACATAATGCAGCATGTCGCCCATTACAATGTCCAATACCTGCTGTCAGGAGTTGTTTCAGTATGCTGCTGGCTAATGCCATTCCTGATACTGCCAAAGTAATAAACATTGCTTGTTTTTGCTTGCATCCCACAGGAACCTGTTATGTGTGATGTTCTGCTTAATTATCTGCCCCAAGGCCTCAATGATAATACTGTATACTTTTTCATAACAAAACTGCTGACTTCAGAGCTCCATAAATGTTTATAGGATCCAAACTATTTTGAAAATGATCAATATTACTAGAAATCTTCACCTAGCCTATGATTTATATCTTGTTCCAGTGAAGCCTAGCGATTTTTGTCAATTTAAAAAAAACATGATTTCACCAGTGATACATTTCGAAACCCCATAGAGAGGGAACAAGCTTTATTTATGGAATTTTTCAGTACAAACAAAATGGCTAGTTATGGACTACTCTGACATCCAGACACCATGCTGGAGGTGTCAGATGTATTTCACGTGATCCTGCATTTTGATTTATGTGTTCTTAAACAATATTTCCTAGAAGTCACCAGTGTTGTTTTTTCCTCTACATTACTAAAGATTTGGAATTATTGAGGTAGGTAAAAAAATATCTTGCAAGTGCCTAATTGACAAGATATATATATATATATATATATATTTGCCAACAGGATAAGGCACTCGTAACAACGGGGGTATGTGCCAACGTCTCGGGTGTTTAAACCCTTTATCAAGACATGAAAATAGGAAGACAAGTACTTACATATATAGACATATCAGTGACACCCACCTCGTGAATGCAAAGGAGCTCCCCGTGAGTGCGCCGTCCCGGAGCCCAATGACGTCATCGGTGCGCCAAAGCGTCAGCGAGTGCTGTCAGAGCAGAGGGGGCGTGTGTTTGGGAGATGTGCTACCCAATACCTGTGGTGAAAACAATATTAAAAACACATTACAGCAACCAGTCCTATACAACTAAGAAAAGACCGGCTCCTGAAAAATGTTATAATTTTACATTAATACGCTGAAGAAACAACCAGCGTACTCTGGGGTAGACTATCATAGTCTATCCAAAACAGAGAAAGTATGAACATCAGACCATCAAAACAGCAAAAGTTACGTAAGCCAAATAAAATAATGAAAGGTCATAATCACGGCAAAAAACTAATTTAACGGGAAAACACAGTATAACTGATACTGGTGGTACCTGTGATTGGAAATGATGCTCAGGGACAAAGCGTAATGTGGTGCTGAATAAACAGCCGGTTATAGAAAGCAACTTAGTAACAACTGTTCATTCAAGCCGTGTGGATGCACCGTCTGTAGCCGGTGTATCCACTGCGCTTCCAGTTGTAATAGGGCTCTATCTTTGTCTCCACCTCTGGCGGACTCAGGAATGCAATCGATAACTTTGTACCTAATTGAAGGTAATGTATGTTTGAAGTTTTTAAAGTGTCTTGCGACAGGTTGATCGGAGCCCTTGCCCTCTAATGCAGCCCTAATGGAAGATCTATGGTTAGCTATACGCTCTTTGAATTGGGTGATGGTCTTCCCTATGTATAATAAGCCGCAGGGACATTTAATGTAGTAGATAACGTATCTACTAGTGCAAGTTAGGGGAAATTTTATTTTATATTTGGTACCTGTTCTGGGATGGAAGAAGCTATCGCCTGTCTCCAGACTCGAACAGGTGGTACACCCTAAACCCTTGTAATTCCCATTTTTGCGGGTTAAGAAATATTCTTTTGGTTTTACATCAAAGTTGCTTACATCATTGTGCACGACTAGATCTTTCAGATTTCTGCCTCTCCTGTATGAGGGCATGAATGTGGAATTCTTGAGGGTTGGAACGATAATTGGCCAGATTTGTCTGGCAGATTTCATCAAAGATTGGCTGCGTGTTGTGAATTTTTGGGTCCACACTATTTTATTACCTAGCTCTTTGTCAGAGGTAAAATTTAAATTGTTAATCTATCAAGATTCAACACTTTCGCTTTGGTCTTTTTTAATAGCTGGTATGGATACCCTCGTTTAAGAAAATCTTTAATCATTGAGTCTATCTCAGCTGCCGCATCGTCAATCTTGCTGCTAATACGTATCGCCCGCAAGAATTGGGAGTTGGCAGATAACATGAATTGACGGAACTTAACCTCACTCTCACACCAAATGAGAAAGATATCGTCAATAAAACGAAAATACACAAGAATGTTGCTGGCAATTATGGGATCAGAAAAAAATATGGCTCTTTCAACCTCATGCATAAAAATGTTCGCTAGGCTTGGGGCCACACAGGACCCCATCGCAACCCCTGAGCACTACTGAAAGAATTTTTTATCAAAAAAGAAATAATTGCGAGAAAGGGCTAGGTCCAATAATCTGATGAAGAACAACGCATCAGGGCCCTTATAGAGATCACTGGCATTTTTATGCATGAGGTTGAAAGAGACATATTATTTTCTGATCCCATAATTGCCAGCAACATTCTTGTGTATTTTCATTTTATTGACGATATCTTTCTCATTTGGTGTGAGAATAAGGTTAAGTTCCGTCAATTCATGTTATCTGCCAACAACAGTGACCAAGCCATTACGTTCACTTACTCATGTAGTCAAAATACGATTAATTTCCTTGATGTAAATGTCAAAATAGATAGTGACCAGAACATTTTGACCTCCCTATTTAAAAAACCCACCGATCGCAATACCATCCTTCTGGGCCCAAGCCATCACCCCCCATCCCTAAAATGGGGGCTGCCATACTCCCAATTCTTGCGGGCAATGCATATTAGCAGCAAGATTGATGATGCGGCAGCTGAGATATACTCAATGATTAAAGATTTTCTGAAACGAGGGTATCCATACCAGCTATTAAAAAAAGACCAAAGCGAAAGTGTTGAATCTTGATAGATTAACAATTTTAAATTCTACCTCTGACAAAGAGCTAGGTAATAAAATAGTGTGGACCCAAAAATTCACAACACGCAGCCAATCTTTGATGAAATCTGCCAGACAAATCTGGCCAATTATCGCATCCGATAAATCCCTTCCAACCCTCAAGAATTCCACATTCATGCCCTCATACAGGAGAGGCAGAAATCTGAAAGATCTAGTCGTGCCCAATGATGTTAGCAACTTTGATGTAAAACCAAAAGAACATTTCTTAACCCGCAAAAATGGGAATTACAAGTGTTTAGGGTGTACCACCTGTTCAAGTCTGGAGACAGGCGATAGCTTCTTCCATCCCAGAACAGGTACCAAATATAAAATAAAATTTCCCCTAACTTGCACTAGCAGATACGTAATCTACTACATTAAATGTCCCTGCGGCTTATTATACATAGGAAAGACCATCCCCCAATTCAAAGAGCGTATAGCTAACCATAGATCTTCCATTAGGGCTGCATTAGAGGGCAAGGGCTCCGATCATCCTGTCGCAATCGATCATTAGGTACAAAATGATCGATTGCATTCCTGAGTCCGCCAGAGGTGGGGACAAAGATAGAGCCCTATTACAACTGGAAGCGCAGTGGATACACTGGCTACAGACGGTGCATCCACACGGCTTGAATGAACAGTTGTTACTAAGTTGCTTTCTATAACTGCTGTTCATTCAGCACCACATTACGCTTTGTCCCTGAGCATCATTTGTATTTCCAATCACAGGTACTACCAGTATCAGTTATACTGTGTTTTCCCGTTAAATTAGTTTTTTGCCGTGATTATGACCTTTCATTATTTTATTTGGCTTACGTAACTTTTGCTGTTTTGATGGTCTGATGTTCATATTTTCTCTGTTTTGGATAGACTATGATAGTCTATCCCAGAGTACGCTGGTTGTTTCTTCAGCGTATTAATGTAAAATGATAGTATTTTTCAGGAGCCGGTCTTTTCTTAGATGTATAGGACTGGTTGCTGTAATGTGTTTTTAATATTGTTTTCACCACAGGTATTGGGTAGCACATCTCCCAAACACACGCCCCCTCTGCTCTGACAGCACTCGCTGACGCTTTGGCGCACCGATGATGTCACTGGGCTCCGGGACGGCGCACTCACGGGGAGCTCCTTTGCATTCACAAGGTGGGTGTCACTGATATGTCTATATATGTAAGTACTTATCTTCCTATTTTCATGTCTTGATAAAGGGTTTAAACACCCGAAACGTTGGCACATACCCCCGTGTGGGTCTCTTTATTTATTTTACATTGATCTTTGAATGCTGATTGTTACGAGTGCCTTATCCTGTTGGCAAATACATATCCCCTTTTGGGGTGAAAGTAGCACCGTACGAGTTGTTTCCTTCAAGCAGAGTGCCAGGCATCATCACCCGGTATATATATATATATATATATATATATATATATATATATATATATATATATATATATATATATATATATATATATTGGAAACCATTCTACAGTAGTCAATGATGTAAAATAAAAAATAAGTCATTAAAAAAAAGACAATAAAGACAAAGAAAAAAAGTTTTGTTTGTTGCAGTGGTTTCAATATAAAAAAAAATCCAAAAGAAGTTTCTCGGTCAAGATTTTAAAGCTGTTTATCAAAAGGGTAAAATCTCAATTGAGGTGAAAATTGCTGGTTATATTTGTTTGGTTGCACTACAGTAGATGCGACCAACAGGAACACTGCCATTTCATGGGGAATTAGGTCAGTACGTGTTTCTCCATAAAAATTGTTCTGTCATTGCTACAGTATGTTAGGATGTTGAAACGATATGCAAAAAATTAAAAAATAAATGCTTTATTATTTCAATATATATATATATATATATATATATATATATATATATATATATATTTATTTAATAAAGACATTTAAATATTTATACAATTTTAACATAAATCAGGCAAAAATATCACTATTTGCAGAAAGATATGTATTCTGGAACGTCAACATTAATATACATGCCAAAATAATAGAAAACAGATTATCCCTTCTGCTTTCAAGTCTCAATCATCCATACCATGTTGGCTTTGTAACAGTTTGTTCAGCGTTTGACAACACAATTAAAAAATAAAAAGGAAAACCAATAAATCAATAAACTACAGTTAGGCAATAATATATAGATATTAAATAATTAATAAAGGCTGCTTAAAGAGGGGTTCAGTCCCATAGAGAGCAGTGCCAGGTTCCGGTACTGGCATAGAGCCGTGGCATAGAAAGGGGGCGTTTCCATTTCCCATTAAACAAAATCCATGCACCAAAGTATTGCTTTCACTGGGTGGCGCTATCTTCCAAAAGTTGTCACTGGCTCTGCAGAGGAGGAGGGAAAAGCTACCCAAATCAAACTAAGTATACTTTGGGAGGGGGTTGACCCCCTTCTAGGTGCAAGTTAGATGGTATATATTGAATTAATCCCTTAAATTATTATTATTTTTTTTTTTAAAAGGTACTTATGTACTGTATGGCGAGCCGCGAGGGTAAGCAGTATAAGGTCAGGAATCTGCGCACCACCACCCTGGGTCATCCATACCATCTATTACCTTTAGTAAAGTTGTGGCAAGCAAAGCGGAGCAGAGCGAGGCACCGAGCTCGAAGTGTGGCAAGAGAAGCTAGCCCGCAAGGGGACAATGGTGTTGCTAAGCATCCCCTCTCTAGAGCAGATTTGTAACAGTTCCCTCGCCGAAAATCCTTACGTTGCGGTTAATTAGCGGCTAACGTAACTGGCTTAGCGGTTGCTGCAAAGATGAGGAAGTACCAAAAAAAACCTAAAAACCTCAAACTTTCAAATGAACTCAAAAGGAATATGACAGGGTGTATTAAAAAAACACATAGGCGGGCTTGGCCGGGCAGAAGAACGGCAGCACTTCTCTGAGCTCCGGCTCCTTGCTGCACAATCAGTGTATTTACACTGCCCCAACCTCCTCTCTGCTCTTACCTGGGGGTACAGGGGCCCTCCTGACATCGGGGGCCAGGTTGAGCGTGGTCACGGAGCCGGGAGACGCCGCTGGCGGGTCTCCGCGGGTTGTGGCCTAGGCTCCCTAAAAGCCGGGACCTAAAGTTATCTGCCCGCCGCCTGAGCTCCGTGGCGGAGATCGCGGCGGAAAAGACCCGGGGACGGCGCTTTCTCTGCCCAGGGAGGGCTGCTACAAAGCGGGCCCCCCCCCTGACATTATAGGAGGCACCCCTGCGCCCCCCCACCTCCAGCAACAAGGTCCAGGAGGCTCCAAGGTGAAGGTAACGGCGGCCATCTTGACAGCCAGTGCAGGCTGTCAACCACTCACACACGCAGCCCTACCCACAGACTTTCAGAGTACCTCGCCCCCACCACTCGGAGGTCCCACTGCTACCCCCCTAACACCCCTAAGCAAGCCCACACTACCTAACCAGGCCTGACACCCCCTGCAGGGTGCCGGCGGCCATCTTGGTTGGGGCACTGTGTGGGAGATCCACACAAAAAGTGTACTGGGAGCGTGGCCTGGCCGGGAAAGAGGAAAGCTGCATCCTCACAGAGCTCCTGATCCCTAATCCTTAAAACCAACACTAAAGAGACTTCCGGTGGGCGGCTAAGAGAAGAAGCCGCGTCTTAGCAGAGCTCTCCGTGACGGTTACCTGAAGCCTCGGTGAACAGCGACAACACCGAGCGCCCGGCACCGACACAAGCGCCCAACAACGCGGGAGATACAGGTGGACAAGAGGGAGACATCCCCGGCCATCCACCGCACCTACTACACCGGACCCAAGCGCTTGCAGAAGCGCGACGAGGGAAGCCGCCGCCATCTTGGGAGCGGCGCGACGAAGGAGACACGGCCGGTTCCTTCACCCCCCCCGAACCGCGGAGCAGGGAAACAGGCTCCCTGACGACCCCTCACCACACAAATCCGGACGAGACAAGTGATGACTACCGTCCTTCCCCTCCAGTAAGCCGCACGACAATAATCGCGGCAGACACAGAGGAGAACCGCCGCCATCTTTGAAACAGAGAAGGAGCTCTTGGCGGACAGCAGAGCAGCGACTCAACCTAACAGCGGGGCAACCTGCCGGAGACCAAAGCACCGCAGAGCCACTGCAACTGGTAGGTGAGAGGGGGCTGAAGGGGGAGTCGCATGAAAGGAGTCCTGGGCAGGCCCGGAGCACACCAAGCGACACAGAGACACCTGCACCTCACGGGGCTAGACACCGACAGGCAACATAAGCCTATAGCCTGAATAGAACAGCAGATCCCCACGACCTAATAAGCCCTCACTGACAGCTGGAGAAGTGCCCCAGCAAGCCCGGTCTCTTACAGCAACAGGGAGAGACATAGAATTGAAAAGGCCTGGACAGGGAGAGACATAGAATTGAAAAGGCAACTGGGAGCTGCAGAAAACCCTGCCCAGCCTAAACCCTCACTGAGACAACACCGATCTTAAAGAAACAGAGTCCGGTGGAACAGCTCTCCTAACACTACCAAAGATACCAAACTAGGCTGGCACCCTAATAACCCCCCCAAACAGCACCCGCCATGGAAAAATATGTAGCAAAATCACAAAGGGCCCAGAGAGGCTCCAACACAAACTCGGGCAAACAGAGAGACAAACCACCGACAGCAAGTTCTCCAGGGGCACACCAATCACCTAGTCCACAAGACCCCTTAGCAGACTTTGATGCCTCGCAACCATGCAACTCCTCATCAGCTCAAAAAGCAAAAGAAATCGCTGATATTATCTCCCCGCTATTAGATGCTAAGTTGGCCCCGCTCACAGAAGCCATCACATCAGCGGTGAACCAGCTAAAGCAACATGCCACCAGGTTAGACGAGGCAGAAGAGCGTATCTCTACACTAGAAGACGAATTGCAAGAAACAAAAACGCTTCTCAATGATCAAGTATCCATGACAATGGCGCTACAGGATAGAATGGAAGATGTGGAAAATAGAAATAGACGTAATAATTTGCGTTTAATAGGGATCCCCGAGTCGGTGAGGCCCAGAGAGCTACTGCACCTAGTGACCACATGGCTGCCCCAGGCCCTTCATGTCCATACACAAGGCGCCCCCATCATCGTCGAAAGAGCCCATAGAATCGGCCCGGAAAGAAACCCATCACAACGTCAAAGACCAAGACCAGTCATATTCAAACTGCTAAACTACTTAGACAAGCAGAAACTCCTAGAAGCCTACAGGAAGCAGAAAGAATTACTCTATGAAGATTCCAGAATCTTACTCTTCCAAGATTTTTCCCTTCAAGTTTCAGCACGCCGTAGAGAATTCACACCGATCTGCAAAGACTTATTTGACCGTGGAATAAAATTCGCTTTAATGTATCCGGCAAAACTAAGAGTCATCTACAAGGATAAGCCAATCTATTTCGACGAAGTACAACCAGCAAAGAACTTCATACAGTCGCTGAATGCGACTGGATCACGCTCGCCAGAAGCAGATTCCGGTTGAGACCTTCATGTCTGGAGAATCCGTAACTATAACGTTCATAATTGCTCCTGAAAATGGGAATGTTGAAGGGACGTTTGATAAGATTGATGGACTGTGTTAGTTGCATCGTTCACTTAGGGTTAATCTGGTTATCTTTTACATTACCAAGGTTCGGGGAGAACACCGAATCGTTTAGGAAAAATGGGTTTAATTACTCTTATCTTTTTCGTACACTTAATAATAGGAGGAGCCAAATTCGGCCCTCAATTTGGGTTCAGTTAAAAAAAAAAATGTTAGCACCAACACAGGTTATGTCAAGTTTCACAAGGCGATATATTCAAACAAGCTTAAAGAAGTTGTTACCACAACAAGGGGTACAGAATACCACACAACATAAGAAGACATGTTTCTCTCCTGAAGGCTGGGACAGGGGAGGGACTTATAAGGTTGCAAATGCTCATACTGTTGGGGAAAAACATAGAAAAGGTATAGGATAGATATGGCGAACAACGGGGATGCAAATGATGCAAATAGGTCTAAGTCAACTGTTAAATTCTTGTCTTGGAATGTCGAAGGGTTAAACACGCCACTGAAGAGGAGAAAAATATTAGGCCACTTGAAAACACACAAACCAGACGTAGTCTTTCTCCAGGAATCTCACTGGAAAGCTGGAGACCCAAACGTCCTAATGGGTAATTGGTTAAAAGAATTCAAACACGCTTCATACACTACAAAATCTAGAGGGGTGTTGATTTTATTTAGTAAATACATAAATTATGAGATCACAGAAGAGTGGGCAGACCCAGATGGCAGATTTTTGTTTTTGAAAGTAACCATTGAAGGAGAATGCTTCACACTAGCATGTATATATGCACCCAATACCCGAAACGCTGAGTACTTCTCTGACATATTCTCACACCTACAAGGTTGGTCAAAGGGTACACTGATAATTGGAGGGGACTTCAATGTGGTAATGAACCCAACGCTGGATGCCACGAGGGGAGGGAGGGGAGGGGACCATAGAAGGGGACCCCCGCTTAGTCTATCATTACTTACAGACACCTTCCAATTAACTGACCCATGGCGATTTCTATATCCAACCTCAAAGGAGTTCTCGTTCTACTCCCACCCCCACAACACCTCCTCAAGGTTAGACTACTGGCTCATTCCAGAAACATTACTACACAAAGTCACTTCATCCAAAGTAGGAGATATTCTTATTTCGGACCATGCCCCGGTATGGTTCACAATGCAACTTACGAACCCCAAACCCACTTCTTTTAATTGGAAATTCCCAGATTACATGGCAAATTCAGCAGATTTCAAGCGACACCTGAACCACTCCATAACTAACTATTTCACAGACAACAAAGAGCACGACCAAAACATTAATCTCTTATGGCAGGCATCAAAACCGGTAATGAGAGGGCACATCATTTCATATATCAGTCACCAAAAGAAAAAACTTAGGGAAAAACTCATACAGGCTAGTGATAGGGTTAAAAACGCCTACTCCACCCTTATAGACGCCCCAAATGACCAGAATAAAAACTCATTTAAGGAAGCCCAGACATTATATGACATATTATGTGCAGAGAAAGCCCAAATGGACATAAATTTCCAAAAAAATAAATACTTCAGATGGGGAAATAAGCCAGGAAGACTACTAGCGACAATGACTAAGGCAGCCAAAGATGTCAAACATATCACAACATTAAAAACACACACTGGAAAAAATACCACAAACCCTAAAGAGATAGAGAAGCTCTTTATAAATTATTTCAAAACCCTATACGAGACACCCTATGAAGACACATGTGACGGAGAACTGTTATTGACTCAGGCCAAGCTTAAAAAGATACTACCCACAGACAGGGAACAACTGACAGCTCCTATCACGGAACTGGAAATTTCCACAACCATCTCCTCCCTACCACTAGGGAAAAGCCCAGGTCCAGACGGCCTATCAGCAGCATACTACAAAATGCTCTCCCCTATACTCATACCGCATTTACACAACTTGTACAATTCCATTCTCAAAGGAAACATGGCACCAGACCGCTTCAATGACGCCAGAATTATTTTAATCCCTAAACCAAACAAAGACCCAACAGAAGTCTCCTCATACAGGCCCATCTCTTTATTGAATCAAGACCTAAAAATATTCTCAAAAATAATGGCACAAAGATTGCAATTAATTCTCCCAGACATCCTCCATCCTGCGCAAACAGGTTTTGTCAGAAATCGACATTCGGTGAACAACATCAGAACACTTATCGCAGCCTTGACGCACACCAAACTGGCAAGGGAACTAGACAATTTAATACTGAGTTGTGATGCGGACAAGGCGTTTGACCGAATCTCATGGTCTCATCTAACTCGAGTATTCATACACCAGGAATTTGGCCCGGAATTTATCCATATTTTTAACGCACTATACAAAGACCCCAAAGCATCACTCACCATAAATTCTTTAAACTCTACGCAATTCACACTGTTTAGAGGGACAAGACAAGGGTGCCCACTATCGCCGCTCTTTTTTAACTTGGCATTAGATCCCATACTACGTTACTTTGATTCCTTACCTGACTGGACAGGTATCAAGATAGGCACAGACACAATCAAATTCTCAGCCTTTGCGGACGACCTCCTATTATACTTTTCCAATCCCAAACGAATCATCCCCACACTAATAACAGTATTCAACAGGTTGGAAAATGTAACAGGGTTTAAACTAAATTATACTAAGACGATAGCATTAGCCCTAGGACCGAGATCCAAACAAGGATGGGGAAACACGTTCCCATTCACCTGGGCAGAAAACACAATACAGTACCTAGGTTTAACTATACACCCTGAAACTGAAAAATTATATGAACTTAACTACACCAAAGTATTCACCAAAGCCTATCAAGATTTTCAAAAATGGAAAAATTTACCCCTCTCTTACATAGGCAGGTGCCACCTGTATAAGATGATAACCTTCCCGAGACTGCTATACGTAATACAAACACTGCCCATAATGCCTAGGAAACAAGACCTCAAACTAGTTAACAAAGCCCTATCCGCTTTCATATGGGGGGGAAAAAAAGCAAGAATATCATTGTTCAAACTCCAACAGCCTAAAGATCTAGGGGGAGTGAACCTGCCATGCCTAAAAAGCTATGCACTGGCAGCCAATTATAAAATAGCAATTGACTGGATCAAAGGTAAAAACATATACACCAATAGATCTCGAGAACAAACCTTCAGCCCGCATAAAGATCTAGTGATGTTACTGCATAAACACCCCAACTCACTAGAGAAAGATTTAAGAGAGACCATCCTAATAAATACAACATGCACAGCCTGGAGGTCAATTCGAAGCAACAAGAAATTAAATACATGCAAGTCCTTATTTTTGCCACTGAATGGAAACCCCAACTTCAGCCCCTACCACACACACCCATGCTTCCAGGAATGGAACAGACAAGGACTACGCTACATATACCAGTTCATGGATCTGGCTCAATGGAAACTCCTAACTAGAACCCAGACACAAGAAAAATATCCAAATATTATTATCCTGCTATTCCAGTATCTACAGGTAGCTAGTTATACCACCAAACTCTTACGAGAACTAACGAACCATGACAAAAGTAATGACCTAGACTCAGCAGTTAGACACACCCTGACAACACTGACCACATCACAAATATATTCTAAATCCCGAAAATTACTAGACGTCACCGCTCCACCAATAGGTCTCTTAAAATGGCAAGCAGATTTTCCCAACATCACAATGGAAAAAATCCTCTCATCATATGTAGAAATGAATAAACTCTTAGTGGCCACCACATTCATGGAAATGAACCAAAAAATTCTCCATAGATCGTATTATACACCTAAGCTAAAATTTCTGACTGGCGAATCTCACACATCTAACTGCTTTAAATGTCAAGAACCAAACGCGGACATGTTACACTGCCTTTGGGAATGCGCAATTGTCAGAGACTTTTGGGAGGATACACAGTCTTACATAAATTTACAACTGAATATACAATTCAAGATAAATAAGGAATGGGCCTTTTGGAATGTTTACACCAGGCAGGATAAAAAGGCACTAACTAAGGGGACAAGACATTTATTGCTTAAAATAGCAGCAGCAGGGAAAAAAACCATTCTTTCACAATGGGTAGAAACTACACGTATCCCGCAATCACTATTACACCCTAGAATCCAACACTTGTTCACAATGGATTGGACGGAAACAATGACAAACAAGGAGAAACTAGTAAGCAAATTTGTTAACACATGGCTGCCTTATATACTGACCCTTAGTCTACAAATGAAAGAGGCGGTGAGAAATAGCCTTAAAAACACCACATGGTACGATCTAGAGATGGTAGCAAATGGGAGACCTCCTTTCTGAAGACAGGCGGTTACGTAGCCTATACGATCGAGGACAAGGAGAAAAGGGGGAAAGATACAACATAATAGCGGTTATAATGGAGAAATGCATATGTTTTATCCTTATTTTTGAAATGTATAATTACTAAGAAAAACGCTTCCTTATATGCCAGCATCAGCACACCGCCTTCATTGGCCAGTAACAAAGAGAAGACCGATACCTGTCAATACATCTCGAACTGTATGAACTATACCAAAGCCTCTTATACCCCTATACCCAGAACCCCTGTGAAACAAAAAAATGCTCAAATTTTGTGATAAGCTTGTACTATTACTTGTTTGTGGAATAATTTGTGACAAATCAATAAAAATGTTTTAAAAAAAAAACACATAGGCTAAGGCAAAAAAAATAAGTATGGTAGTTTATTAAATCAATTGTTAAAACACATATTGAATTATGTACTAGAAAACAGGAATTTACACAAATAACAAGAAGATGTTCATAATGGAAAGATGCTGAGAAAGCCTTTGAATAACTTTCTTGGCCTTTTCTGTCTAAAGCAGTGGTTCCCAACCCTGGTTCTCAAGTACCCCCAACTGTGCATGTTTTCCAGGTCACCTGGCAGGTACCCAGGTGCACTCATTATTCAGGCACATTTGAAAAGATCCGCAGGTGGAGCTAATTATAGCACTTGTGATTCTGTGTAGAGACCTGCAAAACATGCACTGTTGGGGGTACTTGAGGACCAGGGTTGGGAACCACTGCTCTAGAGTGCTTATATCAGTGGACTTCAATAATACTTCAATAATACATTTATCAACAGTATACTTGTGCTATACAGCAACAAACAAAAGAATGGTATTGGCTAACAACTAAATTTCTCTTTGTAGTTTTGAATAGCACAATACAAGTGTGACCCCTCTCTCCGCTATTTCTTGCATTGCTAATTGAATCCTTGTAACTGAACAAAACAGCTAAACACAACCATCAATATTAAAGTGGGGAAAACTAAGCATACAATTGCTCTTTATGTAAAGGACTTACAATATCTAATCCAACTTCTTGCTTTCAACTACCCTTACAGAAATGTAACATAAATAATTCTGAATATGCCAAAAAAAAAAAAGGCTTCCAGCAGATTGCTGCGAGAATTGGCAGAAACTGGTAAATTTGATCTGAATAATCTGGGAGGAGGTGGAACCAGAAAATCTATTTTGTAGCCCTAAGAGATCAGATTGATTACTCAAGGGTACCGACAGGACTCGTTCCAGAGATGATGGAAATGCCAGAGACAAGCCCCACGGGAGGTGGTATTGCAGAAGGAAGATAAGTTGATTTTCCGGCAGTAGCCTGTGATATCCACTTATTAAGTTCCTCACCAAATAGTGCGTTGCCCGTAAAGGGTAAACCCTCCACTCCTTTCTTAGACTCAGGATCTGCCACCCATTGGTGCTGCGCCAATGGGCGGCAGTGGTGTATCAAAAAATTATGTGCCCCTGCCAAAATTTCGGCAGCGCCCCCCCCAACACACACAGTTAAAAAAAAACCCTGTCTTGCCGCCTGCCGAGAGGTCATCTGTTGTCGGAGCCCGGGACCCGCAGAAGATTTGTCTGTGGTCCCGGCTCCCCTGTCCGCTCCTGGCTCCGAGTCTAGCGTTTAAAATGGACCATCACAAAATGTCTGCCCCATACAGCAGATAGTTTTCTGCTGTATGGGGGCGGACATTTTGTTATGGTCCGTTTAGATTAGAAGCAGAAACCAGGAGGGGACAGGGGAGCCGGGACCGCAGCGCAGACAAATCTTCTGCTGGTCCTGGGTTCCGACCACAGGGGAGCTCCCTGCAGTGGCATTACAATAGCCCGCATTGTTATGCCACTGGGTGCAGCCATAGAGTCCTGCGGGCTGAGACCGCCATTGTAGAGGTACATGCAGGAATAATTCCAATCTCTTTAAGAGCTTCACAAAGGAAGACTGCAGATTCCTGTATATGACTTAACAAAGTGACAATATCCTTGTCCAAAGCAGACTGAGCAATAGTTGCCCACCGACTAATAGCTCTGGTAATCCAGAAGCAAGCTATGACAGGTCGCTGGGTTGCCCCTGTTGCCACATAAATTGCTTTCAAGCTTACGGATCTTTAAGGGATGTAGCACCCAATACCAGGAGAACAATTTTCATAGTCTGTATACAGAGATATCCACAACCAGCAGATTCTCCCAAACCTTATGATCATCTGAAGGGAAAAATAGATAAAAACCTCTTAGGTAATTGAAACTTATTTTCTGGCTGAGCCCAAGCTCCCTTATAGCTCATTTGACACCAGAAAATAGCTGAGGACTTCTGTTTAATGGAAAAGAATGTTTGTTCAACCTGTTTAACCTCCTCGTCCGGTATTTTTAGGACTTCTCTTATAGCAAATATAAGAGCCTCTATGCCATGAGGAAGGGATTCCTCACCCTTTTACTGCACAAAATCAACCTCTCCTCCTCCATAAATCCAACCTCTTCAGAGTCATCCTGAAGAATGGAGGGCAGAGGCCGCTTCTGAGGGGCCAATCTAGGAGGCTGATTAGATGGCCTATAGGCTTCAGATTTGCCAGCCACCAGGTTACAGGACAATTTGCACAACAAAAATCCACTCAGAACTACAACCAGCAAAACTCTAAACAAACTCCACCTACTCACCACACTCTCCTCTCCACGCCTAGCTAAATCCACAAGGAGCTTGGGCATGTAGGAGGCATGCTTATATATGGCTGGGAGAACACTCCCAAATTGGTACTTGCAGCCAATCACTATGGGATTAGGTTTAAGAAAGAATACGTACATAAATTAATTGGAAATACGTACGTAAAAATAGGAACAAAACACCCATAAAACAGTCTAAAATATGTACAGTACGGTAACAGAAATACGAATGTGAATGGAAAAAATCAATCCATACAGCACCAAGCGCAATTGGAAAACACGAGTTTAAAAACAAGTTTATAAATTAGTAAAAAACATATAAATATGTATTACAAATACACACTGGATGCCAGTCATAGACTGGCATAGCCACAATACGAATGTGAATGGAACCTAGCAGTATTATTTGTAAATTTTCCCCATCTTGTTTGTATAGTAGCTTTATAAGTGTCTTATTTTGAGTTTTTGTCATTTTTAATTGCAGTCTTCAGTCATTTTGTGTGTGTGTGTGTGTGTGTGTGTGTGTGTGTGTGTGTGTGCTTAATGGCCTTTTATAAAGGCACACATTTCTGCAGGTGAATACTTTCACATGTGAAAATCTACAGCATGTGAAATACACAACTTTGTTGTATTTTTTATGATTTGTATTTGTTTACGCATTGTATACACACGTATTATTACAAAATGTTAGTAAATTTCAAATTAACATTGGAGTCATGTAAAATACAAGGTGTATTCTTTCAATGGTATATTTATTTGTATACCTACAGGAATACAAATGGTATTATTGGCCATAAAAAGGCACAATACTAACGTACTTCCATATTAGTAAATTTCAAAATTACGAATACGTGCCGGTATTTTAATATGACTGAATACGGATATGCCAATTCCTAGTGTATTTTGTTATTGTATTGTATTTCCCCCATTTGTATCCAACAGACTTTGTTTCCACTGGGAACAAATGGCAAACACCATGATCTGGTATTCAATATGTAACAATTCTGATTTCCTTAACGTTTCCTCCCATCCTTCAAATAGCAACTTCATCACCTGCATACTCTCCTGTTTTACTTTAATCTATCTGTTATTGAACCACAGTATACCAAGCATTCATATTCTTAATTATTTTTACTTTTCAACATCTTATAACACCAATGTCTACAGTCTCTTCTACTGATATTGCATTACCACACCATAACCAAACCCAAGAAATAGCTTATGATGAAGTGGCTCCAGCTACTAAACACTCCAGTTCAAACTTAATAATTTCTGTAGAGGGGAACAACACTGTCAGAAATCATGTATTCCTAAGGACTTCTACATACACCCAACTATCCCAAATGCCTTTTTTCATACATTGGAATCTCTTCTCACACATCCCACCACATGGGAAGGAAAACATTAATTCCTCAGTTTGCGCAGAATTGGTAGGTGTCCGCACTTTAATCCTGATTAGCCTTTCCCCACACTGCAGCTAAGGGCCAATACTCACTTCTTATTCATCTATCGCTCTACTGAATTTCATACTATTGAACCAACTTTTATCATGCAAACCCTGATCTTCAGGACACTGTCAATAAGGTACGTTTGCAGTATAATAAAGTATCAAGTGTAAAAACTCTCATTACATCAAATGTGGTAAATGTACTACAGTGCCAATTCACATTATGTCACACAGAAGTTCACTTATACCAAAGTGCCCCTCCACACTACTGGTGATGTAGCTGTGTTTGGGGTTCCTGAGCGTACACTCAAGTAGCCCTATTCCAATTCAATTCACCTATCTACTCCAGGTACAGTATATCACTAATTGTGTGTGCCCATGCTAATGAACTTGTCTTTCTGCCACTTGACCTTGGCATCTCAAACTCAATGTTTTTAAAACAGTCAACAGTAATTACTGAGCTGACATCTCTATCTCAATACATCCTGCCCTCAACTTGCCTGCCACTCTTGCTGCCCCCTACATTTAGTCCAAATCATACAGTTCTGTACACCTAAGAAACATATCCAGAATACACACATAATATATCCAAGATATGCATGTATCTCACACAAGGTACTGAAAAATATGTAATTAAGGAACTCATTTACTTCAGCAGTATTGCAATAGTCTCCATATCAGCCTTCCCAGACCAGACATTCACCACTATAATCTATTTTTAATACAGCTGCTTGATTGATCTACTTGGAAAAAAATAATCTACTGCTGCTCCACTCCCTGTGTTGGTCACCTGAAGTGTACCAAACATAAAATAAAATACTCCTGCTTACATATAAGGCAATAAATAAAATATACCAGCATACATCTCTTTGCTGGTCTCCAAATATGTCCCAAATTGCCTATTCTCTGCATCTCTCTTCCAACACTCACTACTATCTCTTATTCACGGTTATATGACTTCTGGAATGCTCTCTAATGTAAAATAAGTCTTGCTTCTAGCATCAAAGAATTCAAATGTTCAAACTTTCAGCAAGCTTATTACATTCTGGAACCATCCACAAAATCATAATAAGATACCATACCCACTTACCAACCCTCTGATGCTGCTTTCATATTGCCTAAACAAACGTTTGAGACCCAGTATTTTGAAACGGTGTTTAAAACGGTATATTAACATTTTCAAACCCTTTCACACCACACAAGCAAGTGTGAAAGCAGGACAGACAGTAGCTATAAGACAGCGTAGTGCATATGTAATGAGCCGCTTTGTACTTATATATTAGTTGGACGCCCACTAAGCTATTTGCTTAGTTTTACGCGTCCGCTCGCCACACTTCGGCCTCGGTGGCTCGCTGCGCTCGCCACACTATATAAAATCAACTCCATGCCGACATGGATAGTGGGGCGTACAACTAACATATAAGTACCAGCCGCTCATTACATATGTGCATATGTAATGAGCACAGTGCATATGAAGAAGCAACTCATTACATATGTGCATATGTAATGAGAGCAGTGCATATGAATGAGCCACTCATTACATATGCCCATATGTAATGAGCAGCTCATTACATATGCACTGCGCTCTCATAGCTACTGCCTGTCCTATATACCGGTTCAGAGCCGTTCACACTGCAGCTCTTAATCGGGATATTGCTGAGTTTTTAGCCTTTTAAAACGGTTAGAGCTGCAGTGTGAAAGCACCAGTGTGCATTTACCGGTTAAAAATAACCGGTATTTGCAAACGGGTAAAAAGCCTCCACAGTTCAGAGCCATTTTTTATGCAGTGTGAATGGCTCTGAACCAGTATATAGGACTCAGGCAGTAGCTATGAGAGCGAGGTGCATATGTAATGAGCAGCTCATTACATATGCACATATGTAATGAGCACAGTGCATATGTAATGAATGAGACACTCATTACATATGCGCATATGTAATGAGTGTTACATTCATATGTACATATGTAATTAGCGTGACCAGCTCATTCAATATGCACATATGTAATGAGCGGCTCATTAAATATGCACTACGCTGTCTTATAGCTACTGTCTGTCCTGCTTTCACACTGCAAACCTGCTTGAGACCCGGTATTTATGTGCAGTGTGAAAGGGGTTTAAAACGGTAATATACCGTTTTAAAAAGGGATTTTTGAAAGAACTTACCGTTCGAATCCCTTTCTCTGATATGGTCCTGGTGACACAGCTCAACATTGGGATGTAGGAGGGTCCGTAGGAGCCAGGCACCTATCCTAAAGCTTTTGGAGGGTAGGCTCCTCCCTCTGCATCCCAGACTCTTCGGTTCAATCTTGCAAAGCCACTGGAATACATTAACTCAGTACAAACGCCTGCACATATTATATGCACAATTTCAAATTTCACCAGGACCATATCAGAGAAACGGATTCGAACGGTATGTTCTTAGAAAAATACCTTTTTCTCTTTCAATGGTCCTGGTGACACAGCTCAACATTGGGACGTTCAAGAGCCGGTCCTTTGGGAGGGTACACTCAGGTCTGCAGCTCTCATCACTGCTCGCCCGAATGATGCGTCCTCCGACGCGAACTCATGGAACCTATAGAATTTGGCAAAAGTGTGAACAGATGACTAAGTGGCGGCCCTGCAAACCTGCTCAGCTGTGGCCCCATGTCGAACCGCCCAGGAGGTGGCGACAGACCTGGTGGTATGCGCGTTGATCCTGGCTGGAACAGGCCTACCAACCTTAGTATATGCAAAGGCAATGACAGAACGCAACCACCTAGCAATGGTCTGCTTAGACGCAGGCCAACCAATCTTGTGCACATCATACAAGACTAGCAAAGTATCAGTCTTCCTGACACCTTTCACCCTGTCCACATAAATGCGCAAGGCGCGCACAATGTCCAAATTCCTCAATTTGCCCCTTTTCCTGGGGGTTGAAACACAGGCAGAACTATCTCTTGATTCAAATGAAAAGCAGAGACTACTTTTGGCAAAAATTGGGGTACTGTTCGAAGAACAGCCCTGTCATCATGAAAAATAAGAAAAGGAGACTTGCAGGACAATGCTCCCAACTCCAATACTCTCTTTACAGCGGCAACAGCCAACAAAAAGACAAGTTTCCATGTAAGGAACTTAAGGTCAGCCGACCTTATTGGCTCAAAAGGCGCCCTTTGGAGACACCCCAGTACCAGTGATAAATCCCATGGAGCCACTGGTTGCTTGTAGGGAGGTTTTAATCTGGAAACCCCTTGCAGGAAAGTCTGCACCTCCGGTAGCAACGCTATCCTCTTCTGGAAATAGATTGACAGAGCCGACATCTGTACCTTGAGAGACTGAAGGCTTAGACCAGACGAGAAACCATCCTGCAAAAACTCAAGTAACTTTGAAAGTCGAAATCGAGATGTATGCGACTTCTGCCTTTCACACCACCTAATATAGGTCTTCCAGACCCTATAATAGTTAGCCGAAGACACTGACTTCCTAGCCTTTACCATGGTGTTTACCACAGCCTCTGAGAAACCCTTGTTCTTTAAGATGGCGGTCTCAATAGCAAAGCCGTCAAATTTAGCCGAGCTAAATCCAGGTGGAAGAACGGCACTTGACCTAACAGAACTGACCTCAGAGGTAGACGCCACGAGTCCACAGACAATCTCTGAACCCTTGAGTACCAGGACCTCCTTGGCCAATCCGGAGCTATTAGAATCACCGGGATTCCTTGGGACTGGATTCTTTTCAGAACTCTTGCCAGCATTGGAAACGGCGGGAAAACATATAGCAGATTCCCCTCCCAGGGGATAGTCATTGCATCCACTGCTTCGGCCAATGGATCTCTTGTCCTGGCATAAAACCTGGGTACTTGATGATTGAACCTGGATGCCATAAGGTCCACATCCGGAGTTCCCCACCTCACTGCAATCTGGTGAAACACCTGTGAGTTCAGACTCCATTCCCCTTCGAGCAGCTCCACCCTGCTCAGGAAATCTGCCTCAACATTCTCCACCCCGGGGATGAATATCGCTGATAATGCTGGAACCTTCTGCTCCGCCCACAAGAAGATCAGGGAAACTTCCCACATAGCCAGTATGCTGCGTGTGCCTCCCTGATGATTCAGGTACGCCACAGCCGTGGCATTGTCCGTCTGAATCCGCAATGGGAGACCCTGCAATCTTTCTCCTGCCAGGGATATCACCTTCCACACAGCCCACAGTTCCAGGATATTGATCGGCAAGGCCGACTCTTCCGAGGTCCACAAGCCCTGAAGCCGTAGGTCCAGAGCAACTGCCCCCCAGCCCCTGAGACTGGCCTCGGTAGTGACTACCAGCCAGTCCCAGGACTGCAGAGACCGACCCCACTGAAGGGAATCCACCTCCATCCACCATTCCAGGGAAGACCGGGTTTCTGGAGACAGCACTATGCGCTCTGACTTCATGGTCTGAGCATTCCCTGACCAGGATATCAGAATGTTCCACTGGAATACTCGAGAGTGGAACCTGGCAAACTGTAGCGTCTCGAAAGTCGCCACCGTTTTCCCCAGCAGCTTCAGACACCTCCAAACCGATGGACTCCGAGGCCCCAGATTCTCCCAAACCAGGATGGATATGTCCCTGGCCTTTGTCTCTGGTAGAAATACCCGATGTAGATGGGTATCCAGGACAACCCCCAGGAACTGGATTCTCTGTGACGGCACAAGCTGAGACTTTTGTAAATTTAAAAGCCAACTGTGAATTTGCAAAAACCTGATGGCTTCTTCCAAGTGTTTCTGCAAGATCTCCGCCGACTCTGCTTTGAACAGCAGGTCGTCCAGATACGGAATCACAGTGATTCCCCTCAGTCGGAGAGCAGCCGCCATCACCGACATCATTTTGGTGAATACCCTTAGTGCTGTGGCCAGACCAAAGGGCAATGCCTGGAATTGAAAATGCAGGTTTCCTATAGCAAACCTCAGGAGAACCTGATGTTCCGGGTGGATAGGAACATGAAGATATGCGTCCTGGACATCCATGGACGCCAAAAATTCTCCCTTGTCCAAGCTTAGCAGCACAGACCGTAGAGATTCCATCTTGAAATGGTGTACCCACAGATGGAGATTCAAAGACTTTAAATTTAAGATCGGTCTGAAGGAACCGTCTGGCTTGGGCACCAAAAACAGAGTGGAATAAAAGCCTTTCTTCCACTCCGCTCGAGGGACCGGGATCACCACTCCTTTTTCTAACAGGGATTGAGCCGCCCCCAAAAGAGCAGAACGGAGCCGTGACTCCTTTGGCATTGGTGTGGGTATAAATCTTCTCGGAGGAAGACCTTTGAAGGGAATCCTGTATCCCTGGGATACAATGTCCAACACCCAAGGATCCCGGTCCAACAACGCCCAAGCGTCCCTGAACCATCGCAGACGCCCCCCCCCCCCCACCGTGACCACCGCTGGGAGACTCCCCAGGTAGTCATGCTGAGGGCTTGTCCTCACCTTTGGTGCTCGGTTTCTTGTGGAAAGAACCTAATTTTGAGTTTGGGGCCTTGCCCCTAGAGGACTGGAACTTTCCTCTAAATGAATTTCCTCGAAAGGACGCACCCCCTCTAGGGGAGGGCCGAAAGGATGGTCTAAAAGCAGAAAATCTTGAGGCCTGTTTTGCTGCAGGAGCCGGCAGGAAAGTACTTTTGCCTCCTGTGGCCTGCTTAATAATCTCTTCCAGCTCGGAACCAAACAACAGCTTTCCTTTAAAAGCCAACGCCTCTAAGGCCTTTTTAGATTCGTTATCTGCCTCCCAGGCTATAAGCCAAAGCACTCTCCTGGCATTGACGGACACCGTGGATACTCTGGAAGCCATTTTAAGTGCTTCCTCCTCAGCCTCAAGCACACACTCCGCAGCTGCTTTCAATTTCTCAGCTAGCAGTAACACACCTGGGCATGCAAAATAGTACATAAGTCACTGGCCCAAACAATCATGGCCTTAGAGACCCAGGCTGATGCTATAAGAGGGCATAAAGTGAAACTCACCCCTTCAAAAATTGCCTTGAGGTTACCTTCAAACTTCTTGTCTAGGGGGTCCTTAAAGGCTGCACCCCCCTGGATAGGTAGCACAGTGGCTTTAGAAAGCCGTGCCACGGAAGCATCCACCACCGGAACTTTTTCCCAGAGGTCCGCATGAGCCTCAGGCATGGGGTACAGACTTAAATATCTCTCAGGCATCTGAAGCCTTTTATCGGGCGTTTTCCAAGCCCCTTCCAACAAATCCTGTAAACCTTCATCAGCAGGGAAGGTAGCAGTTTCCTTACGCTGCCGTTTAAATTCACTTTTTGCAGGAGTCTTATCCTCCACAGACAAATTCAAAGCCTGTTTTACAGCAGTAATCAAATCCTCCACCCCTGAGGCAGAGGAATCCTCAGAGTCATCACCCTAATCCCAGGGGATGTCTGTGCACTCTCCCTCCTCTCCAGATTCAACAGCAAGCAAAGGCACTGAATAAGACCTTTTAGGGGTCCCCACAGGATCACTATCAAATCTGTCTAGCAAATCATTAAATCTGCTGATCCCTTTTGCAGTATCCTGCATGACCTGAAAGAACCTAGGATCTGCTTGGGTCAGAGGCAAGGAGCCAGAGGACTGCTGAGATGATGACATAGGTCTAGGGGAAGATACCAACACATCACTCTGCCTGTCCAGCAATTGCACTAAGGCATTTGCAGACCTGCCCAGGGCACTGGCCCACGCAGGCTCTGATTGCTCAACCCTCTGGGGTTCACTGCCCATGGGTCTCACACCAGCGCAAGTAATACACAAGCCCCCCCTTGGCCATCTGTTCAGGGGCAAATTTTAGTGTACACACACTACAAGCGCACAATACATTAAGGGCTGCCTCCTCAAAAGCCACAGACTGCTGCTCAGACATGATGCAAAAAGTATCACAGTCACAGTGCACAATGTACAGGCGTTAATACAGAGCCAATGCACAACAGTCACTTATCTGTCTGAAGCTTTCAGAAGTGGGGAAAACGATGCCCAGGAAATCCAAACACTCTGCCAGAATCTGTCAGCCAGTTCAGCTCCGCTGCAAGCGCCTTCCGAATGGCGCCAAACAGAGTGAGGAAAGAGACCAAGTCCCTGCTGCTGCGGGGTCCGTGGCTTTTGGCGCCAACCACCACCAGACAGCTGCTCCCACTGCAGGATCTCCAAGTTCCAGTGTCTCCCCCTCTGCTGGAGACCACTTGGAACATGCCTGTAACACACTGCTATCCTCTCACACAGGAACTCAGTGTGTAAGCTCCGCAGAAAATAGCCGCCGCCATCACGGAGCGCCTGTCCCCCTTGACCCCCACCTAGCGTGAAGCCGCTAGCGCCGCACAGGGAAACCAGACAGTGTCTCCCCTGTGCGCAGTGAGCTGACAGGACGCGCTTCTGTCAGTTCCTGCTGCGCTGTCAGTGTGAGGATTCAATGAGAATCCTCACACTGTGCCTACCTAACTATTGTAAAAGTTAATAAAATAAAAAACTCCTAACTAACTCTAATCCTTCAGCTGCTCCTGCAGCCTTTTAGAATAGCACCCACTCCAGTGGGCACCTAACACGAACTGAAGAGTCTGGGATGCAGAGGGAGGAGCCTACCCTCCAAAAGCTTTAGGATAGGTGCCTGGCTCCTACGGACCCTCCTACATCCCAATGTAGAGCTGTGTCACCAGGACCATTGAAAGAGAAATACTGTTTCAAAATACCGGGTCTTAAACGTTTAGGCAATGTGAAAGCAGCATTAGTCTTTCTATTTATTAGGTAGTCACTATAACCAAAGCGTCCGTTTTTGTTTTGTAGATTGGAGTACCGCACTGAGTATCCTGACAGTGGGTGTATTTGTAATCCCCAAGTGAAAGTGAATCAAGTAATAATTGCTGGCTGTCTCACAATGTAACAACACTGTAACAACACTGTATATATCCTCTCTCCACTTCTCTTCATATCCTTTGCCTAAGCGTGTAAGTCACTATAGCATGAAGCCAATTGTATAAAGATTTACACCTCATTGCTTATTACAGTCACTATTTCTCCATCAAATATTAGTCAGGGAAAACGACAACTTCTCTCTTTCTGATAAGGAACCAAATAAATGTCTGCCTGTTGTACAGTTATCATCTAAGGTAAACGCAGTCTTTGTGTAAACCCTGTATTAAGGTGTTAGCATCTTTTAACCTTCCTGGGAGAGCACATCTATCAATATATACATTTGGGTGAGAGAAGAGCGTATTACAGCCTTTCTGAGGTAAAATGTCTCTTTTCTGTGTGCGGCTGTGCATAATTATAGCTGACTTTAGTTCTATGAGGTAAAATGTCATTTTCTGAGGTAAAGGGGGAAATTTACTAAAGGAAATTTGTAAAAAAAAAATAGGTGTATTTGTATCCAGAAATATACTTATTTTTGACATTTAGGGGGAAATTTACTAAAGGAAATTTGTAAAAAACAGGTGTATTTGTATCCAGAAATACACTTATTTTTTACATTTACTATTCCGAAAATACCGCAATTTGTATTCGTATTGATAGCACATAAATACGAATACGAATTGCCGTATTTTCGGGATAGTAAATGTCAAAAATAAGTGTATTTCTGGATACAAATACACCTGTTTTTTACAAATTTCCTTTAGTAAATTTCCCCCTTACTATCCCGAAAATATGGCAATTCGTAGTCGTATTGATGTGCTATCAATACGACTACGAATTGCCGTATTTTCGGGATAGTAAATGTCAAAAATAAGTGTATTTCTGGATACAAATACACCTATTTTTTACAAATTTCCTTTACTAAATTTCCCCCAAAATGTCTTCCGAAAAAAAATCTGACAATAATTATATACCCCATTAGTCATAACCTGATACAACTACGATGCACCAATAGACTGTACTGATGCATTTAATGTGTTCTGGAACGTATATATATGTGCAACTGAGTCTCTGAATTTGAACACAAAGGACTACAAATTAGGAGCTGCAGTTTTTTTCCACATTAAGTTCTGTCCTATATAAAGGCTCCGTAACACACACTATACAAGTGCCATATATCTAATAATTCAGCATAGTATCTAGGTGTATGATAGTCACATCACATTGAAATTATGAAAAAATAAAAAGATGCTAACAGAGTTGCAAGGGCCCTGGTGGCTCACTCACACCAGGCAACTCGGGCTGCATGGGGTATTGAGGCTAGATGCAGGAGAACATATTAGAGCTGGATTAAGGGGGGGGGATGCAGGGGGTACGAACACCCCTGCCCCCCCCCCATCTCTGAGGGTCACCCTGAGGAGAACAATGCAGAGAGCATTGGAGCTGGCAGAGCTCTCTGCAGTGACTACGGACCACAGGCACACCAGCAGGGGGAGCTTCTGAGCACGTGTAGCCCCTGCAGTAGCAGCAGCTATGGCCTCCAGCACTCAGGGAGCTCCTCCTGTCCTCTCTTGGTATGTGCTGTATGATGTGTGTGTTTTTGTATGTATGTATGTATGTATGATCTGTATGCATGTATGTATATATTGTGTGTGTATATGTGTATGTATGTATGTATGTATGTATGCTCTATGTGTCTGTTTGTATGCTGTGTGTGTATTGTATGTATGCAGTTTGTTTATATATGTAAGTATGCTTTGTGTGTGTGTGTTTGTGTGTGTATATGTATGTATGTATGTAGTGCGTGTTGGGTAGAGTGTATTCTATGTGTGTTTGGTTGTTTAATCTCTAGGGGCCCCTCTTTGTCTTAAGAATCTCCCCCCCCCCCCCCCCCCCGAAGACTAAAATCCGGCTCTGGAACACATACTGTATGTATATTATAGTTCAATATGATTAATTTATTATTTTCTCAGTGCATCTTGCGTCTATAATGTTTGTTTGCTTCCTTTACCATAAATGAATAGAATGGAACAAATAGAATGACAAATCTTCTGATTGCTAGCAATAAGAAATGACTTACGTATGATTCCCTCTGTGCCATCCACATGTTTTGGTACATAGTATGCTGACAGGTCACTTTGCAGTATCTCATCGGCTGTTGCCCTTGCCAAACCCGCAGCCATGAAAGATGGGCAATTACTAAGGAAAGAAGACAGAAGGAGACATAAGTCAAACAGTCCTAACAAGTAATTTGTTTTGCACAGTTCCTGGAACTAGAGGGCAAAGGAAAACTGGTAAAAATACAATTTCACAGTTGTGCTCCATAACAAATTATATTACAGGTTAGCAGACTACTTGACTCCTAATATCAGATTGAGTTATGGTTTCTATTTCTGACTCTCCTCATCTCTCTCCTTGGGCACAAATAAATCAGACCTAAGCACAAGCAGTAAGAACCACATAATTCTCAAAAATCAGTATGCAATCTAACAGTGAAACTTTTGCATCGATAATATGAAATCACACTCGGCTCTTGGCCAACCATTGCCTTGACTTTGCATAATTTCTTGGATTCGATTCTATGGATTTATTTTCCTTTAGCAACCTGGCTGGGTTATGCATTAAAAGTGGTCACAATAATTGGTTAACAGCAAGTTGGCTTATTGGCTTCATCAGAAAACCCAAATGAATGAATTACTGAATTATATTTTCCACCAAATGCCAGGTCCAACCTGAGTTTTCAACCTCATTTACACTCCAGAGAGACCCAGCCTATTAGCAGGTAAACCCCTTTCAGACTGAAACCATTTGCAGTCTTTCTGGAGATCTGTCTGTTTGGAAGAACCGAGTCACGTAGCGGCACGGGTCCAACCGGGGTTGGATACCTGGATAACTGAACCAAGGTTATATTTCAAGGACCCTTTTCCACCAACCCTCGGCTCACACTGCCCTGGCAATAATGTAGGAGATTGTGACAGTGGAAAAGAGGTATTAGTAGTGTTGGCTGGTTTAAATGTTAATCCTATTTATAATTAATATTATTAATATTATTATTATTATTATTATTATGCTGTGTGACTACAGGCAAGCATATTATAAGGGAATGCCAATGGTTGTATTCCATATTCTTGTTGCCTGTGGTCTTTATTTGTTTAAGCTGAACTAAAGCAGTAAATTCAGACACATAGGGAGTGTAAACCAGATCAGATCGTTACTAAAACTGACTAGCATCAGCTACTGTATGATTCCACAAACTTCTCCTATAACAATCCCATAGGACAGGAGAAGACAACAATAAACATTTGAAATTGAGACATTACACAGAGAAACAACTACAGGTTGAGTATCCCTTATCCAAAATTCTCCTGGTCCCGAGCATTTTGGATAACGGATTATTCCGTATTTCGGAATATTTTAATATTTCAATGATGTATTTTGAAGTATCTTGCATTTATGCTGTGTAAACACATAAAATAAACACAAATATATTTTATTACCACATAAAATACACACAAATATATTTTATTTGTTCAAAAAACAAGGTTTTAAAACGTGAAAAAAAATGTGTGTACTCTCTCAGCACTGAATTTGAATGCCAAGCAATCATTGTCTTGCACATATATAGTGCCAGTTACATATCATGTCCCCAGTGATGCTGTTACAAATGTCCCCAGTGAGTTTTTAGCAAAAAAAAAAAAATTTTTCACTTTCTGGAATGTCCGTATTTTGGAATAATTCGGATAACGGATATTCGGATACGGGATACTCGACCTGTATTTCAATTAACCTTCAGTGCTATTGGAATGTCTTTGAGTGTACTTGTATGTTTTGATATGTTTAGTCTAACTGCATATATTCAGATTTTATAGGAATAATAAGCAGTACTGTAAGAACGTGATTTTATTGAAAGTGGTAAAATGTATCATATAAAAACCTAACAACTTTGGATTGTTACTTTAGAAAGCATTAGTACATGGTTGATCAAGGTGTCTAATACACAGCAATGCTTTGCAGTATTATATAATAAGCAATATTTGTATTTGTCATTAAAACATTAATGCAAAATAAAAAATGGTTAAAAAAAATAACACAATGCGACCCCCCCCCCCCCCTGACTTCCTCGGCTCCTGATTGGCCGCTAGGCGGCCAATAGAATCAGTCTGAGGAGAGGCGCGGAAGATGAAAATCTCTGCGTCTCTCCAGTCCGTGAGCGGGTACCAGCCAGGAGCAGCGCGTCTGGAGCTGAAGATGCCGGGGTCGTCACTGGGGACCAGGTGAGTAGGATTTCCTTCCTCAGGTACCCCTTTGGATTACTACGGATCCAGGACCCCGGAATCTTCAGCCCAGGAGCCCCGGACCAGCCCCGGAACCAGGACCAAGGCCCCGGAACCGGACTCTTCAGCCCTGGAGCCAGGAGCCCCGGATCCAGCCCCGGAACCAGGACCAAGGCCCCGGAACCGGACTCTTCAGCCCTGGAGCCAGGACCCCGGATCCAGGGACCGACCCACGGGCTCAAGGTAGGTAAGTATCAGTATGTGTGGGCTGTGGATGTATTTAACGTTTATTTTTCTGGGTGTCAGTGTGTGTTTTATTTAACTATTTCTTGTACTGTGGAACTACAAGTGCCAGCGGGCCCTTTAATGCCCCGCATGCTGGGACTTGTGGTTCTCCAAGTCCCAGCATGCGGGGTAGACTTGCTGGGACTCATAGTTCTACAGTATAAGACAATAGTTTTTATTCTTTTTTTACACTTTTCATCAGCCCGATGCCCACCGCCCAGGGGCATCGGGGACAGCCCCGGACTTTCAGCATGGGCTGGTAAGTCCTGGAGGGGGGGGCCCTTCTTTGGGGGGGTCCCCACTTCCCCAGGACCCCAGCCCATGCTGACCAGCCAGGGGGATAATGCTTTGGCCGCGGGACCTTATATAATAAGTGTCCCCCGGGTGTGGCATTACCCTGCTGGCTGGTTGGGTCTGGTGCTGGTTCTTGAAATGCGGGGGACCCCTAGTCATTTTGTCCCCCGTATTTTGGGAACCAGCGCCGGACCTTGAGCCTGGTGCTGGTTTCATTAAATCAAGGGGACCCCTATTTGTCGGGGACCGTGATTTTATGTCACCAGCACCGGCTCAAGAAGCCCGGGGCTGGTTATGCTCTGGCGGGGTGACCCCGCGCAGTTTTTTTTTTTATATATTCCGATTTCCTGCAAATGTGCGATTTTCAGACCTGAAAATCGCACATTTTCAGGACTAAAGAAATCGCATCAAATCGCACCTAGTCGCACTATTTGGGCCGTTTTTCGCATCTCATTAAATATGCAAAAAACGTCCCAATCTTGCGATTTTCAAAAGTGCGATTAGGTGCGGTACAGCCCCGGAACCATGCGGTTTTTACCGCTACACATAGAATGTCAAGTATATATGGCAAATACAACTAGAAAAAGCTTAAACACTGTCAAATACTCTGTCAGGCGTCAATCATTGTCATATATATGCCTTAACATAGGCGGCATAAGTATTTTGAGCAAAATTCTCTCATTTGTTGACTACTGTACAGCTCACAGCTGTACAAAATAAAATGTGACACTTTAACAAAGTCATAATGTTGACACTGTGCAAGCTGGCAGTCAACATGTCAAACAACTAAGGGGGTTATTCTAGTTCATTCTTTCTGACAAAATCCTTCTTAGATGGACAAAACCATGTGCACTGCGGGTGGGGCAGATGTAACTTGTGCAGAGAGAATTAGATTTGGGTGAGGTTTTTCTTCAAAGTGAGATCTATATTGCAGTGTACAATCATGCAGTCAGTATTTTCCCTGCACAGAAACAAAAAAACTCACCCAAATCTAATTCTCTCTGCACATGTTACATCTGCCCCCCTGCAGTGCACATGGTTTTGTCTATCTAAGAAGGATTTTGTCATAAAGAATGAACTAGAATAAACCCCTCAGTTTTGCAGTTTAATGCTCCATACACACACTACCATACTATAAGATATGTGTAACTGCTAATATGCAAAACTATTGATCCTAGGGTAAAGTACTGAACAATATTGTTCAGTGGCGCCACTGGGACCCCCGCTGAACATACAGTCAATGGCGATATCGTAAGTTATGACTGCATGTTCGGATGATAAGGATTATTGTTAACAATCTAAATGAGTGCACAATTTTCTTTTCTGAATGGCCAGTGTGTGCGAGCAAATAGTTGTCATTTGCTCACACAAATTAACAGTTTTTGTTCCAACCAGACTGCTTGGACAGATAAATCTTTAGGTGTTTATCATAAACTTAACCACAACAATAACATGTTCAGATGCACATAATGACCATTTCCATTGTCAACATTTTCACTGTTGCTATTTCAACCATGTTGCCAGTCAGGAATAATGGCTTCTTCATAACTAACCCTTTTTTCGGCTGTGAATGCCCTGTAGCCTTTATACCCTTCTACATAGTAACATAAAATGCATTATGCTATTTTATTGAGTATTTGAATTAAAGTAATATTTTAACTCTTTAAAATACAAAAAAATGGAGATACCAGCTCAACTTGTAGAAATTGCAAAACATTGTAGCAGATAAAGGGGGGTATTCAATCCCCGCCACTATTTCCGAAGGGGGAAATAGCAGTGGGCGCCTTTTCAATGCTGTCTTGACCAACAGCATTGAAGAGGCAGATCGACAAAATGGGCCCGACTTTAAAAGCTGTGGGCCGGTTTTGCCATGAATTGTCTCGTTCAAGGGCGGATCTCGTCAATCCACGGCCATGTATGCAGACACACACCCTTTTCGCTGATCGGCAGGTGGGACATTGAATCCCGCCTGTTGATTTGTGGTTGAGCAAAATGAAACAGGGCCAGGGTCATGGCTGTCAGGACGTAACGACAGTCGTGACACAGGATTGAATACCCCCCAAAATCTAGCAAACATTGGGGCAGATGTATTAAGCCTGGAGAAGAGATATGTGACAGTGCCCCTGTAACGGTGTGGTGTAAGATGGTACCTGCGTCTGGAGCTGATGACGGCGGCAGCTTCTTGATTTTTCACGCCTTCTTCCGGAGAACCTGTGGCAGGGAACGGCACAACCCAAGGAGACCCACAAAAGACAACTCTACCACAATTAGCAGCGACAATAATTTATTTTACTAACACACGGACTGACCGCTGCAATATCTCAATGACAAATGACAAGAAGAAATACTTAATGAACAAACGTCTACAGTAAAAGCATACAATCAAACAATAATCACTCTATCTAGCAATCAATTTAAATGGCTCAGAAATCTCAATATAATCTAATGGCAAATGAATCCACATACACTGTCACGGAGTACCAGTCTCTGGCCCAACATAATGGTCCCACGTCGACAGGTCCTCACCTGTAAAAGGGTATGTCCCTATAATATGCACACTGACGTAAAACGATCCTCTGAATCGAGGGACAGGCAGATTCCCGTTTCCTGGGGCAATCTCCTGTATTAATGGCAAAAACAGGCTTCAGGGGTATCCTCAGAATAGAACTGGCCTTGACAATCTGGGCCTCGGCAACGGGGTCAATGGGGTTACAGAAGGATGGTAGGAGCTGGATCCTGGGGTGTCCCTGTGACTCGGGGTTAACAGGGCTGTTTGGAGCGGGGTTGTAAGTGGGGCAACTGAAATGTCCCTGGTATCGCAGACTGCCTGGGTTGGGGTAAGCCCTGGGTACCTGTGTAATCAGCTGCAGATGCTGGCTCCTGCCAGTAACGATCCTCCTGGCTCCTTCACTGGGCTGCCTCCTGCCCTGGAGGTCACTGCTGTGCCTGGCTCTCGGTCAGGGGCTCTCTTCTCGGTGCTGCTGCTCTGTGGCATGTGACTCCCCTGCCATGGGGTGCAATGCGGCCGACGTGCCGTCCCGGCCTGTCAATCACCCGGGCCCGGGAGTATTTGCCGCCCGCTGTCTCAGGCTGCTCCTGGCATCCTCCTGCTGGCGCGCACTCCTCCGGCCAAGCAGAGCTGTCAATCACCGCCGGGATCTCTGCTGCTGCGCCCGCTCTCCTCTCGCCGCCTGTCTGCCCACACAGCTCCTGTGCAGCACGCCACTTGCGGGTCCTGGCTCCACGTGCTGCTGGTCTCCGCGCTGCTTACCCCTCCTGCACGTGAGAGTCTCTCTTCTTCCCGTCCTCCCGGGGAGTGACCTCTGACCTCCCCGCTTCGCGCTCCGCTTCAGGTCTCCTCTGACCTCTCTCCTCACACTTCCCCAGCCATCCAATCAGGGGGGTGTCAGGCTCCCTTCGCGTGAAGGGAGCTGGACTGTTTAACCCCTCACAACCCTGCTCCCAGGGCAGGGAATTGCTGGCAGCGTTGGCTGCAATGAAATCTTTGGGGCACAGGCACACCTCTGGGGTGGACTGCCACATACCTCCCTGCTGGAAATTTGCCTGTCCGCAGGCAACTTATCCGGACCAATAACTACTTGACAAAGTCCTGTCAATAAACATCCTAACGGCAAAAATTAAAAAAAAATTGCAAACACTTACATAATAATACAAATGTCAAATTACTCCCTATCACCTGATATCCAATGTGGGCCCCCCGGGTCAACCATCCCTCCGCCACAGGACCTCCATCCCTGCGGTCCAGCTTCTCCACTGCTGTCAACGGATGGCGCCCACTCTCATGATGTACGCATCTTTAGGCACGTCTCGCCTCTCGATCTTGCCTCTTCGACCTCTGTATCGCTTGCTGGATTCTGAAGGCGAATTCCTCTCCTGAGATGGTTGTATATTCACCTTTTGTTACCGGCTTCCCACCGATGGAACAGATCTCGGCCTTGTCTTCTCTCTCTGGCGTTTCCGCCTTAGATTCCTGCAGTGGTTCAACTGGTTCTTCTGCTGGTGGCTCTGCTTTCTGCATCACAGCCGTCTGAACCACGGTCTCGGGGCTTCTCTGCTGATCTACCATTCTTGGCCCTAGGTTCGCCGCTCGGTAACCGGCATCATCCATCCTGGGCACATACTCCCGCGTCGGCTCTGGAAGTTGAGGCCTGGTCGCTTCTTGCCAGTTCTGATGGACTGCCTCACTCCGCACGACCGGTTTCTTGCTTGACCTCGTGATGTCAGGTTCTGGTGGGCGGGGCATCTGTCCTGGTCGAGGAGGGTTGGTGTTGACCCTTTCGTTCTCCTGCTTGACCACTCTCGGTTCAACTCTGCTTCCGCTATATTGGTGGTAGGGTAGAGGCTCTTTACGGTGCGGGTAGTGCCACTGATGTTCTGGGGCATGTCTGTTGCGTAGCACCGGTGTTCCATTCGGCCCCGTCACTTTTGCGGCCTTGGTGCCTTTCTTCCCGCTTGTTAATTCGAATTCGACGGCTTCACCATCGCTCAGGCTCCGAAAGCAATTCTGGGGGTCTTCATTCTGTATTGCGGTGTAATGGACATAGACGCTCCGCCCAGTATCCGCACGTCTAATGTATCCATATCCGCGTGGCACATCAAACCACAGGACACGACCTGTGATCCTTCTTGGGCCGGTTCGCGGCCTATCAGTCATCTGCGTTACACCGGATGCTCTTGACGTGTTCTGGAACACTGCCGGTGGACCTCTTCTCCCGTGCCATCTCACAGTCTGTGGGCATACATCGGCTCGGTCACGGTGTAGTCGTTCCGACCTCCATTGGCGATTCTGTTGCCATCTATGCCTTCTGCCACCTTCACGTTGCTGTCTTTCCTTTTCATCCTCCGCCCATTCCTGACGCATCTCACGGATCATCCTGGTCATTTCGGTCATCGCTTCGATGATGGCCCCAATCGTGTTCTGATTGGCTTGGGCTGGTGGAGTGGCGGTTCTTCGCATCTCCAGCGGTTCTATGTACTGCGATCGCCACATCTTGCCGTTCACAGGGGTCTTGTGCAATCCTGTTCGTAGACGCCAAGTGTGACAGTGCCCCTGTAACGGTGTGGTGTAAGATGGTACCTGCGTCTGGAGCTGATGACGGCGGCAGCTTCTTGATTTTTCACGCCTTCTTCCGGAGAACCTGTGGCAGGGAACGGCACAACCCAAGGAGACCCACAAAAGACAACTCTACCACAATTAGCAGCGACAATAATTTATTTTACTAACACACGGACTGACCGCTGCAATATCTCAATGACAAATGACAAGAAGAAATACTTAATGAACAAACGTCTACAGTAAAGCATACAATCAAACAATAATCACTCTATCTAGCAATCAATTTAAATGGCTCAGAAATCTCAATATAATCTAATGGCAAATGAATCCACATACACTGTCACGGAGTACCAGTCTCTGGCCCAACATAATGGTCCCACGTCGACAGGTCCTCACCTGTAAAAGGGTATGTCCCTATAATATGCACACTGACGTAAAACGATCCTCTGAATCGAGGGACAGGCAGATTCCCGTTTCCTGGGGCAATCTCCTGTATTAATGGCAAAAACAGGCTTCAGGGGTATCCTCAGAATAGAACTGGCCTTGACAATCTGGGCCTCGGCAACGGGGTCAATGGGGTTACAGAAGGATGGTAGGAGCTGGATCCTGGGGTGTCCCTGTGACTCGGGGTTAACAGGGCTGTTTGGAGCGGGGTTGTAAGTGGGGCAACTGAAATGTCCCTGGTATCGCAGACTGCCTGGGTTGGGGTAAGCCCTGGGTACCTGTGTAATCAGCTGCAGATGCTGGCTCCTGCCAGTAACGATCCTCCTGGCTCCTTCACTGGGCTGCCTCCTGCCCTGGAGGTCACTGCTGTGCCTGGCTCTCGGTCAGGGGCTCTCTTCTCGGTGCTGCTGCTCTGTGGCATGTGACTCCCCTGCCATGGGGTGCAATGCGGCCGACGTGCCGTCCCGGCCTGTCAATCACCGCCGGGCCCGGGAGTATTTGCCGCCCGCTGTCTCAGGCTGCTCCTGGCATCCTCCTGCTGGCGCGCACTCCTCCGGCCAAGCAGAGCTGTCAATCACCGCCGGGATCTCTGCTGCTGCGCCCGCTCTCCTCTCGCCGCCTGTCTGCCCACACAGCTCCTGTGCAGCACGCCACTTGCGGGTCCTGGCTCCACGTGCTGCTGGTCTCCGCGCTGCTTACCCCTCCTGCACGTGAGAGTCTCTCTTCTTCCCGTCCTCCCGGGGAGTGACCTCTGACCTCCCCGCTTCGCGCTCCGCTTCAGGTCTCCTCTGACCTCTCTCCTCACACTTCCCCAGCCATCCAATCAGGGGGGTGTCAGGCTCCCTTCGCGTGAAGGGAGCTGGACTGTTTAACCCCTCACAACCCTGCTCCCAGGGCAGGGAATTGCTGGCAGCGTTGGCTGCAATGAAATCTTTGGGGCACAGGCACACCTCTGGGGTGGACTGCCACAGATACACTGGAGATAAAGTGGGGATAAGGTAAAAGGAGATAAAGCACCAACCAATCAACTCTCAACTGTCATTTTCAAACACAGTTCATTGGCTGGTGCTTTATCTCCTTTCACTCTATCTCCAGTTTATCTTTTCTCCAGGCTTAATACATCTGTCCCATTAATAGCTACAAAGTACTTTATGATTTCTCCTGCTATTTGCATACAAAAATGCATTTTCTTTATTACTGATGGGCAAGTACTAAATGTATACATTAAAATAGCACTCAGTATACGTATTCCTTATATTTGCAGCTCTGTAAGGTCAGTGGAAAATGTTAGATAAACAAAATTCATTATGCAGTCCTAAGGGAGGAATTAATTGTAACTGCAGTTTCTGGAACTACAGATAACACAGTGATCTTTCAGTTAATTGCTGGTTGGCAAAGTATTTAGAGAGCTATATCTCCGAGATAACTATAAGTAGCTGCGTACATCACACAACTGCTAATTCTAAGTATACCTTTATGTAGTCCTATCATAGGATTTACAATTGTTATTTCCTTAATAGTATGAAATAATACTATTTTGCAGGAAAACATGAGAGCTTGATCTAACTGCTATGCTCTGATATGACTTTTGGGGATCATACAATATTATTAATTTGGTGGTGCCCTGGTTTTGTGGCATAAAATATTGAGTGTGAAAATGTTGTTATTCTTGGATGGCCACAGTATCTATTCCCCGCTGCTCAGAGTATGGGGCCGTCCTTGTTCAAATGATTGCTTGCTAGGGGAATAAATGGAGAAACTGAGCAGCACTAGGACAGCCCTCTGAAGAAGTCCCCAGTGACAAAATGCATAAGGTTGTGGCCTAGCGCAGGGACAAAGCACAAGGAGTAGAATTTTGCCAGATGCAGTGAAGTTCCATTGATTCCCATTGATGAGATTTATGCTTGCAATGGTTTATGGATGCCTACCTTGGTACGGGGTTTTATCAGGTGTGTCTGTAAACTGTTATATGAATATCCTTTTTATATCGGATTCATGCCCCATGAAGAGCACTTCCAAAGGGTTATTCGAGATTTTGTGACCGCATGTGGATGTGGAAAAGAGGAGGAGGCTTTGTCTCAGTGACTAAGGTGCAGAGTAAACATAATCTACCATTATCCAGTTTCTGAAAAGTTGAGCTATTTCTGGGACTTGTACTCCTCTATCTGAATGAGAGGTGAACTTTTATTTGCATGCCGACTGTTTTTTAAAATGTATCTAGCTAGTACCTATCTATCTTGATCACATTTGTAATACATTCTATTTAGATATTGAGCAAACAGGGAATCGGGCGCGATACCTACTGTATAGAACGCATCATCACAGATAAAAAAATGATATTCTTAAATCCTCAGATACTTGAATTTGCAGCTCCCACAAGTAACTTGTACTTCTGGGTACTTCTGGAAACCGCTACAGATCACAGCGGAAAAACGCGTCAAGATTTGGGGTCTGCAAATACTATCATTTCCACCAAAGCCCCAATTGATTCTCCGCTTTCCCCTCCAATTAACAGCTTGGAAAGACCGGCTGCTACAAAGACCTGCGGTCATTTATCTGCTGCCGGCGAGAGGACCCATCATAGTGGCGGCGGACTCAGTAGCCGATGCTTGCAATCATAGAGCCGGGGAGTCTTCCTCCAGCCAGGAGGTAGAAAAGCAAACTGCTATACCATCACTTCTTTCCAAGTCGGACCTGCAGAAAATTCTGGGGGGAACAACTTCTAGATTACGTAAGGCTCCCTCCAGTTGGAGGTCATATACCAGTCTTTCGCCAGGCAGCAAGCCAGACTTTCCTTACACCCCGACATTTACACCAAGAGCTTGCTACTGTAAGCTCCCTCGAGGTGGAGGTGGTCAGGAGACAACTATATTGCCATCCTTTAAGTCTAATATTAACATCTTGGATGAGTTACCTTTGAGAACCCCTGGCTTTGCTCAATTTAAGCCAGACAACAAAACAATCCCTAGGTATATACCCTTATAACTCTGCTTATACAGAACTGACACCCTGTGGCAAACCATCTTTTTCTTCAGCGTATATGGGACTTTAATTAAGGAAGTTGGATTAATTGTTCCTAGAAAATTTCTAATTGCACTATTGGGCTAATGTGGATTTTAAGTTACCTATATATTGCAGCTTATTATGTTTCATGTGGTATATTAATTTATGATTTATTTATTATTTATTAACAGTTTCTTATCTAGAGCATACATATTCCGCAGCGCTTTACAGATAATTTTTGAACATTCACATCAGTCCTTGCTCCAGTGGAGCTTACAATCTATATACCCTACCACATATAAACGCACACAGACATTCTAGGGTTAAGTTTTGTTGGGAGCCAATTAACCTACCAGTATATTTTTGGGATTGTGGGAGGAAACCAGAGTACCTGGAGGAAACCCACACAAGTACGGAAAGAATATACACACTCCGAACAGTAAGAGCCATGGTGAGAATCGAACCCATGACCTCAGCGCTGTGAGGCAGTAATGCTAACCATTACACTGTCCGTACTGCCCAAATTTAAGCATTTACTAGTGAATTTTATGTTTAATAAAAATCTGTATAACATTTTTCACCTGAATTTGCGCTCTCTTAATGTATCACTATTTAGGTATTGATATTATTTCTATGTATTTAAAACAAGTTACTTGGTCATTAATATCATCTATATATATATATATATATATATATATATATAAATAATCTTGTTGTACTTTGGCTTGAGAAAGGGGTTTGACCCCGAAACGTTGCCGTATGTCTTATTAAACCACTAGTTGGTTTCACCTTTACACACGTCTCAGAGTGCCGCTTCTTCTGTGCTCCCATATCCACGCTGTTTGCGTTTGAGGAAGGCAGCGGGGCACTTTGCAAGGACACAGCACTTGGGAGTGCTGGTTCCCACAGATTGAATACAGTATATGTGTCTAGGAAACACTGCCATCTGTTGGCAACCAGTGAAACTACATCTCTCTCTCACACATGCACAAACACAGAGGCAAGTGTTGGTGCATATTTGTACATGGTAGCAGACTAGCTTTCGAAGCATTAGCTTCAAGCGGGATTTTGATGGAATATGCGATGTTGCTATGGGCAACCAATCAAATTCTATATATCTTCTTCTAGAAGGTGCTAAATAAATAAATAGGAGATTCTGCTATGGGCAACACCACATTTTCATACAACTCTCATCTAAATAAATTTACCCTGATGTCTGACTAGATAATTCAGCCTAAGTAAGCAATGTGGCAATTTACTTTGCTGAAAGGCTTGGTTTTCTATACTGTAGAGCAGGGGTTCCCAATCTTTTTTGATTCACGGCACCCTAGAGAATCAGAATTTTTTTCACGGCACCCCTAGGTCCCAAAAAAATTAATTAGATTGTGTTTATATGCGATTCTTAGTGGCAGTTATGTGGTAAAGGGCAGTATTTGCTTCTGTTGGTACACATTCTATGATTGGCAGCCACCAGCACTGGTTTTGTTCATAAATAATTAACCATTAATAATTTGAGTTGGTCCTAGACCACCAAGCCGCGGCACCCCTGCTTGTGTCCCGAGGCACCCCAGGGAGCCACGGCACACAGTTTGGGAACCACTGCTGTAGAGAGTAAACTAGGTAGATCTATTTTAGTTTTTGTTGTTGTTTATAAATATCTATTCTTGTTTTAGTAATTTGTTTGTTTTGTACTGTAGAGCTCTGATAAATATATGTTGATGCTACATTAATACATATTAATAAAGAAAATCACAATTTTTGTAAAATGTATTTTACTTTGCCCAAACTAAACATATACCAATGCCTCTAGGGCAGTGATTTTCAACCTTTTTACCTTGCGGCACACTAAATAGGACTTTAAAATTGCCAAGGCACACCCTACAAAACACATTGGCCACCACAGGAAAAAAACAAACCTATTGGCCCCCACTTTAAAAACAATCACACTGGTCCCCACAGGTAACTAAAATACATTGGCCCTTTAGATGAAAAGAAGAGACCAGTAAATAACATTTGAACTGGTGGTGGCTGTAAATGGGTTTGGGCATCTCTAGATCTGGGGGCACACTTGAGAACAGCTCAAGGCACACTAGTGTGCCACGGCACACTGGTTGAAAAACACTGCTCTAGGGTATAAAGGAAACTGAAACATAGAAAATAAGTTAAATATGTCAAGTTCTGCAAAAACTGTATTCTGATGCCATTGAACATTTTATTATACTTTAGTATACTTTATACTTAAGGCCCCACTCCAACAAGTCGGACCTGATTTTCTCGGCAGCTGCCCAAATACACCCAGAGAGCTGAAGACGGAGGAGGGGGAGGGGGGGTGTGTAGCAGAGAGCCAGGTAAGGGAGTCAGGAGCCGGGAGCCAAGCTTCAAAATAAATAAAACCCCATACAAATGAATGCGGCCTCCCATTTGGGCCCTCATGACTGGCTGCCCATTTATATGTTGTTGTTGTTTTTTTTTTTTTTTAAGTTCGCCCAAGATCTGGCTTTCCCAGCCCACCTGTCCGCATTCCCTGTCCACCATCTCTCTGCGTCCACCCACCAGGCTCCAGTCTATGAAGGTCCAGCGGTTACTTACCTGGCCTAACCAGCTACTTTACTATGGGTCCAGACTTCTTTTGGGTCCTGGCGGCCATGTGGCCAGCACTTTCAGTGCTGACGTGCACCAAAGAGGTGGTTCATGTGATACCCCTTTCACATTTACAAGCACTTGCAAGCTGGGTCGCACACCGGGTACAAAATCCGTCTTGTAAGCGCTTTCACAGTGGCCGCCCAACCTGGCATAGCGCCGGGCGAGTGTCGTCATATGGAAGAGGGGCCAGGGCGGTGCTGGGAGATGATAGCATCTCCCAGCAGTGCCTCTACAATGCAGTGAATGGAATCCGGGTCGCGTCAACCCGGTATACCCATTCACACTGCGCCTGGACCTACGAGCATTCCGGGACCAAACCTGGTCAAGATATGGGTTAAAATCCCGGAACGCTGGGATAATGTACCAGGACACTTTCACATGACTAATTTCCTGGGTTGATGCGCGTTCATGTGCAATAACCTGGGAAATATTTGTCAGTGTGAAAGAAATATGAGTGTTCTCCCTTTATCCTGAATCTGAATCATCAAAATAATAGCCAATTATATGACTGAGAGGCATATCTATTGCTCAGTGAAGTTATAATGTGGTTGGTATTTATCACTGGCCATTTGGCTACTAACTGTCAATTTACAGACTGGGGCCAGATGCACTAAGCTTCAAAAGTGATAAAATGGAGAGTGATAAACAACCAACCAATCAGCTCCTGCCTGACCTTTTTCAAACACAGCCTGTGACATGACAGGTAGTTGCTGATTGGCTGTCTGTTTATCACTCTCTATTTTATCACTTTTGAAGCTTAGGAGCTGTTTGGCCGGTGATAAAGTACCAACCACTTTATCACTTCACTGTGCTTAATAAATCTGCCCCTGGATACTAACAAGCACTAAATGGCATTATTTAAATTTTACTATAGTTCCCTGTGTTCCTCCTCTGCATAGGAATGAAAGAACAGTAAGCCTGTTTGTGACAGAAGCTTACACCATGAAATATGCTTTCATAAACCAAAGTAGTAAAGTAAATATGTATCAAAGGCTTCTCCAGAAAATAATATGTATATCTAAATGGTATAATATATACTGATGGAGGTGCTGTGTCAATACTATATTCTTTGTCACCTTCCCAGTCACCATTTTTAGCAGCAAACAGGTTATGAAATAAAAGGGCCTTTAGAGATGTATTGCTTCCTTTCTTATTTCTTTTTTATTTCCCCTGGGATCCATAAATAGTATGCAGTTCAAGCACTGCTTGAACATATTCTTTTAGCAAAAGATAGAGTATCCTAGCTAGCCTTTGTCATTTCTTTCACCGACTAGAACAGGAGTGTGACATTAGCACAAGTCATTTCCCATATCAGCGGTTGAGCTATATGACTTTCGTGCCAAAGGCATGCATACATTAACAGCCAGGGACACAAAGTAGAGTGAAAGGACCTTCATTAAAATAAAACAAGCAGCGATATATTTGAAATATGAGAATGTATGTTCCCAAAAGAACAAAAGAAACCTCTACTTGAATTAATGAAGCTCAAACATATAATTATTGTTTATTCCCTGATATTTCCACAATCACAATTGTATGTGTAATAGGGAATATGAATGCCATATTATTTGGAGTCTAAACATAGAACATATGAAGAACATATTTAATGGACATTGGGCCTGATTCAGACTTGATCGCTGCTGGGTGATTTAGCAGAGCCATGCCATCAGATAGACGCCGCCCAGAGTGAAGTACAAGTCTGCGAATTACAAGTCTGCGATGGCTAGCTAGCCGCAACTCCATATACAACTCACTCACCATTGAATGATTTTCCCATTCAGTGCAAGTGTGTGTAAGTCTGACCCTTCCATAACTCTACAGGATGATCAAGGACGGAACTGACATCACACGCCCTCCCTGAAAACACCTGGGTACACCTGCGTGTTTCCAAACACTCCCCGAAAATGTCCGGTTACCACCCCTCAATGCCGGCTTCCTGGCAGTCAAGTTGTGAGGAGATTGCGAATAGAGTATTCGCTGATCTTCCTCGCTGTATGCACACTCTGAACCATACGCAGTCATTCCATAATTGATTGCCTTGCAAATTCGCACAACAGCGATCGGGTCTGAATACTCCCCATTGTTTTAACATTGTAAAATGGACAATGAAGACTTATAGTGGAGTGTTAGATAACAAAAAAATTTCTATATTGTAATAATACTTTAATGGAATAAGGCAGCTACAGTAATTCAGCTTGGGTAGAAGAGGATCCTCTTATAAAGCCACATTCCTATTCCATTATCTTTTATGTTCCTTTTATTTTTTGCCTGATGAAGTATTGCGTTCATCAGTCCCAAACACTTACCTCACAAGAAAAGCAAAAAAGAAAGCAAACTCCTCTATATAAAACTCCTCTAATTTGCTACCTACTAGGGAGTATTGTGCGTTCTGGTTTGAACTGGAAACCTGATGTAAAGCTATACATTTTATGGTTTTCCAAATGATATTGCGGCAGGGGTGTAACTCCTAGAGGTAATGGAGATGTCTGCCTCAGACCTCCAGGTCCTGAAGGAGCACCTGCATATACGGCTCACAGCGGAAGACAAGAGTGACCGCTGCTCATCTAACGGAGCTCTGCGGTGCACATGTGGCTGGAGAGTTCATCGTCTATGTCCCAGGAGCCCTGATAACACCTCTATAGTGGACAGGACAGCTTTCCTTGTTGCTCCCATGTGAAGGGACAAGGGAAATATTGTCCAGTTGCCAGAGGCAGTGCATACACTGACAGCTGTGGTGGACTTGCAACACCAAACATATTGCTTCTGACTGACATGCCGGCTGAATGCATACATACACTATACAATTATCTGCCTGAACCATTGATATACAGTATCAGAGATTGGCTAGATAATTGCATAATGTGTGCCCACCATTAGTAACATAGGAGATTACCATAGCATAAATATTTGAAGTTAAATAACACAAATGAGATCCCATTATTATTGAGAGACATGCAGCTGTGCAGACATATGACGACCCTTATTTTCAACTGTTGGGCTAGATAGATAGATAGATAGATAGATAGATAGATAGATAGATAGATAGATAGATAGACAAATCTCTCTACAGAATTATAGACCGAATATTAACCAATTTGCTGCTCACCTTTGAAACAAATGGGTTAATCATATTGTGAAAATCATACTAATTATACACAGTATCATCTAAAATTCATAGCTGCCTATAAACAATTGCTGTAGTCTTTTGTAATTTTCCAAGACCACGTATGCATATTATGCAGCATTATTATTATTGTTTAAATATCTTAGTATACTCATATGATCACATTGGGAGCATGTCATTTCATCTTATTTTAATAGTCCTTATCAATGATAACACAGAACCCAGAAAAGGAGCAGATAAAAAGAATTAGAGCCAGCAGTCAATACAAGAATAGTGGCCCTACGCAATTGATCAACTTTTAAAAACAGAAACACATCTTTAAAACATGGGACAGACTGAAAAATATGTATGCCTTGGTTTCAGGCGTCATCCGTTTTCACCAGCCTTGCATTTTCCCTGCCTTACCCAAACAACACACTGTCACCAAAGACCTCATTAGAGGAAGAATATTGTGTGCAAGTGCATTCTTTTTGATGATGTGAGCAGTGTGGGCGTGATTTAGCACACTTAGGCAGCATTTTCACACAGTCTGGGGAGTAACATATCCAGAAAGTAACACAAAGTTTATGATGGACACTTTTAGTTTCTGTCAATTAGCTACTATAAAAAAAAATAAAGATTATTTTTGCAAACCCGCAGCCAAAACATATAGAGCAGGGAAACAATACAATATATATTAATCATGGAACACTGAAGCTGTTTTAATTCAAGACGACAATCCTTATAAAATATGCAGGTTACATTCAACGCTATCATGTACATGTCCCCACTTCTTACAATTCACTCAACCATACTGAACTACTCTCCATAAATGTCTAGAGGTCTTCAGAATTGTCATCACATCATCTTAGTCATGCCATGTATTGTTTATCATTCTCTATATGGAGTTATGCCACATAGCATAAGGACTAATGACCCCCCCCCCCCTCCCCCATTCTCTAAACATTCCTTTAGCTGCAGCAGGACTCAAGAATGTGTTACGGCAACGTGGGAGGGTCCCTCCACTGTGAATAGATCCAGCGCAAATTGCATGGAATCTACACACAAACAGCCATCAAACCCCCCCACCGCCACCACCGCCACCACCACTGCCACACAATCACACACACCTTTTGTCCCCTTTAGGATGGAATGTCCCACTTAAAGCAGAACATTTGGGGAGGGATGCAAACATCTACCTACAAGAACTCTCTCAGTGTGGATATTTAAAAAGTTGGTTGCTAAATACTATTCTAGATTACAAAGATTGCCAGGTGGTCTAAATTAATAGATCAACAATGTCTAGGTAGACAATCATTGTTTGGCACCATATGGCACTCCCCCCAAAAAGCCGGTTACCGCCCCCAGATGCCGGATTCCCGTCAATCACCTTGCGAACAGCTGGAGAAGGAAAAAATCGCAGGATTTCATCACTGGATGCTAAAACATGAGAATAAACATGTGAAGGTAAAACACCCCTTACCCAGGGATGGGGGTGGAGCCTAGGATGGTATAGCACAGTGTTCCAAACAGAAGATACTCTGCTGGCTCCACAAGTCTGCACTGGGCTGGGTCCTGGTAATATAGCAATCCTAAAAGGAATCTACCATCTACCACTACCATCCTAGTCTCCACCCCCATCACTGGGTCACTGGGGTGTTTTTCCGTCACATTTTATTCTCATGTTCTAGCATTTATTTTATTGCTTGTCTTAGAAATAAATTTTTCCATTCATCCTTTGCACCAAAGGTCTTTCTAATCCACGATACAGTATACCTAAACAGGTGTTTGGGAAACACCAAGAAGGACCCAGGCAGCAGAAAAGGGGTGCACAGGGTGACTATAATATAACATTGGTATTTTATTGTTGTTGGAAATTTAGAGAAGATAGCATTACAGTAGATTGCTTATTTCTTCAAACACAGTAAAGACAATCTAGCTTAAAACAATAGAAGAGCCACGTAGGTTTTTACAATAATATCGACACTTGAAAATAATAATGGATTTTTTTCTTACATGCTTAAATGAACGTATAACATACATAGGAACCATATATTAGCTCATTAAGTAGAAAACCTTCTGTGCAATATGAGCAAGATCTAAACATTGGAAATCTTCCATTACTAGGGGGCTATATATACTGTATGTTTGCTGATATTAGTAAACACCTCGGTCAGATAAATGACTGCCATTTTCCAGCTCTTTTAGGTCATTTTATTATTAATTTTGTAAAGCCATAATGCCTGGAAAATGTCAGTTTTCGAACAATTATGGCACAATTACATTATTTAGCCTTTTATTAAATCTTTTACACAAGAGATCAGATATCACAGATATCTTTGGCATTGCTCCTCATTAAAGCAGCAGTGGCGGCAGACTACTCACACACTGTTCTTCAGCCTGTGTGACATCATGACCGTGATTCCTATTCCTCTATGCCCTGCGGATAAGGCCAGTGACTCAGGCACGGAGCTCGGTCCCAATCACCAGACTGGACATCAGCTAAGATGATGCAGGCACCCCCTCAAATCCTGTGCCTCCAAAGTTCCCGAATGGATAAACCCAAAAGAAAAACATCTAGACAGAGCAGCCAGCAATGGTTCAGGGAGGCATGCTACAACTTTAGAAAGTGGTAATGCGGCTTTAAGTTTGGCCCAATGTGTTTTATTAGTCATGATTAGTAGACTGGCATTTATAGCAGAAGTGACAGCACTCATTAAGTCCTATTGAAAGTGAGAAATAATAATTTGGTAATTATTCAGGGTTAGCAGATACTGTACATCAGAATTTCTTTTTAAAACCACTGCTAATCAAAATATAATAGTGTCCTTCACATAAACTCAGAATCTCTATGTCTATTAATACACATATCAAACTCCTTGTCATACCATTCACCTGCATTAGAAACGTTAATAAAATGCCTTACATGAGTGATATACAGAGCTGGTACAGATGCTTCTCTCGGGATACAGTTGGTAGGTCGATACTGTGAAGGTCGATCACTAAAGGTCGACAGGGGACGACACATGAAATATGTTGACATGGCTAAAGTCAACAGGGTTGGAAGGTTGACACAGGCATTATGTCGACAATGAAGATGTCGACAGTCAAAAGGTCGACATGAGTTTTTCACAATTTTTTGTCCCGAATGTCGAAATAAGCTTCGGTTGCGGCATTATTATTTTCTCCCTCCCCGTCCTATTGGATGGTAGGGTGTGAAAAACTCATGTCGACCTTTTGACTGTTGACTTTCCCATTGTCGGCCTAATGCTTGTGTCTTTCCGACCCTGTTGACCTTAGCCAAGTTGACCTATTTCATGTATTGACCTAAGCCCTGTCGACCTTTACCTAATGTATGTTGACCTTCATAGTGTCTTCGACAGTCGGAAATATTGGCACACATCTATTCAATGCGGCCATTTCCAACCGCATTGAAGGCATGCAGATTCTACTGTTAAAATTTGGATCTGTATTGCCAAAAATGGCAGCTGCCTGTTGGAATGTTTCAGTGAATTCTGACGTCTGAAATATTGGCACACATTGGCATTCCAACAGTCGGAACCAATATTGAATACCTCCGTAGTTGTGATGTCACTCTCAGCAGTCCTTGCAGCCGGTGTACGGGCAGTCTGCACATATGCAGCCAAAAATAGGTTTGTGCAAAATATCAAAGATTATACAGACTGTTATTTATAATGTTCAATAATGACAAAGGCCTTAAAAATACCTGACTTTTAAAATCTGAGTTCTTGAGGGCTTGAACTCTAATGCACATATCCCTGCTAAAATCTCTGGGTAAGAAATTCCCCAGCGATTTTACTACTGTGCATGCGTAAAACACCGGCAAAATGGCAGCCGCACCATTTTTTCTATGATTTCTACAGAACTGCTGCTATTGGTGCCGGACTGCGGAGGACTAAGTATTAAAGAAATGGCTGCAGCCTATTTATAAATGGGCAGCACCATTATAAATACACCAGTGTCCCTGCTGCTGTGTATGGGCAATGACACATGCAGCTGTCGATATGGAGAGCTGCAGCAGTCAGAACATTGAGCACCGCATACATTGCCCCCAGCTCTCGGTGTGCTATCTTGTAGATGGCAGCAGCAAAAATGCGCTTTTCCTCCTTCAAACTGCTTCTCCCGCATCCTGAAAATTCATTACCCCTTGGTGTCATACCCAGACTGTCATCGTTAAATATTGCTTAAAATTAATAATACAGTAGGCACATTAAAACATTTATTTTTTATAATGCATTTGTTTTTTTCTCAACAATTATCAGATTATAGCACTGCACACTCTTTATTTATTCCAAAATATTTAACCACGTTTTACGAATCCTTGTAACTTGCCTTTTTAGGCATCATAGTGCCTTAAGTTTAAGTTGACGTCCCTTAAAGCTTCATAACCATTAGCTTCTTTTGGCTGTAAAAATCCTGATAAATTAGGACATGTATGCATTAGCAATTAGTTGCCTCTCAGTACAGCGAGAATCAGGAAAAGCTTTTATCAAAACGTATCTGGGCCAAATCCCAGGACACAGTAACAGTTCATTCAAGAGGGAAACGTGGGAAATATAGTGGGTTTTTCTTATCACCTTATTCCAAATTGAAAATGGTGAGGTCACTGGGCAAAAATACTTTTCTATGCATTACCCTGGTTATCAGTTATACTGCACGTCATCTTGCCTAGTCTTCGAAAACAAAATGTCGTCTCCTGAAAATCTGGGTTTTCCTTGCAAATGACGTCAGTGTTCAGCAGCATCCCACACCTCCGGCGAATTTTGACTGCATAACATCCTGATCTATGGCTGAAATCTCTGTCAAATATCTGAAATTTATGGGAGCATAGTGGTGCATTGGATCATCATTCATTTGATAGAATGCTGATGTACTGTAAGGGCTGCTTCAGATCATCACACAAAAGACAAAGGGGCAAATGTAATAGGATGAGAGATCCAAATAGTGAGAGATTTGTTAAGAAATCTCCAGGTTTTTTTTTTCTAAGCGGCAATCATTTACACTGCAAAACCAGTTTGATTTTGAAGTGTAAATGATTGCCGCTTTAAAAAAAAAAAAAAAACCTGGGGATGTCTTACCAAATCTCTCACTTTCTGAATATCTCATCCTATTGAATTTCAACCAAAGTTACTATTAGCTCTACGAACAAGTGTTAGTGATATTGGAAGGGTCGTCTGTGGCCCTTATTCAGATCTGATCGCAGTACAAATTTGTTCTCAAAATGGGCAAAACCATGTGCACTGCAGGTGGGGCAGATGTAACATGTATAGGGAGAGTTAGATTTGGGTGGAGTGTTTTGAAACTGAAATCTAAAATGCAGTATAAAAATAATGCAGCCAGTAATTACCCTGCATTGAAACAAAATAACTCCCCCAAATCTAACTCTCTCTGCACATGTTACATCTTTCCCACCTGCAGTGCACATGGTTTTGCCCATGTTGAGAACAAATGTGTACTGTGATCAGATCTGAATAAGGGCCAATGTGGTGACAGGCTTACACCTACAGGAGTTGTAGGAAAGTACACAACAGGGCCATCTTAACACATGGGCTTACTGGGAAGCTGATGTAGGGCCCCACAATGCTAGGGGCCTTTCAGCAGGGGTTTGCTGGTGCCTCCGGAGTTTCTTGTGTGGCTAATAGAGGTTGCTGCCCGTTGCATTGTTTTTGAATTACATATAATCAGAGCTGCCAGGAAACATTCTTGCCTGCAGGCAAACAGTTAATCAACTCCAATCATGCCTGTAATATCATCATAGACATTTTATAACTTACAAATGGGCACTCCTAGGTATTGCAAAGTCTGTAATCAGACACTGAGTACTGGCAAACATGCACTGTAGACTGGTGCCATACCATGGCCCTTATTCTGGTTGGTGCGGTAATATCCGCGTGCGTTCGGGCCGCCGATGTTTTGTGTCTGCGCATGTGCAGAGGCGTCTCTGCGCATGTGCGAGCGGAGCGTACGGCCAAATCCCGCATGAAATGTGAACACTCCGAACAGGGGGTGGAGAGGGGCGTGAAAGGCTATTTGGGCTCATTACCATATGCATACGCCCCGTGTTTCATGGGCGTTCCCATGCAAACGCTGGGCGTATGCATGGTAATGCGGCCGTGACGCACGTGTAGGGGGCGGACATATGACATCGCCGGATGTCAGCTGCCCGCCCAGATCCCTGCTTTTGCACGGAAAAATGTCAGTGTGGTCTGAGGTTGCGGGAGCTGGTGGACCATTCGGTCCTGCATTCGATGGTCTGCGACCATCGAATGATGGGGGAGGTTCCCTGAGATGGAGGAGGCGTATTCCATGAAAAATACACGTGCGGTCCGTTCGGCCAGCTTCTTACCGCGTACGGACGGAGTTGGCGATCCGTACGGAAGGCGGGGTTTCGCACGCACGGTCCTGGCCGCATATTCGGATCCGGCCGCACCGATCAGAATAAGGCCCCATGTTTGTGATTCATCTGTTCCCTGCAGCCCCCCCAATTATAGAGGTTCTGACACAGTGTGGCCCACCAGGCATATCCCTGGTCCCTTAATAGGCCAGAACTCTGCAGTTAAAAACACATACGCACTAAACTGAGATTTCATCATTACTATGCAGATATACTTATTAAGTTGCAAGTAGAGGTGTGACTCAATGGCATCTAACTCTGCAGTTTAAATTGCTCTAAATTGCTTCTATAACCTCAACATCAGGCATGTCCAACGTTGGCAGTCCAGATGTTTTGAAACTACACATCCCAGCATGCTTTGCAATAGTTTTAGCATTCTCTAATAGCAAAACTCTGGCAAAGCATGCTGGGATGTGTAGTTTCACAACATCTGGAGGGCCAACGTTGGACATGCCTGAGTTTGAATTTGAAGAAACTCAGGGAGCCCGAGGTGTGCTCCCACTACCACCAGTGCTGTGCCTAAACACGTGCAAAGGGGGCAGCCGTACGAACGTGTGGACCCTCTCCCAAAGGAGAAAGGCCCCATGGTTCCCCTAACCCCCCTCAACCATAAGGCCGAGGAAGGGAAAAAAGGGATCGGTGGGTCCTCTTCGCCGAAGCTCAGAGAGACCCGCGTTTCCTCCACCCCCGGAAGGGTTTTGGACGGTGGGTCCTCCGCACCCGAAGGTTTGGAGAGACCCGCATAGGCTTCCCTCCGCCTTGCGGCTCGGGGTTGCCCTCGAGGGGACCGGGACTCTCCCCAAAAGGTGAAGAGTCCCAGTCACGTTTGGGGAACGGAAGGCCCGTTAGGGACAGCCGCACTACCCAAATAAAAAAAAACGTGACAAACTAACGAAAAACGTGAAGTGCTCAAAAGTGCAAATCAAAGAAAGAAATAAAAAGAGGCCCTAGCCAGAAGGCCGGGGTGGGGTGTAAAAAATTGTCCTACCCCATCCAAAAGGACGAGGTAAGGACGTGTAGCCTAACCTAGAGGGAAGTGCGCGGTGCAAGTGCCATTCAGTGCATGGTGCTGGACATCATCAGTGCAAATCAGGCACCCCCGAGTTACCCCAGGGGCACAGTGCAGCCTCGGGCTCCAGGCAGCCGACCAGTCAGCGTCCGACCAAGTGTTTCTCCGTCTCACCAGCAGGTACTTTCCAGCCCCTGGCATGGGAATGGGTACTCCACTGGGCTTTTCGAAAGACTCCCTTAGGGGCTGCACCCCCCTCGGAAGAGCAATCTACTCAGTCCCAGTGTTTCTCCGCTCCCAGGGTTAAGATACTAGGTTGAGCTTTTCGCTGTGCCCAGGCTGGTGGTTTAGCCAACCTGGACCAATCTACTCGGTCTCAGCTTTTCTCCGCTCCCTGGGAATGGATACTAGACTGAGCCTTTCGCTGACTCATCCTTCGAGGGCTACGAACCCCGTCAAGAGAGTCAAACTACTAGGCCCAGTGTTTCTCCCCCCTCTTACCAGTGGATTTACGGAAACAACACCTCCTACCAAAGGCAGAGGTGAAGGTACTCAGCCAGACTTTTCACCACTCCCAGGCAAAAAAGAGGGTCCCACACCCTCCGCCCATCAGAGCAGCTACTCAGTCCAGCCTTTCTCTATTCTCTGCCAGAGGCCAGTCCATACCCACTGATAAGAACAGATACTACACTTGATCTTAGCCAAAAGGCCGAGAAGCGTTGAACATGCCTGCTCTACATTATCATAGCATACAGATGTGTCCACATACATCTATCCTCCATGAAATGCTGTACAAGCCGCGTTATATGTAACACGTGTCTCTGTAGCATCAGGTTTTAAATTTTTTGTGACTTTCTCCATTAAACTGAGTTTTATTTGCAAAGCAGAGTGAATAAGATGCACAGGCAGCTCCTGCAGATTAAAATGATATGCGGTATGTCAATATTCAGTGTGTGACGGCACCTGTATCTGCATACAAAATTCTACAATGTTTTTCAGGAAAAACATTTTCCAGGAAAACACTGTAATGTTCCAGATACAGCATGTACAGTTTGATACGAAATCCCGGCGGACGGAATCCCGGCGTTCAAAACCCCAATACCGGAATCCCTACCGCCGAAATCCCGACAAGGGGGGGACGTGGAATTGCCCCCCCCCCCCCTTGCGGCTCGCTGCGCTTACCACGTAGCGGGCCCGGTGTCTTGCTACACTCGGCAAACTAATTTATTCTCCCTCTGTGGGTGTTGTGGACACCCACAGAGGGAGAAAGTGTCGGGGCTTTGGCGGTCAGGATTCCCGCGTCAGTATTTTGAATGCCGGGATTGTATACAATATCGAATCTCATAGCATCTTGGTTTTCCGATGAGATGAGATAAGATGAGATCTGTTACAAAAAGTATGTGCTGCACACTTTTTGTACTAGATCTCATCTCATCGCAAAACCGAGATTCGATGAGATGTGATATTGTATACAATATTGTATACAATAATTGTAACGTGTATGGGCACCACATGAAAGTAGGGTAGATGTATATGGGCACATCTGTACCTCAAGCTAATTGTTTTGGTCTGAATAATAATAGTAGGTTAGACGGGGGTGATCTACTGCACAAGACTGGGAGTTGTGTAGTAGTATTGTTATATCAAGTTAGGCCCCCTCTTAATTGGTTAATTGCTACTGTAATGAGTACTTAGTAGGATTTCAGGGGTGTGCTACCACAGACAAAAAGGTTCAGGCTTTAATACAGAGGAGAGAGAATAGCTTGTCTTATGGTGGTGCACCATTTATAATAATGAGACATAAAATATACCTTTTATTATTTATTTAGTTAAAAAATCTGCGAAATATGACGAACAAACATGTAACATGAATACAAGTGAGACACAAGTGTGGGTTAAAATGGCTCATGCGGGTTCTTACTCTAATTACCTTATCAATATAAATCTGACACAATTCAATTATTCCCTCTGATGCTTAATTAAGTCTAGGGGAAACTGTGTCTTTATTGAGATAGTGGTTGTGAACTGTATACAGTTGCTGTGCAGCTCCAATAGTAATTATTCTATTGTACCCCACTCTGTGTGGTTATTAGCGTAATGGTACCCTCATGCTTTTGTGTTTTATATTTTAGAAGGAGTGGGTATCCTTACATATGGAGTAGGTAACTGCAGAGATTCCCAGCACCGCAATTGGCAGATATCGTGCAGATAAATTGCAGGTGGCTATATGCCTAACAAGTGCAACTGCCATGTGCTGCGTTCATGCGGGCATGAGAAATATTACTGTTAAACCAGCGTCGCTATGTGGTGCTGCCGCTGCCGCTGGTCACAGACTCTCCCTGTGAGGGACGAGTTCCCGTGTTGCCGGCTAGCGTGCACCCACCTTAACACCCAGCGCCGTTGGTATTACGCACAGCAGTTAGCTAGGGTGATAAGCGATCTGGTATCTAAATACATTAGAGTCCTGAAAAGGACTAGTAAATACAGTCACAAACAATCAATAGGTAATAGTGAGGGAACGTCCGCACGGCCTGGTCAGCCAGCGTACGCTTCACAGGTCTTCTTCAGGGCCTGAAGAAGACCTGCGAAGCGTACGCCGGCTGACCAGGCCGTGCAGACGTTCCCTCACTATTACCTATTGATTGTTTGTGACTGTATTTACTAGTCCTTTTCAGGACTCTAATGTATTTAGATACCAGATCGCTTATCACCCTAGCTAACCGCTGTGCGTAATACCAACAGCGCTGGGTGTTAAGGTGGGTGCACGCTAGCCGGCAACATGGGAACTCGTCCCTCACAGGGAGAGTCTGTGACCAGCGGCAGCACCACATAGCGACGCTGGTTTAACAGTAATATTTCTCATGCCCGCATGAACGCAGCACATGGCAGTTGCTCTTGTTAGGCATATAGCCACCCTGCAATTTATCTGCACGATATCTGCCAATTGCGGTGCTGGGAAACTCTGCAATTACCTACTCCATATGTAAGGATACCCACTCCTTCTACAATATAAAACACAAAAGCACGAGGGTACCATTACGCTAATAACCACACAGAGTGGGGTACAATAGAATAATTACTATTGGAGCTGCATGGCAACTGTATACAGTTCACAACCACTATCTCAAAAAAGACACAGTTTCCCCTAGACTTAATTAAGCATCAGAGGGAATAATTAAATTGTGTCAGATTTATATTGATAAGGTAATTAGAGTGAGAACCCACAAGAGCCATTTTAACCCACACTTGTGTCTCACTTGTATTCATGTTACATGTTTGTTCGTCATATTTCACAGATTTTTTAACTAAATAAATAATAAAAGGTATATTTTATGTCTCATTATTATAAAAGGTGCACCACCATAAGACAAGCTATTCTCTCTCCTCTGTATTAAAGTCTGAATAATAATAGCAACATCCATTTTAAATCATCTAAATCCTCTTTCATTACTATATAATGTATATACTTAGGCATGATTAGGTGCCCTAGGTAGTCTTTAAAGTGCATTTTACTGGGAGCACAGAATGTTGAGAAATGCTACTATTAAATATGTTACTGTAAGATGTTGGTATAGTATCAAAGATGAAAGAAAATTGGTTCCCACAATGATACAGTGTTATGCTTATAATATCTACACAATGTATCCTTGTACTTTGTGAGGGATTCACCTTGTGCCTCAATCCCCTGGGAAACAGCCAATAATCAGTAGGTGAGTTCATAGTGAGAGATAAGCTCTTGCTCATATTCTTTGTCAGTAACATCTGCCTGATGGGAGAACTCTCCTCAGTGATGAAGCAGCAGAGATATAAAGCATTATTTTAGAGCATTAAGAAAAAAGCTTTTAGCACATAAGCTGAGCGCTACTGATCCATTTATAGGACGGGCTCCGAAAAGTAAAAGCTATTTGTTATTTCTTATTCTGTAAGCAATTAAGAGACATGGTTATGACTTTGTAGTGTTTTATTTTCTTTAATACTTTCAATGTTCCTTTTTTTTTATCACTGTAACCTCTAATTTCCAGGAGACCTTCTGTACTCAATTTATGTCTTATCGACCCATTATTAAAGTTCTGTACTTCATCATTTGTTAGTACCACTGACCTGTTTCCTGCTAGTATAGGAAATGCTTGCCATTGATTTTCTTTTTACCTATCGTTTCATTATCACCATATATGATACGGGAAAAACTAGAACAGGCTTGAGGGAAAGACACATTCAAGGCTGGTGCAGGATTTTTATGTGCTCTAGACAAAGGGCCTTATTTTGGTTCACTCTTTCTGACAAAATCCTTCTTAGATGGACAAAACCATGTGCACTGCAGGGGGGCAGATGTAAAATGTGCAGAGAGAATTAGATTTGGGTGAGTTATTTTGTTTCTGTGAAGGGAAAATACTGGCTGCTTTATTTTTACACTGCAATATAGATCTCACTTTGAAGTAAAACCCCACCCAAATCTAATTATATCTGCACAAGTAACATCTGCCCCACCTGCAGTGCACATGGTTTTGCCCATCTAAGAAGGATTTTGTCAGAAAGAGTGAACTAAAATAAGGCCCAAAGATACAAAATCCCCCCAAATACCCCCAGCTCCTCACACATTGTACTCACCCAACTCCTAACACACTATACTCACCAAGTTCCTTAAATACTGTACTCACCCAGCTCCTTACATACTGTATTCACCCAGCTCCTCACGCAATGTACTCACCCAACTCCTAACATACTGCACTCACCCAGCTCCTCACACATTGTACTCACCCAACTCCTAACACACTATACTCACCCAGTTCCTTACATACTGTACTCACCCAGCTCCTCACGCAATGTACTCACCCAACTCCTAACATACTGCACTCACCCAGCTCCTCACACATTGTACTCACCCAGCTCCTCACACATTGTACTCACCCAGCTCCTCACACATTGTACTCACCCAGCTCCTTACATACTGTACTCAACCAGCACCTCACACATTGTACTCACCCAGCTCCTATAATACTGTACTCACCCTGCTCCTCACACATTGTACTCAAGAGTAGCGATATCTCGCACATGCCCAGTACAGCCGGCCTGGGGGGGGAAGGAGACAGCGCATCTGTCTGAACTGACCGCTGCTTCCCCTCATTAATGAGGGGAAGCAGGAAGCATTATAGCGGCCCCATTGCGCTAGATAATTGTCAGTTAGAAGGTGATTGGCTGAGCCTGCTATGGACCACTTTATCTCTCTCCAAGGCTTCATAGATCTCCCCAGGTTCAGGTATTAAAATATTATTCTTATTAGAGTAAAAAATAATCTTTGGATGCTGTGGAGGTTACAGATTAGCAACACCATAACAGGTGTACTATAGATTGCTCTACCATAGCAACAGCACAGGCTGTATCAGTACAATCTCTAAAAAGGTTTCCTAAAGCACAAGCCATGCCTTTATGAGACATACCACCTCCCAACAGCTAACAAGAGCATGCTATATTCATAGTCGCCAACATTCTCAGACTCCAGGGGCATGGCCAAATATAATCATCAAGTACCCCCATCCATAGCGACCGATGTCTTAACAGTGGCATAATGACACGATTATCATTATAATGTGCCCTGTTTAAATTAATGAAGCAAATGCAGAGCCGGCCCTAGCCTAAGGCAAGATTTTGGCTGGTACCCCCTAGCACCGCCACTAGTTCCGCCTCTGACCCTGCTCCCCTTTCCCAGAACCATCAACCCTCATCATAGCAGTCATCATTTTGGTGCTCCTACCCGCAATATTTTAAATAGAAACGAAACAGTGCACACATTTGGTGTGCAGCCCAAACAGGGGTGTGTTCTTGCTGGGAAGGGGCATGGCCACACAATAGTATCCCCAATTCAAATTATGCCACACAGTAGTGCAACTTTATTCACATTATATCATGCGATGGTGTCCCTTATTCACGTTAAATCACACAGTAGTACCACTTTACCTTATATACATTACTCCTCACATTATTCACATTATACCCTTAGAAAAAATCCTGAGAAAATATTGTATTTAATTTTAATTGGTTAAAAACATCCACGGGTATGAATAAGTAACAATCTGTCTTTAAAATATCAGAACATACTATACAACAAGGGATTAGCTACTATAAACATAGGTTGAACTAGATGGACGCAAGTCTTTATTCAGCCTCACCTACTATGTAACTATGTAACCACCTACATGGCCACACTGCAACCCAGCACAAAGCAGTGTGTGCTGGGCAGAGGAGAAGAGCTGCAGCTGCTGCTGTCACTTAAGGGGAGGGGGCCCGGGGCCCCCACTGGGCCCTCCCATCAGACTTTGGCCTGGGTAATTTGTACCCCCTTCCCCTTTCTCTCGGCACCCCTGTTAATACCACACAGTAATGCCCCTTACACATGACACACATTATTAATGTCCTTATAACCATAATGCCCCTTACACATTATGCCAACCTTTATTAATGCCCTTCATTCACATAATGACACACATAATGCCCCTTACACATATGTTGCACATTATTAATGCCCTTATACACGACACACATAATGCCCATTACACATATGTCACACATTATTAATGCCCTTATACACATGACACACATAATGCCCCTTACACATACAGTATGCTGAACACTATTGCACAACCAACCCACCCGCAGACAGCACTCGCAGAGCCACTAACACTGTGACCTCTGCCTCTGCTTGGATACAGATGTTTCCTCATACATCTTGTCTCAATAGGCCATGCAGCTCCTGGCCAGTTCTGCTAACGTTGGCTGCCTTTTTTTGCTGAAAATTAGTCTTATTTGCATTGTTATGTGACCAGGACACACAATGAGCTTCCGATGATTAAAATGATATGCGGCATGCCTATATTTTGTGTGCGACTGTGGCAGTACCTGCATATGGAATGCTATGTTACAGTGATTTCCATGAATACACTATTTTATATGCAGATACAGCCTCACTCACACACAGAATATAGGCATGCTGCATATCATAAGCTGATGATGCCCTTAGGCATTCCAAATGCCCTAGGCAATTGCCTAGTTTGCCTATGCCTATGGCCGGCCCTGAGCAAATGCAATCACCAAGTAGCTGTCACCTCTATATAATCCTATCTCCCTCCACACCTCTGGAATAGAGAGGGGGTGGAGAAAGCAGAACAACTGTATTGGCACAATACAATAGAATACAATAGAAATATATTTAAGTAAATATAACAGGCGCCGGTACTCTTTACCTAGAAGGGCGCCCATCGCGGCCATCACGGGCATCGCATGTACTAAAAAATCGCATGCGATGCGACCGACGCGATGACCGCGATTTCCCATAGGGAACAATGTTAAATGTCCCAATTGACCCGATTTTCCATAGGGAATAATGTTAAATGGCCCACAGAGGCCAAATAGGCACCCTGAAGTGTAAAATGGCCCCCCCAATTGTTAACAGCACCCCACGATCAACGCGAACCCGAAGCTTGGCGAGCACAGTGTGAAATCGCCCCCCCCAATTGTTAACGGCCCCCCACGATCAACGTCAACCCGAAGCGTGGCGAGCGCAGCGAGCCCGCGAGGGGCGGCAGTACGCGTCCTCCGACCTTTTCATACCCCCACTATCCACGTCGGCGTGGAGTTGAGAATAGAAAGTGTGGCGAGCGCAGCAAGCCACCGAGCCCGAAGCGTGGCGAGCGCAGCGAGCCCCGCGAGGGGACACGGACACCTTCACAGGTATACGCGTCCCCTCGCGGGCTTCACAGGTGTCTGCGTCCCCTCGCCACGCTTCGGGCTCGGTGGCTCGCTGCGCTCGCCACACTTTCTATTCTCAACTCCACGCCGACGTGGATAGTGGGGATATGAAAAGGTTGTAGGACGCGTACCGCCGCCCCTCGCGGGCTCGCCACGCTTCGGGTTGACGTTGATCGTGGGGGGCCGTTAACAATTGGGGGGGCCATTTCACACTTCAGGGTGCCTATTTGGCCTCTGTGGGCCATTTAACATTGTTCCCTATGGAAAATCGGGTCAATTGCGACATTTAACATTGTTCCCTATGGGAAATCGCGGTCATCGCAACTTTTTTTACTTACGATGCCCACGATCAAAGTCGTGGGTGCCCTTCTAGGTAAAGAGTACCCAGGCGCCTACTGGGGTGTGATGCCTAGCTGCTCACACAGGGGGATGTCAAATCCCCTTGAATAGATACAAAAAATAGTGAAAAGAGTAGTGTAGCGCTAAAAAATTGCGATGATTTGGGTATCACAACTATACGTTTTTATTATATTAAAATATTTACCTGATAATCACTGTAAAAATACATAAAAAGAAAATCATTTGACAATAGCAAGTGTACTGATTGAAATAACCAAGTTCAGGTATATTAAAAGGATATATACTTATTCAATTGGAGTTCCACTTTCACAGCTATTAGTTGCCTAATGGCTCACTTGTCCACTGGATTTCCTTATTTTACAGTTGGAAATTTTCAGAAGCGTAAATACACCTTGCAGGATTGGCTGTTGGAGGGAAATGGCAGTCCTCAGATGTTTTGAAGAGGCATCCTCACTATGGTGCGTGTATTTGTATCCAACTTGTGCAGGTGGTGGAGTCCCTGTAAAGTGCTTGTAGACAGTGCAGAGTCCAATGTAGACTGTAGCCAAAGTGGTGAACTGAAGTAGCTATTATAATGTGGATAGTCCAATACAACCTTTAAGAGTCCCAGTGGAGGTAATTCAAAAAGTGCTGGTGCTTCCTGACATGTCAAAGGTATAGCACCCTCTTTCAGGTATGGGTTGATATAACCAAGGACAGGAAATGACACTTGACATAATTGATTAATTAATTACCCAATTAATCCTTATATCCTGAATGCATAAAGAGTTAAAAATGAGTAAAATTTCATATAAAGCAATAAACTAAAATACAGAATGGCAGACCTATATACCTAAATATAAATTTAAATATAGAATTAATTACCTTTGAGCATTTAAAAAAAATAGGGAGCGAAGTGAAGTTTGCAATTGTGCCCCACCTCCGGTCACTGGAACTCACGCCGCACTCCAGCTACCGGATGGTGGAGCTCACATCAGTTCCTCTTTCATCTGGTGGATAGTCATGTTACAACAGGACTGCTTGTGGAACGCAAAAAGGTTCCTATTCGTCCTTCCGAAGTGAGTCCCTAGTCTTTGATTTGCGGTAAAATACGCGCCCAGAGGTATCAACACTAGGGCTGCGCCAGGCACCACACCCCTAAACAAGTGGGCGGGGTCAGAAACCATTGGGGCCCACCGGGGAATCCCCGGGTTCCCGCTGGGCCAGTCCGAGCCTGGCCCTAATTGTGCGGAGTTTGTATATTCTCCCTGTACTTGCGTGGGTTTCCTCTGGGTACTCCTGTTTCCTCCCACAATCCAAAAATATACTGGTACGTTAATTGGCTTCCACAAAATAAACCCTAAAATGTCTGTGTGCGTGTATATGCGGTAGGGAATATAGGGGTAGATTTATTAACAGGTGAAGTGGGGTATATGCGCTATCCCCGTGCGCTAAAGCAGGGGATAGCGCATCCCCTGATCTATCAAACCCGTTGTACGGGTACTTTAACGGCAGCGGTTCGGGGGCGGGGACTTAGCGCATGTACTAGTTTTAGTACAGCGCGCATTAGCCATACCTAATTTATGATTCTTCTTTATGTGCCCTTCGTGAGTCTTTGGGGTGCTGTCCTTATCGCCAGAATTTTCTGGCGCTGCGGGTCTCCTCTATGAAGTTACGCGACGCTTGCTGGTCTCCAGCGTCTTCAAATTCAAACTGCGCATGCGCCGGGTACTACAGCATCCCCGGCGAACATTACCCGGCGCATGCGCAGTTTGAATTTGAAGACGCAGGAGACCAGCAAGCGGAAAACTGCGCATGCGCCGGATACACAACGCGAGACCAAGGTATCCGGCGCATGCGCAGAAGACGCCGCCGGACGCCTACAGCATTCGTTATGGGAGGAAACGTATCCCCGGCAGGAGGGGATAACGCACTCCCATAACGTGCGCACACACATTAATAGATTCGGGCGAAAGTCAGGTTCTCTTCACCACGATAAAGTGGTGAAGCGAACCTGTGCCCATAAGGTTCCTTAAAGCAGGATTAATAAATCTACCCCATAGATTGTAAGCTCCACCGGGGCAGGGATGGATGTGAATGTTCAAATATTCTCTGTAAAGCGCTGCAGAATATGTATGCGCTATATAAAAAACTGTTAATAATGTTAATAATAATTAACCTACTGTATATAAACATATTTTAAATCGCAGACTTAGCCTGCCTAGTACTGACTAAATTAACAACACAGTATATCATAAACATGTCCCTGTGAGCTATGAGTAGATATTATAGTTTCTGCAAATATATGCAGTTTGCAGTGAATCCGTAAGTGTCAGCGACACTAATAAAAACTGAAATTGCAAATATATATATAACACTGGGGTGCAAGGTGGTCTAATTACATAAGCATAACAATGCTGTCTCAACAATATCTCTGCTCTGTTCCATTATGCTTTAGCACAGAGAGCAGAAAAAGCTTTAAATGTTCACAACTGCAGAAAGGTGGGTTTGCTGAAGGGAGAATGGGGAATTCATGCTACAGAGGGAAGGAGGGATCTGAGCTTCATGGAGAAGTCCAGTTTTGGACTACAGGGTGAAGATGGGTTTCAGGCTGTAGGGAGAAGGGTGCAGTGCCGTCTTTTTGTATGGGCTTAATGGGCACCTCCCCTCCAGGAATTGACGTGGTGTCACAGTGTCAGTCGGCCTCTGGATAAACATTGGAGACATATACCAGCATAAGATAAGATTTGGATTTGTTCCTCTCCCCCACGAAGCACACATGTTGTGGGTGTATGCGCAGAAGTGTTAACTTTTTTTCTGTTTTATGCATTTGTTCTAATTAAGGTACTGTGGAGAAACCTTTTTACTAATTCCTGACTGCACCCATGAGCGCACCACCTGTGAACCCATGCCTTTTTCTGTCGACTTGCCAAGGGGCCCCAGGTGTATAAGGGCCGTATGCTGATAGTTGAGGATCCCCTTTTTCATGGGATACCAGAATTTTGAAAATCGGCCCTGGGGAACTGGAGATATCCAACTTCAAAACAGCAGTCCACATCCGACCTGTTAATTGCAATTCCCAGTCATATTTCTCAGGTTTTCTCTGACTTAGAGTTCTTTCTGGGAGTATATTCCAAAAGCTGGGACTCTTCCCTTTCTGTCGACACTAGCGGCTTGTCTCTATCATTCCCAGAACCAGAGATATCAGCCTTCGAGCAGCCGGTCCCTGCTCCAGCTCCAAACGTCTGGTGTACAGTTTTATATTTTTGTCAATGGATTGCTCTGGCTCCTGATCTCTGATCCCCAAGTTCCCAGCACCTCCTGAAAGTTGGGACTCTAGGTTTTTATACTAGTGAAGGCTAAGAAATCTATTTCCAGATAATGGCGATATCGGCAGTCAAACAAGCTGCACTTCCACTGGAAAATATTCAGCCCACTCCATTATCCAACCCTCCCCTGCATATAAAACACCCCCTACCTCCCTGGAAATCATTTACAATGAACCCTTCTTTCAGCTCAGTGCCCCCTTCCACACGTTAGTGTTCTGCCTCCCACCACCTGTGCAGTAAAGGAGTAATTAGCAGAAGTCACTGCTCCAGGTCCTACATGTTGAATGGAAGATAGAGCACCCCCTGCCACCCATGGGACATCAAATCTGCTGCTGACAGCACCCCCACCCCTAAAAAAGGAGAATGGGTAAGGGCCCCAGTGCATTGCTTTGCCCAGGGGCCCACACCGCTGTTAAGATGGCCCTTGAAGGGTGGATTCATGCTGCAGAGTATGGGGGTTTGTGTTGTAGTTGGAATTGACCTCTGGCTACCGGTGAAGAGGTTGTATTTTAGAGCTGCTGCGTAGGACTTTATTTGCACAGAGCTTTTTTTCCTCCTTCCATAATAGTATATAGGAGTGGGGGGTATGAATAGCAAACAGCTCCAGTCATGCCCACAGCTGGAAGGATTTCACAAAGGAGGCACCTATGGGGTCAGGGGCAGATTAAGACATCATGGGGTCCTAGGCAACATACCGGTTTGAGGCCCCACCTCAAACAATATATATCGATATATTTTTGAGGGTAAGTCTGGGACTTGGCGGTGGTTGTGGTGGGTGAGGAGACTGGGAGCCCTGGTCGGGAATGGGGGTCTCAGCAGAGCCCTTTTACCATAAACCTCCTTTGGTTTATGTCTCACAGTATTACTGGTGGGGGGGGGGGGGGCGGCGGCGGGGAGAGGGTGGGGGGATGGTCTGGAATGCTATGAGCCCTTGCGGGTATGGGGGTGTCAGAGGAACCCCTTTTACCATAAATCTCCTGTGATTTATGTCTCATGCAAAAGGAGCCGGTGGGAGAGAGTGATACAGTACAAATGTTAAAGTACACAAGTCAAACTGATATGAGCCCTGGCGGGGATGAGGGTATCAGCAGAACCCTTTTTACCATAAACCTCCTCGGTTTATGTCTCATCCAGATACTCAGCGTTGATTTCAGGCAATGGTGGGAGAGATAAAGTACAAATTGTTCTGATATGAGCCCTGGTGGGGATGAGGGTGTCAGCAGAACCCTTTCTACCATAAACCTCCTTGGTTTATGTCTCATACAGTGTACCAGCGATACGAACTGATGGTGCAATGTTTAAGGTGTGAAAGATGTGACGCTCTCTGAGCGCTTACCCTGTTGGTCGCGGATCAGCGCAGGCGGAAGTCCGTGCTATGTCTAGCTAGTGGAGGGGTGAGAGGCTGTAGCAGCCGCTGACAGCCCTCCGATATCCCGGCTCCACAGGCTCTGTGGTCGGGAGGTGATGTCCGGGTTGCCGGTCTCGCGAGATCGCGGCCAGCCCTGATGACGTCACTGCTCTCCGCAAATGTCCGTGCGCTCAGCTCTATGGTGGGGGAGACTGAGCTTGAATGGGAAAGATGTGCTGAGCCTGTAGTTCAGCGATGTGGATGTCCCAACGCGTTTCAGCCACTAGGGCCTTTGTCAAGGATAAATCAGGCTGGTGCTTGTTGCTGATTTATGTCAAATGGGCGGGTCTGTGGGTGGTGCTGAGTTCGAGTGAAGGAGCACTGATAGGTTGAGACGATGATGATTGACAACCGTATCTGTACAGTCATGGGCTGTGGGAAATGTCAATCACAGTCTGTAAATTGTGTGATGTTTTTCGTCAGGGAACTATGGAGTCAGAACTGTCTATAAAATGGGGGTATGCGACAATAGCAGGGTTGGATATGTGCAGGTGCTGATTAGATTTATCAGCCCAGATGACTATTGTGGAAGTCTACGTTGAGGCCTCTGGGTGTCATTGTTTTAAGCGTAAAAATCCAAAAAAGTTCTCTTTTATTTAAAATTTCAGTGTGGTCTCCCCCTCTCCAGTTTTTGTGTGGTGATTCTATAATCATAAAGAAGATGTCCTGGGGATTACTATTGTGTTTAAGTTTGTAATGCATTGAAACACTATGATTTTCATATCCTGTCCTGATATTCCTTATGTGTTCATAGATCCTCCTTTTAAAGGGTCGTATGGTCCTACCAACATATTCTAAACCGCACGGACATCTCAAGATATATATGATGCCCGAATTTTCACAAGATGTGGAGTGTGTCAGTTTGAAAGTTTGTCCTGTGGTTGTGGAAGTCCATGATTGGATGGTTTTTGTGGTTATTTTAGTTAGGTTTTTGCAACCTGTGCACCTTCCACAGTAATGGAAGCCTGTTGATGTGATGAGTGTGGATTGGATCAGGGATTTTGGTTTGATATGGTTATGTATCAATTTCTGTTTGATGTCCGGCGCTTTACGGTAGACTATTTTGGGTTTGTCTGTCAGAACCTGTTTGAGATCTTGATCTTGTTGTAACACATGCCAATGTTTTTGTAAGATGTTGTTGAATTTTTTTGCGGATCTGTTGTAGGTCGTGATAAAGGTGACTTCTTTATCATCAAGATATGTCAGGTTTTTGTTTTGTTTTGAGTATGGTTGTTCTATCTAAAGCTGTTGCTTCTTCAAATGCTGATCTGACTATGTGATTGTCATACAATTTGTTATGAAATTGTTTCATGAGATCATGAAACAATTTCATAACAAATTGTATGACAATCACATAGTCAGATCAGCATTTGAAGAAGCAACAGCTTTAGATAGAACAACCATACTCAAAACAAAACAAAAACCTGACATATCTGATGATAAAGAAGTCACCTTTATCACGACCTACAACAGATCCGCAAAAAATTCAACAACATCTTACAAAAACATTGGCATGTGTTACAACAAGATCAAGATCTCAAACAGGTTCTGACAGACAAACCCAAAATAGTCTACCGTAAAGCGCCGGACATCAAACAGAAATTGATACATAACCATATCAAACCAAAATCCCTGATCCAATCCACACTCATCACATCAACAGGCTTCCATTACTGTGGAAGGTGCACAAGTTGCAAAAACCTAACTAAAATAACCACAAAAACCATCCAATCATGGACTTCCACAACCACAGGACAAACTTTCAAACTGACACACTCCACATCTTGTGAAAATTCGGGCATCATATATATCTTGAGATGTCCGTGCGGTTTAAAATATGTTGGTAGGACCATACGACCCTTTAAAAGGAGGATCTATGAACACATAAGGAATATCAGGACAGGATATGAAAATCATAGTGTTTCAATGCATTACAAACTTAAACACAATAGTAATCCCCAGGACATCTTCTTTATGATTATAGAATCACCACACAAAAACTGGAGAGGGGGAGACCACACTGAAATTTTAAATAAAAGAGAACTTTTTTGGATTTTTACGCTTAAAACAATGACACCCAGAGGCCTCAACGTAGACTTCCACAATAGTCATCTGGGCTGATAAATCTAATCAGCACCTGCACATATCCAACCCTGCTATTGTCGCATACCCCCATTTTATAGACAGTTCTGACTCCATAGTTCCCTGACGAAAAACATCACACAATTTACAGACTGTGATTGACATTTCCCACAGCCCATGACTGTACAGATACGGTTGTCAATCATCATCGTCTCAACCTATCAGTGCTCCTTCACTCGAACTCAGCACCACCCACAGACCCGCCCATTTGACATAAATCAGCAACAAGCACCAGCCTGATTTATCCTTGACAAAGGCCCTAGTGGCTGAAACGCGTTGGGACATCCACATCGCTGAACTACAGGCTCAGCACATCTTTCCCATTCAAGCTCAGTCTCCCCCACCATAGAGCTGAGCGCACGGACATTTGCGGAGAGCAGTGACGTCATCAGGGCTGGCCGCGATCTCGCGAGACCGGCAACCCGGACATCACCTCCCGACCACAGAGCCTGTGGAGCCGGGATATCGGAGGGCTGTCAGCGGCTGCTACAGCCTCTCACCCCTCCACTAGCTAGACATAGCACGGACTTCCGCCTGCGCTGATCCGCGACCAACAGGGTAAGCGCTCAGAGAGCGTCACATCTTTCACACCTTAAACATTGCACCATCAGTTCGTATCGCTGGTACACTGTATGAGACATAAACCAAGGAGGTTTATGGTAGAAAGGGTTCTGCTGACACCCTCATCCCCACCAGGGCTCATATCAGAACAATTTGTACTTTATCTCTCCCACCATTGCCTGAAATCAACGCTGAGTATCTGGAGGAGACATAAACCGAGGAGGTTTATGGTAAAAAGGGTTCTGCTGATACCCTCATCCCCGCCAGGGCTCATATCAGTTTGACTTGTGTACTTTAACATTTGTACTGTATCACTCTCTCCCACCGGCTCCTTTTGCATGAGACATAAATCACAGGAGATTTATGGTAAAAGGGGTTCCTCTGACACCCCCATCCCCGCAAGGGCTCATAGCATTCCAGACCATCCCCCCACCCTCTCCCCGCCGCCGCCCCCCCCCCCCCCCCACCAGTAATACTGTGAGACATAAACCAAAGGAGGTTTATGGTAAAAGGGCTCTGCTGAGACCCCCATTCCCGACCAGGGCTCCCAGTCTCCTCACCCACCACAACCACCGCCAAGTCCCAGACTTACCCTCCAGACTTAGCACTCTCACTGCATATATAATATATTTCATTTGTGATATACTTAATAAATTTATTTATTTTACATAAACAGACGGTATTTCCACATCATTTTTTCATTTAGCATACACACAAGGTGAGCGCATGACAATTTCCCCATTTTTTACTGCACCAATTGTGAGATTTGACCACTCAGTCAAAGCTGCTCCCACAGACAAAGTGATCATTAGCGCCGTAACCTACCTTCTCCGATATATTTTTGAGGCTGATTGCAGCCAGCATCGATAGAATACCTTTGCGCATGCACAGTCTACCTATAAATTTTCAGCTGCGTGAACATCGGCACTGCATACAAATCTGAAACTGCCTCTAGGAAGTAGGCTTAATACCAGAGTCACATTTAAAGTAAACAGACTGTCCACATACAGTAGATGGAACCATTTTGTATGTCCAAATAGTTTTATATTATCAAAGAACTTCAAAAGGACATTGAGAGTGTGGACAGATCCATGTGATGTCATCACACAGTGGCCCCTTGGGACCTGCAGGGACTAGATTGCCTTGTGGAAAATCCTCCTCTGTATGGGGTAGACTGAAGTTGGATCACACCCAGGGACTCCAGGACAGCACCCACCTGGAATAAGACAGTTTCCGGACTGTGGACAGTGTTACTGATTTCGGGACTGTTTGGAGGGATCGTGGATAGATGGTAACCCTAGGTGGTCATACTGTGCTCTCTATGAGGGAAGCACACCTGTGCTCCTATTTCAATTTTGGGGATCAGAAGTGAAGCTTTTTGGTAAAACTAACGTAGTGACAATTTTGGGAACAGCCTTACTGCTCATATAAATCCTTGTTCGTAATAATTTTGAATAGAGCACTTACAGTGAAATTAAGGATATTTCTGCTGGACGGTACTAGTTCTAAACTAGTGATGGGTGACAGCTGACTCCAAGACTTTACTTACCATCTTGTCCCTCCATTTGTTGCCATATTTATTTGTTAAAGATTGTATTGTTTGTTTAAAAGTCTGATACATTGATTAAATGTATTCATTTAAGTCACTGCTAAGAAGTGTATCATGTCCCTGTTCTAAACAATCAAATAGATTTGTCCATGTACTGTGAGTGAACAGCAAATGAGAATGCATGCACAGTATGCTAATATTCACTTCGGACGCCCACATATCCTGTTCTTGTTTGCACAATGTTCTAGTAAAACAGTGCCAGTTCCTTCTCCATTCTGGTAGCACTTTGTAAAACTCACAGGCCTGCACAGTCTCCCTTATCAGGAAAGGTCACCGAACACACATCTCTTTTGTTTCAGCTTGTTTTGCAAGAGCAAGAAGCAAAAATTAATCTTCCTTAGCTGAGCAACCCACACACAAAGGATTATTCTGTAGCAGCTTTTGTGGATTTGCATGGAAAGACAAACTTTCTTTTCATCTTCCAATCTGTGGCATGTAAGGTAGATAGTGCTTGACACTGGCAAGAGGTGTAAAAGTTATAACACTGCATGTGATCCATGTGTTAGTGCCATAATAAAGAATAAAATAAAACTAATTAATAGGTCTTCTAAAGTGCTAGAAGCATGAATACATACATTTCAAAGCCTTGGTCAATGTATACCTAGCAATTCTATATTCAGGCTCCCCTCCATCATGTTTTTTTTTTTTTAAATACTGTAACTTTATTTGAAGCATTAGTAAAAAAATGCAGCACAATATGTAGGTTAACTTCTTTTGTTGATATTTTAGTAAGGTACTTGTGTATTTTGGCGGCGCCCCCGATCTCCATCGCGCGATGTTTTAATCGCATCGCATGCCATGCACCCGATGGCATGCGATGCGATGCGATTTTTGCCCCCTATGCGATGAAAGATTGTATAAGCACCCTAAAGGGTGCTTTTAAGCAGGTATCGGAGTCCCCTCGCGGCCTTCACAGGTATCCGCATCCGCTCGCCACGCTTCGGGCTCGGTGGCTCGCTGCGCTCGCCACACTTTCTATTCTCAACTCCACGCCGACATGGATAGTGGGGGTATGAAAAGGTCGGAGGACGCGTACTGCCGCCCCTTGCGGGCTCGCTGCGCTCGCCACGCTTCGGGTTCACGTTTATAGTGGGGGGGTGGCGGGGGGGGGGGGGGTGCATTTAACATTGTAAGCACCCATTAGGGTGCTTATACAATGTTTAATCGCATCGCATCGCATTGTATGGCATTGTATGCCATATACAATGTCAAAAATTAAAAAATTGTATGGCATTGTACAATATCGCGTCGCATCGCATACCATCGTATGCCTTATGGTATGCGATGCGATGGGCGCCGCCAAACTACACAAGTACCTTTAGTAATAACAAATATCAAATATAAGTATAGCATACTGTCAACAATTGTACAGATCAAACAGAAAACATTTTCTGTGAACTTTGCACAACAAGAGAGAAAAAGGGAAAGTTAAGTGGGTCAGGCAGGTGTATGGGGGGAAACTCCATAAAGACAGAGAGAAGTGCACGGACGGTATAATGGTTAGTATTCCTACCTCATAGTACTGAGGTCATGTATTCTATTCCTAACTGTGTGGAGTTTGTATATTCTCCCGGTTCTTGCGAGGGTTTCCTCTGGGTACTTCGGTTTCCTCTCACAATCCCAAAAATATACTGGTAGGTTAATTGGCTCCCAACAAAATGAACGCTATAATGAATGTGTGTGCATGTACATGGGGTAGGGAATATAGATTGTAAGCTCCACTGGGGCAGGGACTGATGTGAGTTTTCAATTATTCTCTGTAAAGCGCTGCGTAAAATGTGTGCGCTATATGAGCAACTGCTAATAAATAATAAGTGCTCAGTTAGGAGTGAGGAAACTGATCCTCCGATAGAGTATCCAAGATTTAATCCATAAAATTGAGTGGAAAAAAATATTTGTGAGTTTGGACTTTAAAATTAGAGGACAGAATGGTAATGGAGCTTTCCTTAGTATTCGTTGTTTTACCCGTTTTTACCTTTTGAAGTGAACCCTACACCCAATTCCATATGGAAAATATAAAACAGTTTTGCCCCAACTAAAGGCATGGTGTGTGTGTGTGTGTGTGTGTGTGTGTGTGAATTTGTTGGTAGGGGCCAATTAATATTGTACAGCTTGCAAATTCGAAAACAATATGTTCTATAATATCTGTTTGATAACTGTAGAAGAGACCACATGAAGGGTTAATTGTCATCATCTGTGCTAGTATTCTGAAAGAATTAAGCTGTTTCAGCCCCCACCACAGCGTTTATCTTGCCTGCAGTGTGTTGCTATATTTAGGTAGCGTGCACATAAAAAAATGGACTGATTGTGAATTAACTACACATCTACAGCCATTGCTTAACATGTGACCATGATTCCCATCTTACTACTAACTGATTTGGCAGAAGATTAGTGTTTTCAAGTAGACTTCTAGATTGAGGGTATAAGATTTAGAGCAACATACAGTATCTACTGTATACCATATGATTTTTGGGTTAACTAGGAAAATGATGAGTGATATGTTAGAATACACAGTATATAGTTACATTGTAGCTAAGGCTGAATAAAGATGTGCGTTTATCAAGTTCAACCTTTGGTTAGAGTGCATGATCTATTTGCTACATCCCTTATATAAACTGAAATCGGATTTAATTATATACAGATTATGATTGTTGTTTGTACCCTTGGATGCTGTTGCCCAATAGATGATTGTCGAACCTTAATTTAAATTAATTTATTGTGTCATCTCTTAGGTAGAGAGTTCCACAATTGAATTACCCTAAAAAAAGTTTTTTTATTTTAAGGGGACGAAATATTTTCTCCTCTAGTCTAAACTCATGCCCGCGTGTCCTAAAGTCCTTCCTCAAAGCAAAAAGGGTGCCTGACAGTTCATTACATTGGCCCCTGATACAGTGGAGAGCGAAAGTTTGGGCACCCCAGGCAAAAATTAATTTTAATGTGCAAAAAGAAGCCAAGGAAAGATGGAAAAAAACTCCAAAAGGCATCAAATTACAGATTAGACATTCTTATAACATATCAAAAAAAGTTTGATTTTATTTCCATCATTGACACTTTAAAAAAAATGGCATCTTCAAAAGTTTGGGCACCCTGCAGAGTTTATAGCATGCACCGCCCCCTTTGGACAGCTGAGACTTGGCAGTGTTTTGGATTGTTCTCAATCATCGTCTGGAAAGACCAGGTGATGTCAATCTCAAAGATTTTAAGAGCCCAGACTCATCTGACCTTGCCTCAACAATCATCACCATAGGTTCCTCTAAGCAGTTGTGTAGAACACTGAAACTTAGAAAAGTTGACACCCACAAAGCAGGAGAAGGCTATAAGAAGATAGCAAAGTGTTATCAGATGCCCATATCCTCTGTTCGGAATGTAATTAAGAAATGGCAGTCATCAGGAACAGGCACACCAACAGTGCAGATTTTAGTGATATCCAGGCTTTAGCACAGATGGTTTAATCAGAATCCCTCAGATACTAAATAAGTCACCTGTGCTCAAGCCTGGATATCTAGAAAACCTGCACTGTTGGTGTGCCTTGAGGACCGTGGTTGGGAATGCCTGGTCATCTTTCCTTGGCTTCTTTTTGCACATTAAAATGTTTTTTTTTTTTTTTGCCTAGGGTGCCCAAACTTTCGATCCCCACTGTATATTTGTACATGTTAAGCATGTCTCGACTTAAATGTCTCTTTTCTAGCATAAACAATCCCAATTCGTCCAATCTTCATACTTTAATTTCTACAACCCTTTTATTAGCTTTGTTGCTCTTCTTTCTAAATAAAAGAGGCCTTAGCACTGAACCCTGTGGCACGTCACTTAGTACATGTATCATATTTGAAACTGCACCATTTACAACCACTCTCTGTTTTCTATTCAGCACCCAGTTTCCTACCCATCTACACATTTTTACCCCTAGTCCCAGTTCCTCCGATGTATTTTGGATACCATCCCTTACAATTCCCTTGAATAATTTACCCACTGTTAAGCTCACAAGACTAAAATTTGCTGGGTCATCCTTTTTTCGTTTTTTTGAATATTCCCCATTCCTTCAGCACTTTACCAGATGAAAATGATTTCACAAAAATGTAATACAGAGGGCTTGCTAATGCCTCCCTTAATTCCATTAGAACCCTAATGTGGGGTACACACCAGGACGACCACCGTCGTTCACGACCGATAGACGACCATGGAACGATTTCCCTTGGACTTCCCGGGAGCTCCCAGGCAGTCCCCAGCAAACGATTAGCAAAAATTGTGGTTTTTTGGCGGAACGATCTAGATCCGATCCCGATGCGCCCGCGATGGTCGTTAAGACGGTCGGATCGCTGGTTTTTGTTTTTTTGCAAGAACACATGCTACCGTCGTCAGATTGGCTTTTGAAATTTGAATGAAGGGGCTGGACTAGCAGAGGGGGAGGACTAGCAGAGGGGGATAGGAATAGCAGCAGCCATTTTAAACCAGTGTATTTCTGCTTTGTTACTAGTGAGGCTTGGTTTATACCTGCTGAACGCTGGACATAGCTATTTACACATTACTTTGTTTTGCCTGCCATTACAAAGTGTCTTTTAACCCTGCACTATGGAGAATGCAGTGATGGGTAGTCACCAGCAACAGTACCTGCTCTATTATGCAGTGTTGAAGCTCAGACGTCAGAGAGCCCAGCGCAGGAGAGAAAGATCATGCTGGACAAAGCAGTGGCTACTTCAGCGTCAGACTCGTTCGCACATGCCACTGCTCAGGGACATCAGGGAGAATAACCCAGACGATTTTCGTAACTTCTTGAGGATGGATGATGCCACATTCCAGGAATTGCTGCGTCTGGTGACTCCCCACATCGAGAAGCAGGATACCAAGTATCGCATGGCTATCCCTGCTGAGGAACGGCTGGTGGTGACCCTGAGGTTTCTGGCGACAGGACGGTCTCTTGCTGACCTAAAGTTTGGATCCCTCATCTCCCCGCAAGCTTTGGGCCTCATCATCCCGGAGACCTGCAAAGCCATTGTGAAGGTGCTGCAGTACCAGTATTGCAAGGTAAGGATGAAATATACACTGTACACTTTATTGTGCAAACAAAATATTTTTATTTATAATTTAGGCCTAGGACAGAAACAGGTTTTTTAGGCCTTTCATGGTTAAAACATGTAAAATAGTAAATAGATTGTGTCAACACAAATATATTATAATACCATATATAAAAGATATTGTACAAAAACACACACTATATATAAAGATTTAAGTATGTATGACCCAGTTTAAACTTTCCCAATAAGTACGGGCTACTGTGTGGCAGAGGATGTCTGCCGCAGATAAGTAAAGGCTGCGGCCCACATGGCGCATGGCGCAGATGCAATGGTCCCGGCCCCATTGATGTGCGCCATACGCCATGTGAGCAGTGGCCATCACATACCTGCAGCTGAGACCATGTCTGCCGCACAGTACCCCATACTATTGGCAAAGAAAAAAGGGCAATAAATGGAGTTTGCTATCCAGATTGAGGAGAATCCTGTTCTCCCTCTGGTAATGCAGGTACAGGTAGCAGCATATAAATAAACAAAAAAAACACACTCTGGTAACTTCTGGAACATGCCCTTACAACAGTAGGGATAAGGTACTGTGCGGCAGAGGATGTCTGCTGCAGATATGTAAAGGCTGCGGCCCACATGGCGCATGGCGCAGATGCAATGGTCCCGGCCCCATTGATGTGCGCTATACGCCATGTGAGCAGTGGCCATCACATACCTGCAGCTGAGACCATGTCTGCCGCACAGTACCCCATACTATTGGCAAAGAAAAAAGGGCAATAAATGGAGTTTGCTATCCAGATTGAGGAGAATCCTGTTCTCCCTCTGGTAATGCAGGTACAGGTAGCAGCATATAAATAAACAAAAAAAACACACTCTGGTAACTTCTGGAACATGCCCTTACAACAGTAGGGATAAGGTACTGTGCGGCAGAGGATGTCTGCTGCAGATATGTAAAGGCTGCGGCCCACATGGCGCATGGCGCAGATGCAATGGTCCCGGCCCCATTGATGTGCGCCATACGCCATGTGAGCAGTGGCCATCACATACCTGCAGCTGAGACCATGTCTGCCGCACAGTACCCCATACTATTGGCAAAGAAAAAAGGGCAATAAATGGAGTTTGCTATCCAGATTGAGGAGAATCCTGTTCTCCCTCTGGTAATGCAGGTACAGGTAGCAGCATATAAATAAACAAAAAAAACACACTCTGGTAACTTCTGGAACATGCCCTTACAACAGTAGGGATAAGGTACTGTGCGGCAGAGGATGTCTGCTGCAGATATGTAAAGGCTGCGGACCACATGGCGCATGGCGCAGATGCAATGGTCCCGGCCCCATTGATGTGCGCCATACGCCATGTGAGCAGTGGCCATCACATACCTGCAGCTGAGACCATGTCTGCCGCACAGTACCCCATACTATTGGCAAAGAAAAAAGGGCAATAAATGGAGTTTGCTATCCAGATTGAGGAGAATCCTGTTCTCCCTCTGGTAATGCAGGTACAGGTAGCAGCATATAAATAAACAAAAATACACACTGTGGCCCTTGTGTGGCAGAGGATGTCTGCTGCAGATATGTAAAGGCTGCGGCCCACATGGCGCATGGCGCAGATGCAATGGTCCCGGCCCCATTGATGTGCGCCATACACCATGTGAGCAGTGGCCATCACATACCTGCAGCTGAGACCATGTCGATGGTAAATGATAAAGTAGCCTATTTTTTAAGACAGATCCTCAAAAACAGGACACTCTGGATCTTCTATCAGTAAAGAACTGTAGAATTGACGGTACTGGGGGGGTTGAGAAGGCTGTGTAGGTGTTGACTGGGTATGTGTTGGAATTGTGCTCGACTGGCCTGCTACGGTGGCAGGCGGAGTAGGCACTGGTGATTCTAATGACAGTGGTGTGTCTGGTGCACTACCAATGCCAACTATTTTAGTGCCACTGTTGAGATACCCTAAACTGCCATTATACACCAACTCCATGCATAACTTTTCAAAAGTAAGTTGCTGGTCAGGAGCCATGTTGCGAACACACTCTGCCACATAAGTGAAGTAGTTGTCATGTTTGTCGGGGTTTCTTTGCAGGACTTGATGTGCCCGCATCATAAATTCTTCATGTGCCGCTGCTTCTCCTTTTTTTCCTTTGCCACGCATTTTTTTGGCACGGGGGAGTGGTGGAGTGGGTTCCAGGGTGGGTGGCGGAGTGCGTGCCGGAGTAGGAACTTCGTTCGATGTACATGCATTCTCAGATAGGACAGATAGGTCTGGGGTTGCAGGTGGGTAGTCACCAAGCTGTAAAAAAATTGAACATGTTTACTAATCAATTCTATTTACTTCTAATTTCAGTTCCCTACCAGCGTGAATGAATGGAAAGTCATCGCAGAGGAGTTTGAACAGCGATGGAACTTCCCAAATTGCGGTGGAGCCATTGATGGCAAACATGTCCGCATAGCCCAGCCTATCAATAGTGGTTCCTACTATTTTAATTACAAGGGCTATTTTAGCATTGTACTAATGGCTGTTGTTAATGCGAACTATGAGTTTATCTTCCTGGATGTAGGAAGGAATGGCCGTGCATCGGATGGTGGCACTTTCAAGGACACAAAGTTCTACGAAAGGCTCATAGCGAACACCCTTCACTTGCCGTCTGTCCAGGAAACTAAACAGGGGCTTAACTTTGTTTTTGTGGCTGACGAGGCTTTTGGCCTGCACGAGCATGTCATGAAGCCATATGCGCAAAGGGGGTTGAACCATGACAAAAGGATCTTTAACTACAGGCTATCCAGGGCACGGCGTGTTGTGGAAAATGCTTTTGGCATCCTGGCAAGCCGGTTTCGCATTTTCCACACTGCCATTAACCTGAGGGTGGACAAAATTGACTGGGTTGTCACGGCGTGCTGTGTCCTGCACAATTTGCTCCGCAGAAAAGCCACACAGCAAAGGGCTACAGGCACAGCACTCCAAGAAGACCAAGAACTGCCAGAGGAGGTAGTGCAGATATCCTCCTTGCAAACCCCAACACAACACTACACAGGGAGTGCACGAGCCAAACAGGTGAGGGAAGAGTACATGGCCTACTTTAATGGGGAGGGCGCTGTGGATTGGCAGGAGGAATCAATTAGATAGCCAAAAAAATAGACTCACCGATGCAGACTGCGAATTCTCCTCCTCCTCCTGCGCCGTGACTTCTTGGTTTTCATGTTCTACCATAAGGACTACTCCTGTCCTCATCGACTCCTGGCTGAGGGTGAATGTCAACCGGTCATAGTACCAGAGCGATGTTTGATACATCTCGTCGACTCCAGCACCAGACTTCTTTGCAGCCTCCATCTTCTTGTGTTCCTTTAAGAACACCGTGCGCATATTCTGGATGCGTTTCCTCACCCATTCAACATTGGCCTCTGGGTGAAATGGAAGACTGTAGCGTGCCAACTCCTCCAAGGCTTGGTTTCTTTTCATTTTGTTCGAATACTCCTTGGATTTTGTTCGCCACAGGCATTCGTGTGCACGATATTTTTCAATAAACCCTTCAAGAAACTCTTGTTCCTTTGCGTTGGACATTGGGACTGTAAAAAGATAAAACCATTTTAGTTGTTATAGTTATACCCATGTTTTGTTTCATATTTAAATTTTTATAGTTATAGTTACCAGTTTACCTAGTTCTTATGTTTTAAGTATTTAAAATGTTAATAAACTTTTATGAAAACCACTATACATTTTATTGTGCAGATTGCTATTCACACACACAGGTGAATGGGGCCTAGCAGAGAGGAGTGCATGGAATACTGCAATGGTGGACAATGGTTTATGTATATATATCTATATATACACAAACACACGCACACAGGTGAATGGGGCCTAGCAGAGAGGAGTGCATGGAATACTGCAATGGTGGACAATGGTTTATGTATATATATCTATATATACACAAACACACGCACACAGGTGAATGGGGCCTAGCAGAGAGGAGTGCATGGAATACTGCAATGGTGGACAATGGTTTATGTATATATATCTATATATACACAAACACACGCACACAGGTGAATGGGGCCTAGCAGAGAGGAGTGCATGGAATACTGCAATGGTGGACAATGGTTTATGTATATATATCTATATATACACAAACACACGCACACAGGTGAATGGGGCCTAGCAGAGAGGAGTGCATGGAATACTGCAATGGTGGACAATGGTTTATGTATATATATCTATATATACACAAACACACGCACACAGGTGAATGGGGCCTAGCAGAGAGGAGTGCATGGAATACTGCAATGGTGGACAATGGTTTATGTATATATATCTATATATACACAAACACACGCACACAGGTGAATGGGGCCTAGCAGAGAGGAGTGCATGGAATACTGCAATGGTGGACAATGGTTTATGTATATATATCTATATATACACAAACACACGCACACAGGTGAATGGGGCCTAGCAGAGAGGAGTGCATGGAATACTGCAATGGTGGACAATGGTTTATGTATATATATCTATATATACACAAACACACACACACACACACACACACACACACACAGGTGAATGGGGCCTAGCAGAGAGGAGTGCTTGGAATACTGCAATGGTGGACATTGGTTATATGTATACACACACAGATGGGGCCCACCCAAAAAAACAAAAGTGACATGGTCGGGTGCACGGTTGCCAAACCAGTGCTTTATACACACTATATACATTGGTGGCATCAGTGGGCATGCATAGAAGAGCATTGGGAGTGCAAACATACCAGGTTGTTGTTCTGGGAGATGAGACAAGAAGGAGAGTCCAACTGCTGCGCCAGCGCTGTTTGCTATGTGGAAAAACATGGCGCCGGGGGAGTGTTTAGGAAATGCCACTCAAATAGGCTGGATCAAACGACGGACGCACCGACGGACGGACGACGGAGGCGGCAAAAAACACTCACGATCTGCATACGATTGACGGTCGGTCGGCCTGGGATTGACGGATCCTACCTGCAGCACGTAGGACCAAAGATGCGACCAAACGAGCGGCGTGAACGCGCATTGGATCGGAATCGGATCAAATAAATGGCAAAAACACACGATAATACACACAATCTGCATACAACCGGTCGGAATTGGATCTAAATTGACAGAATCGTGCCCTAGTCGTCCTGGTGTGTACCCAGCATAAGATGAATCCCGTCCGGACCTGGGTATTTTTTTTATTTTGCGGAGCTGTAGAGAATTCAATAATAAGATCAAGTTGGCTCGTCCCATTTGTGAATTCCACTGTCAGCTCCTCCTTAGTAAACACTGATGGGAAAAATGTATTTAAAAGTTCTCCTTTGTCCTTATCCTCAGTAAAGCTATTTCCATTATTGTTGGTTAAGAGGCCTACATTTTTTTTTTATATTATTTTGTTATTTATGTATTTGTTTTATGTATTTGTCAATTCAGGCAATTTTTAGCCTGTAAATATTTCTTTCTTTTTTTTTAAATCTGTAGACAAATCATGAATTCTGAGTTAGAAAATGTACTTTAAGAGCCTACCAAAATGACTGTATAGAACATGCCCAGCCAATCTGTGGCTCTCCAGCCCAGCTGATGTTAATATTATTATTAACAATTATGTATATAGTGCGCAAATATTCCACAGCGCTTTACAGAAAATATTTTAACATTCACATCAGTCCCTGCCCCAGTGGAGCTAATAATCTATGTACTTTATTCTGGTTGACTTGCAAGGCTGCTAAATTCGCAGCCATGCAAGCCCCCAGACGCTGCCCACTGTATGCAGGTCACCTTGGCCCTCCTCGCACGCACAGCTGCGAATGGATGTTTTTTAAAAACATCCATTCGCAGCCTATGTGGCGACACCCACATCATTTGATGGTCGCCGACCATCGAATGATGAGAAAGGTGCATGCATACCTAACTCTCAGGTCACTTAGATATATGTGCACACTCAATAGGTACAGGGTTCCGGTGATGTCAGCTGCCCGCCCCACACACCACTGGGTGATTTGCATGGGAACGTCCCAGCGTGTTCATGGGAACACCCATGAAACTCTGGGCGTTCCCATGGGATGAATCCCCTGGCCAGTCTCCCACATCCCAACCACTTTCTAGTGAAGCAGATATGATGAGGAGAATGTATAAACAATTGCATTGTGGTATTGAGAGGTCAGAGTTTAGTGATGTTAAAGCACGCACGTAGGTGCCTGCATTTCGGAGGTGGGGCCTATTGAGTGACAGTACAGCCCTGTACCTGAAGGTGAAAGCAGGATCTTCTCTCTAGGCTTCTCCCGAGGGAGGAGACTGTATAAGTAGCCAACTAAAATAGCTACAAGGAGTGCAGGTGCTTTGGGGCCCAGAGCTGAAGAGAGCCCATCTTTACTGTGTAAGTTACATGTGCTAGATACATTTATAACCATTAGTTGGTATATAGGGGCTCTTACAAACTTTTGCTATAATGTCTAGTTATGCCCCTGTTAGTGTGCAAGTATACACCAGTTTCTTCCTACTCTAACCACAAAGAAAATTGTAAATGAAGTATAACTGATAACATTTGTCTGCTGAAGCGGGGTGAGTGCTGATGCACTATATCTCTCCCCCTGGCTGGCTCCTCTGGGCATGCAGATGTCAAAATCAATAGCAGCTGGTGTCAGAACTGACAGCGCCACAGACCATTCATACATGCCCACAGAATTGGTGTGCTATCTTTTAGACAGAATCACGAGACAGCAGCACATAGGACCGCTGTTCCTGAGAACATTTATCCTCCTTCATACATGGGGAAGAAGTGGTATCAGCGTTGTAACTCTTTACCATAATGAGTCTTCATACATCTACCCCTTTGTTTAAAAACTGGGTACTTGTTTCCTAGCACGGCCACACCGATTTACATCAGGGTGGTCGTGTCGGAAAAATCGGGTCGATCGCATCGCAGGCGATTTGGTCGCATGCGATGCGATCGACGCAACCGACCCGATTTTGGACCCGATTTTTTGATTGAATGAAATGTAAATCGGGTCCCTGGGACCCGATTTTACATTGGATTCAATGTAAAATATTCCCTACACCCCCAAATTTAGCGACGTAAACCCCACCCCACGATAGACGCCAACCCGAAGCGTGGCGAGCGCAGCGAGCCCGCGAGGGGCGGCGGTGCGCATCCTCCGACCTTTTCATTCCCCTACTATCCACGTCGGCGTGGAGTTGAGAATAGAATAGTGTGGCGAGCGCAGCGAGCCACCGAGCCCGAAGCGTGGCGAGCACAGCGAGCCCCGCGAGGGGACGCGTATACCTGTGAAGTTATACGCGTCCCCTCGCGGGGCTCGCTGCGCTCGCCACACTATTCTATTCTCAACTCCACGCCGACGTGGATAGTAGAGGAATGAAAAGGTCGGAGGACGCGCACTGCCGCCGCTCGCCACGCTTCGGGTTGGCGTCTATCGTGGGGTGACGACGGGGACATCTATAATGTGAAATGGGTCATATTGGCCCATTTCACATTTTTCACATTTTTTTAAAGGTGAGATGGACTTAATCAAGTCCATCTCATCTTGTGCCATTATAATGGCACAAGACCGACGCGATCCTCACGATTTCAATGTTAAAAAATATTTTAACATTGAAGCCTATGGGGAAATCGGGGGCATCGCGTCGGTCGCGTCGGGACCAATGTTAATGGTCCCGACCGACGCGATGCCCCCGATATTGTACCTTTGCCGGCAAAATGGACCTGATTTCAAAGGAAATCGGGTCCATCGTGTGGATCGTGTACCTTAACTTAAAGGTACACGATCCACAAGATTGTGGCCGTGCTAGGAAACAAGTACCAAAAACTGTTGCTGAACTTGTATAATAAATAGATACATATGAAGTTATCAGGGTTGTAAGGGGTGCAAGGCCATCCTGGAAGAGACTCTTTTCCTAAAATGAAAATAATATGATAATAATGATGAGGATTGTCATTATTATTAATAGGAGCAGTCATACAAGGCAGCACTGCACCATCATTATATTTGCATACTGTAGAAGGGCTAAGCTGTTTTGGTAGGGATATTGCAGAGCAGGCCTGAGGGGTGTGGGTTAACAGATGAACAGTCACTAGGTCAACAGTCAATAAATTGACACCATATTGTCAACAGTCATTAAATCAAGAGTTACAAAAGGTGGACAGGGTCACAAAGTCAACATGTAAAAGGTACACTGAACCAAAGGCCAACATGAAATGGTCAACACAAATAATTTTTATGTTTGGGTATAATTTTGTATGTTTAACTATATATATATATATATATATATATATATATATATATATATATATATATATATATATATATGTTCATCTGTTATTTGAAACGTGTACCGTTGCAAGCTCGCTTCGCTCAACCAGGCTTTGGACAAGGTGCCTCACTGTACTAGGCACGGGTACTATATTCCAAATCATAGACCACGTAGTTAGTAAATCAATGCAAGTTGAGAAAAACATGAAAAAAGGGTCTACCATTTGCATGTGGGCATTTTTAACCTATTGACTTACGACCATATGATGTCAACCAATTGACTGTTGATCTATCACCTGCCACCCGGCCAAAGAAGGGTAACAAGGCAAAGCATATAGAGTAGCACTGCGAGTATGTGCCAGGAACATAACTAGAATTTCCTCTAGGAACAGGAAGTGGTATGGAAGGAAGTAGTATTCACCTTTTCCTGCATTTGCTTTACAAAAGATTGCATAGGCTAAGTTGCTGTGAGCAGCTTAGCATATACGGCCCATGCTGAATCAGTCCTTATGTCACAATCAACATATGCCTTTGTAATGTTTTTCACCTTGATTATAGAATGTTTTATGGAATCCCAAAATACCATGTAAGGTGTGTATATACCTGGATATAAATGTAGGTGCAACATTCACTATTATTACCCAGACAAATGAAACTGAATTGAATGAGGTATTTATAAATAAAAATGAGTTGAAATCCAATAATTCATAGATTATCTAATTATAAATCAGTTGAAATAATCGCATGGGTGTGATTAACATAACCGGTTCTGGTCTTACAGACTTATATATCAGTCATGTGATGTATTATTGTTCAAATCTTACTCTATATAATTAAGTTATAAGCTGGGTATACACTAGATCAGTGGTTCCCAACCTTTTTTGTCTCCCGTACCCCTTGATTAGGCTTTTCATTTATGATGGGGCAAGTCATACTGGCAATGACGAGAAAAAAAAAGTGCAACCACTTGACCACAATATAAGCTCAGCCCATTCTGCGGACAGCATATAAAATAACAGAACCTTGTCAAATCTCTATTACTGAAGCAACAGACATTCCAACGGATCACGTTAGCCTTCCAATAGTGCCAGATACACATATGCCCCCAAAAGTGCTAGATACACATATGCTCCAATGGTGCCAGGTATGCCCCCACAGTGCCAGAAACGGGAATGCCACCACGGTGCCAGGTATGACCCCATGGTACTGGGTATGCGCCCACAGTGCCAACAATGCCCCCATAGTGCCAGCAACAAGTATGCGCCACAGTGCCAGCAATGCCCCACAGTGCCAGCAACAAGTATGCCCCACAGTGCCAGCAACAAGTATGCCCCACAGTGCCAGCAATGCCCCACAGTGCCAGCAACAAGTATGCCCCACAGTGCCAGCAATGCCTCACAGTGCCAGCAACAAGTATGCCCACAGTGCCAGCAACAAGTATGCCCCACAGTGCCAGTAACAAGCATGCCCCACAGTGCCAGTAACAAGCATGCCCCACAGTGCCAGCAACAAGTATGCCCCACAGTGCCAGCAATGCCCCACAGTGCCAGCAATGCCCCACAGTGCCAGCAACAAGTATGCCCCACAGTGCCAACAATGCCCCACAGTGCCAGCAATTCCCCACAGTGCCAGTAACAAGTATGCCCCACAGTGTCAGCAATGCCCCAGTGCCAGCAATGCCCCACAGTGCCAGCAACAAGTATGCCCCACAGTGCCAGCAATGCCCCACAGTGCCAGTAACAAGTATGCCCCACAGTGCCAGCAATGCCCCCATAGTAGCAGCGGCGGCAGCTACACGGCAGGGGGACACTGGACTGTCCTCTCCCCAGCAGCAGCGTCAATGGTGAGTGTGCTGCTGCTGGGGAGAGGACAGTCCAGTGTCCCCCTGCCGTGTAGCTGCCGCCGCTGCTTCTCTCAGGGAAGGAGAGTACAGCACACTGCGTATCTCTCCTTCCCTTCACTGTGACTGGGCTGCCCACCAATCAAAGTTCGCGGGCTGGCTCGCAAGCTCTGATTGATTGGCGGACGGGCGGCCAGTCACAGGGAAGCACACTGAGGGGTAGGAGAGATGTGCAATGCACTCTCCTCCCCTCCAGCAACCTGCCGCGGCCGCCATTACTGGCCGGGCCACCGCGTACCCCTGAGCAGGTGGACGCGTACCCCCAGGGGTACGCATACCACAGGTTGGGAACCACTGCACTAGATAATATTTTTTAAACAAGTTGTTGTTTTGAGCAGAATTGGAACGATTTATCATGTGTACTGTACACTCTATTGTGCGTTCACATGAGTCATTTATCAGATGAGAAGATCTCCTATCATTTTGAGCAAATCTTCTAGTGTGTATTCCCTACCTGACATACATACATGATATATCATCAACAATCAAACGATGCAAGATATATCGTTTGGTTGTTTGAAGGATTGCACTGTGTCTGCACACTATATCGTTTGATCTGGAGATGAAGGGAAATCAGGACAAGCATCACGTCATTTGCACATCATCTAGTGGTTCCCAGTATTACTGTAAGTATCATTATAGTCTTATTTTTGTGACCTTATTTGTATCAACATATCCTTAACTTAAAAATGTCATTATATGACCTAAGTTAATGGTTAAATGTTCCACAAATGGACTAGGGGACCTAATTCTGGTAACATATCTTAGCAATAAGAAATAAATGGTTGGCAGAATTTATCAAAACTCACATGTAGGTACAGAATTACTGTTATATACTGTACTTACACATTATCACTGTCTGGGGGCAAGGAGAGTAGAAAGGAGGAGACTGAAGTGGCCAGGCAGCTGAGCAGATGGCCTGCAATGTTGGAGCTGCTGTGGCTGGGCAAGCACACCAGCTCCCCCTCGGCAATATGTGTGCCTGGCATAAACACAGAGCTTCTGTATCTGAGGGGATGCTGCACAGATATGAAAACATAGCTGTCACCCTCTTACCCCCAGTCAAGGGAGAAGTTGTGAATAATCTGAAATTGCAAGCGCCACTACAAGCACATTATTACATTGTTCATCTACTGCAGTATATCAGACATTCCAGGAGACGCCTGGGTGAGTGGGCAACCATAAAACGATTCCAATAGTTTGTCTTACGAAGTGGGCAGGGCATGATGATTTATCAGTTGACTCCTTTGTTGAACAAGGATGTAATTTGCATCCTCAGTGTGAGTGGAGCCTGTTTACGTGATATGGTGTTCCTTCCCTTTACTTTACCATCTTGAGGAATGGTTCCAAAATATATGAACATTGAGGATAGGGTTATAGGCATAAAGCTACAAAAGGGGGGGGGGGGTGATAGAGATATTGATCTATGGATGGCAGGGAGTGATATGTGTTATAATGTGTTATTACGGTGTTGGGCATTATATGTACTGGGCATTACGTGTGTGGTATAATGTGTAATGCATTAGGTTGTGTGGTATAATGTGTAATAGGCATAACGGTTTGTGTGGCATTATGTGTGACATTATGTTTAATGGAAATTATGTTGTGTGGCATAATAATTTTGGTAATGGGCATTATGGTGTGTGGCATTATGTGTAATGGGCATTACGGTGTGTGGCATTATGTTTAATGGGCATTGTGGTGTGTGGCATTATGTATAATAGGTATTAAGGTGTAATTTTTTGCAGCGCGCCTTTGGTGCGCACTGGCCCCTTTCCTGGTTTGTTTGTGTGGAAAAATTATTTATTCTGAAGCCCATATGCATAACTAAGACACACCCCTCCAGTGGTGCACCCCATAATGAAATGGTCTGCGCATGCCTATGGCAGTAAGTGTAGGCCTCAGCTACGGTACACACAATCCTGTTACCAGGTATCACTATAAAAATAATAGTGCAAGATCCTGTGGAACTACAAGTACTAGCATGCAATAATTGCCAATATGTGTAGTAGAACTACAAGCACCAGCAGAACTACAGAGTAGTTTTGATGATGGTGCGTAGGCTGGGCCTGGGAATGCAAGGAAGGGGAGGCTTGAGAATGAACCCATGCACATTGATTTGTGGTTTCCATGATGCATATAAAAAACACATAAAACCTGCTGTTGGGGAAAAATCGAGCAGTAATAACTGCACTGTAATAAATATTTGCTTTAGTAGGAATTAATTGCTTGTTTCAACAACCCAAGATCATTACATGGTTACACATTTTCATACCTCCAAACATATTCATTGTCCCAATATGGACTTCTCTGCGTGGGTATGGCTTTACTGGATGACGTGCCCGCGAGCCATGCCTTCCATTTGCCATCACTGTAGGGGCATGCCCAGCACTCTGTGAGCTGCTGGAAAACCGCCAGTTCCTCTGTGTCCGTATAGAGACACTTTGGACATGCGCACATCATCTATCCACTGCTGCTCTACTAAGCATGTAACAGCTGGGCTCCCAACTGCGCCCCCTCCAACGGTATGACACTGTTGGCCATGGGAGGAACAGCAGAACAGTCTCACAAACAGAGGAGGTATGCATTTTATATGTACATGTACACTTCCCCTATATAACTAAAAATATTGTAATTAGGATATTTGCAATCATAGTAAAATAGTAACATACTGTAGTAATTAAGGCTGAAAAAAAAGACGTTAGTCCATCGAGTTCAACCTATCTAACTTGTAACTACTGACTTGAGTAGGTCATATCTATAGGATTCCCTTAGTGGCCAAAAATGCATCCAGTTTTGATTTAAATTCCTTAACAGTAGTGGTTGCAATCACCCCCACCGGCAACGAGTTGCAGAATATTACTGCTCTAATGGTGAAGAATCCTCTTCTTAATTCAGTACGGAATTTATTTTTCCTTGAGCCTCAGTACATGCCCACATGTCCTAAGTATAGGCCTGTTAGTGAACAAATCATCTCCCAGTTCCATATGATTCCCAATCCTGTATTTGAACATACAAATCATATCACCTCTCAACCACCTTTTCTCCTGTGAAAACATATTCAGCCTGGTTAGTCTATCTTTGTATTCTAGTGATTCAAGACCTTTTACTAGCTTAGTCGCCCTTCTCTGTACCTGTTCCAATTCATTTATGTCCTTTTTAAGGTGCGGTGCCCAGAACTGAACACAATATTCCAAGTGTGTTCTCACCAATGCCTTGTAAAGAGGCACTATCACATTGGCATCCTTGAATCTATACCCCTTTTAATTCATGCCAGTGTCCAGTTTGCTTTTGCTGCTGCACTTGAGCAGTGTACACTATTACCCAATTTTTCATATATGATGTCCCCCAAGTCCTTCTCTACAGCAGAATTTCCTATAATAACTCAATTTAGACTATAAGGAGCTTGTTCATTTTTGTTCCCATAATGAATTACTTTTTTTCAAAGTTAAACTGCATTTTCCACCTTTCCACCCACCTTTCCAGTTTATATAAGTCACTTTGTTGTGTTTCCACATCCTCTCCTGAGTTAATTTCCTTACTCAATTTCGTGTCATCTGCAAATATTGCAATTTTACTCACTATGTCACTTCCAATATCATTAATGAATATATTAAACAAGGTGGGTCCCAATATTGAACCTTGCGGGACTCCACTTTGGACCTTACCCCAGCTGGAATGTATGCCATTTACCACCACTCTCTGTCCCCGATTGTGCAAACAGTTTTTAATCCAATTACAAATGTTATCTCCTAACCCTAAATTACCTAGTTTCATTAGTAACCTTTTATGAGGCACCGTATCAAAAGCTTTAGCGAAATCAAGCAGTATTACATCAACAGATTTCCCTAAGTCCAGCCCCTACTGACTTCTTCATAGAAGCTAATTAAATTAGTCTGACATGATCTATTTTTGACAAACCCATGCTGAGCCTTACTTATCACTTTCTCCTGTTCTAAGAAAGTTTGGATACTATCTCTTATTATTCCTTCTAATATTTTCCCCACAATGGATGTAAGGCTGACCGGTCTATAATTTTCAGGGTTAGTTTTTCTACCTTTCTTCCATATTGGTACTACATTATCTATGCGCCAGTTCATTGGTACCATCCCCTAAAATCATATTTTAGTCTGTTTTATTTGACATCACTATTCTGTAGCATCCCTGTAGCAGTTGTGGTATGCAGAGTCGACAGTTTCTAGGTTGACAGTCAATAGGTCGACACCAAATTCAACATAGACAAACTGTCAACATAAAGGTTGGCATGGAAATAGTCAACACATGAAATGTCCTCATGAGTTTTTTGTATTCTTGGGTGTTAAATTTAAAATTTTATCACATAGATATTAGTGTACTGCTATTCTTAGGGCCAGCTGCCTTGCTGCGCTACCTCTGCACTGCACAATTTATGGTTCCCAGTCCATATGGATAGCAAAGTATGAAAAAATAAAATAAAACATGTGTCAACCTTTTGCGTATGTAAATCTTTTTTTCTATGTTGACCTTGACAATGTTGACCTACAGTATAGGCCAGATACCCCTGTAACATTTACCTTGTGAAAGATACAAGTAAACATGATATCAGCATTTTAGATATATTATATTAGATCATTTTGCTAAAATATCAGCTACTGCAAATTGTGAAAGTTTTGCCATTGAACCCCTTTTGACCTCTCCAAATGTGAGCTAATCTAACACAGTTTTAGCTCTTGATATCCTTTAGCTGTGGCTTCAGCTTTTTTAAGATGACGACTCCTTTCCCTTCAGTGCGCTTTCCTTTTCAATTCAGCTCCAGCTCCCCCAGGAGCCTGCAGCAGTCAGTCTCTGTAATGTCATTTCCCAGTCTGCCTTACAATATCTGTAAATGTCAACGCTTGTCATGTGCTCGCAGCATCTTGGTCTCTTGTGGGCTGCACACTTCCACTGCCTCACAGTGCAGGAGTCGTTTCTTCATCTTAATACTACATGTTGTTCTAAAAATATTGTACTGAATATATTTATGTGGTGGGCAATATATGTAAAATGACTGCATGGCCGGATCAGTTTATACTGTGAAGGTAGATATCAAAACATTTGCATATAATAGAAAATAGTACACATTAACAGCTAGCGCCTATTACAGATAGAGCCTTCTTCAACTAGCCTTCTCTGAATAGCCGTTGTGAGCCATGGCTAACCAAGGCCTATTGTTCTCAGCTGCAATACAATACATAGAACAATACAGTAGGGGATTAGCATAGGCTTAAATCTGACAGCTCTGGCTCACTTAATCCTATTAAAAGGCTAGATGAACCCTTTAATAGGATGGAAATGTAACCCTTTAACCCCTTCCTGACACAGCATGTTTTTGCCTTCCTGACAGAGCCCTTTTTTTCAAATCTGACATGTATCACTTAAGTGGGGATAACTTTTTTTTGCTTTTACTTATCCCAGTGATTTTGAGATTGTTTTTTCGTGACACATTGTACTTCAAGTTAGTGGTAAATTTTCGTCGATACAGTCTGTGTTTTTTTGTGAAAAATACCAAAATGTCGGAAAAAAATGGAAAATTTAGCAATTTGCAAAATGTTAAATTTTCTGCTTGTGAGACAAATAATCATACCACTCAAAATAGTTAATAACTAACATAGACCATATGTCTACTTTATGTTTCCATTATTATTTCAACTTCCTTTTAATTTTTTTGGACACTAGGAGGCTTACAATATGAATAGCAAATTTTCAAATTTTCAAGAAAATTTCAAACACTGATTTTTTTAGGGACCAGTTCAGTTCTGATGTGACTTTGAGGGACTTGTATGTGAGACACCCCCATAAATGATGCCATTTCAAAAACTGCACCCCTCACAGTATTCAAAACAGCATTTTGGAAGTTTGTTAACCCTTTAGGTGTTTCACAGGAATTAAAACAAAGTGTAGGTGAAATTTCAAAATTTCATTTTTTTTGCAGATTTGCAATTTTAATACATTTTTCTAAGGAACACAGTACATTTTACTAGAGAAATGTGACTAAAAATTGATTCCCCCAATTCTTTTGTTTTCATAAATATCCTATATGTGGCCCTAGTGTGCACGTTGACCAAACCACAGGCTTCATAATAGAAGGAGCACCTACTTGATTTTGGAGCCTCCTTTTTATGAGATTATTTTTTAGGCACCATGTAGGTTTCTAGGCACCATAAGATGCTAAAAGTTAGGAACCTCCCCCACAAGTGACCCCATTTTGCAAACTACACCCTTCAGAGAATTCATCTAGGGGTATAGTGTACATTTCAAACCCCCAGGGGTTTCACCAATTTTGATACAACTGGGCTGTGAAAATGAAAAAATTTAATTTTTCATTTTCACTGCCCAGTTGTACCACAATTGGTGAAACCCCTGGGAGTTTGAAATGTACACTATACCCCTAGATGAATTCCCTGAGGGGTGTAGTTTGCAAAATGGGGTCACTTGTGGGGGGCTTCCACTGTATTGGTGCTTTGGGGGTCTTGCTAATGCGACATAGCACCCACCAAAATTCCACCAGAATCTGAGCTGCAAAATACAAAAATCACTCCTTCCCTTCTGAGTCCTGCCATGCACCCAAATGGTATTTTTTGGTCACATGTGAGGCATTGCCGTACTCGGGAGAAATTGGGGCACAGATTTTGGGGTGCTTTGTCTCCTTCATTCCTTGTGTAAATGAAAAATTTGGAGCCAGAACTGCATTTTTGTGTAAAAAATTTAATTTTTCATTTTCACAGCTCAGTTGTATCAAAATTGGTGAAACCCCTGGGGGTTTGAAATGTACACTATACCCCTAGATGAATTCCCTAAAGGGTGTAGTTTGCAAAATTGGGTCACTTGTGGGGGGGTTCCACTGTATGGGTGCTTCAGGGGTCATTCAACCAGAATCTGTGCTGCAAAATCCAAATATCACTCCTTCCCTTCTGAGTCCTGCCATGCACCCAACTGGTATTTTTTGGTCACATGTGAGGCATTGCCATACTCGGGAGAAATTGGGGCACAGATTTTGGGGTGCTTTGTCTCCTTCATTCCTTGCGAAAATGAAAAATTTGGAGCCAGAACTGCATTTTTGTGTAAAAAATTTAATTTTTCATTTTCACAGCTCAGTTGTATCAAAATTGGTGAAACCCCTGGGGGTTTGAAATGTACACTATACCCCTAGATGAATTCCCTAAAGGGTGTAGTTTGCAAAATGGGGTCACTTGTGGGGGGGTTCCACTGTATGGGTGCTTCAGGGGTCATTCAACCAGAATCTGTGCTGCAAAATCCAAATATCACTCCTTCCCTTCTGAGTCCTGCCATGCACCCAACTGGTATTTTTTGGTCACATGTGAGGCATTGCCATACTCGGGAGAAATTGGGGCACAGATTTTGGGGTGCTTTGTCTCCTTCATTCCTTGTGAAAATGAAAAATTTGGAGCCAAAACTGCATTTTTGGGTAAAAAATTAAATTTTTCATTTTCACAGCTCAGTTGTATCAAAATTGGTGAAACCCCTGGGGGTTTGAAATGTACACTATACCCCTAGATGAATTCCCTAAAGGGTGTAGTTTGCAAAATGGGGTCACTTGTGGGGGGGTTCCACTGTATGGGTGCTTCAGGGGTCATTCAACCAGAATCTGTGCTGCAAAATCCAAATATCACTCCTTCCCTTCTGAGTCCTGCCATGCACCCAACTGGTATTTTTTGGTCACGTGAGGCATTGCCATACTCGGGAGAAATTGGGGCACAGATTTTGGGGTGCTTTGTCTCCTTCATTCCTTGCGAAAATGAAAAATTTTGAGCCAGAACTGCATTTTTGTGTAAAAAAATTTAATTTTTTACACAAAAATGCAGTTCTGGCTCAAAATTTTTCATTTTCGCAAGGAATGAAGGAGACAAAGCACCCCAAAATCTGTGCCCCAATTTCTCCCGAGTACGGCAATGCCTCATATGTGACCAAAAAATACCAGTTGGGTGCATGGCAGGACTCAGAAGGGAAGGAGTGATATTTGGTGGTGGAATGAATGGTGGGTGCTATGTCGCATTAGCAAGACCCCCGAAGCACCAATACAGTGGAACCCCCCCATATGTGACCCCATTTTGCTCACCAGCTTTGGGAGGGGGGCTGGCGCTGCGGCTGGTGGGGGGGTGGGAGGGGTGCTGACGCTGCGGCAGCCGGGTGGGTGGGAGGGAGGGGGTGCTGCCGGGTGGGAGGGGATGGGGGGGGGCTGACGATCGGTGGTGATCGGTGCTGTACTTAACAGCACCGATCACCACCGATCACTGTGTTACCGAGCGGCTTAGCCGTCGGTAACACAGAAAACGCTGCAATTGGCTGTTCACATTTGAACAGCCAATCGCAGCAATCGCCGCGAGGGGGGATGTCTGCTGTCAGGGACAGCAGACATCTCCAAACTGTCACCGCGTCTATAGACGCGGTGACAGTTTAAAACCATGACGTATATATACGTCTTCGGTCGGGAAGTACCTCCCGACCATGACGTATATATACGTCATATGTCGGGAATATCTTTCTATCTATCTGTCTATATATATATATATATATATATATATATATATATGTGTGTGTATATATATATATATATATATATATATATATATATACACATATATATATGTGTATATATATATATGTGTATAAAAATATATATACACATATATATATATGTATATATATGTATGTATATATATATATATGTGTGTGTATATATATATATATATATATATAATTCATTACATTACATGTACTTTTATTCATTTTATTTGTGCTGCGGCTGGCGGGGGGGTGGGAGGGGGAGAGGGGGAGAGCGCTGCGTGCGCTGCGTGCGCTGCGGCTGCAGGGACTGCCGGTGAGCTGCCGGTGAGCTGTCGGGTGGGTGGGAGGGTGGGCTGGCGATCGGTGCTGTACTTAACAGCACCGATCACTGTGTTACCGAGCGGCTTAGCCGCCGGTAACACAGGAAACGCTGTGATTGACTGTTCACATTTGAACAGCCAATCACAGCGATCGCCGACCGGGGGGGGCATCCCTGCCCCCCCTGGGCAGCGAGGGGGGATGTCTGCTGTCAGGGACAGCAGACATTTCCAAACTGTCACCGCGTCTATAGACGCGGTGACAGTTTAAAGCCATGACGTACATTTACGCCATGTGTCGGGAAGTACTTCCCGACCATGACGTAAATGTACGTCAAATGTCGGGAAGGGGTTAACTGCTAAGTAAATTTGTCAAAATTGGTGTGAAAATTGCCAAGCAAACATTGTTATTCATCATAATGACCTGTAATGTTTACCTTATATAGGAAATATAATTTATTTTTACACAGCCTTTTTTATTTGAATTTATATAACAAATGTGAGCGATGCTGGTATTATTAGCTGATATTTTGCACATCTCTCACAGAGATGTTGGCACTCAAAGGGTTGTAAAAAACAACTTTTAGCTTTTAATTTTTTACCATGCCTAACATAACCGGTTATCCAGCGATGACACATGGAATCTGGGATAAGTTCCTAGACCCATGTGTTATTGCCCAGAAAAAGGTCTATGGCGGCTGTTTATTGGTGATTATGAAGCAGAAACTACAATAAGTGCCAGTTTAAGGTGCTAAATGGACATCCCCAGGGGATCCATTAGCTATGATAATTTATGGAAGCTAATAGAATACTACCCTTAGTATCAGGGGGATGTATCATGCCATGGGGAGAGATAAAGTTAGGAAAGATAAAGTAGAGCGAAAGAGAGTACCCACCAATCAGCTTCTGTTGTTATTTAAGGACAGCCTGTGAAATGACAGGAGCCAAATGGTTATAACTTAGCTCTCTCCAAAACTTGATACATCTTCCCCTCATTTTAAAAATTCCAATTGAAATATAAAATGAATTGGTTTCTGTGCAGCTATCTCTGACAGTGTGGTACAGTGCACTCAAAACTCCTTATATTTGGTATGTGTCATTGCCCAGAGACCAGATCCTTCAGTGATACACAATTCTTATGGGCCTAATTCAGCATGGATTGCTAATTATAGAATTTGCACTCTGTTCAATTATGCAACGACTGAGTGGGCAGCATTTGCACTGTGCATGGATGGCCACAATTCGTAAATAAACAACTGCACGTATAGCAGTCGCATAGAAGTCACTTTTTTGATTGCAGGCAACTGCTTTTTCTCTTACTAGCGATACATGTTGAACTAGGCCCAGGGGAGGGGCCACATAATCAATCAGCCTCTCCATTTCACTGTGGGAGCAGGGCAGGTGCCACCACTAGACAGCTTTAGGTATTTGCCTAGGGTGCCGGCCACTGGAGGCGGTACTAAGCAGCATGAAAGATCCAACCCGAGGAGAGCAGAAAGAAGAAAGCAGCTGCCAAGCCTAAGTACCAGCAGCTATTCATCTTCCCAGCAGGGAGCAGAAGGTGAGCGTACCCCCGCCGCACCCTCGAGCCTGTCGTAGTGGATAGCGCGAAACCCCCCCGTGCTGGTCAGTGGTAAACCGACCCCCCTTGCGGGTCAACCACAGCCTCACGTGGCACCAACCCCCCTCCCCCCCATTGGAGCAATGCAGCGGTGGCCGCATCAACACACCGCCCTCCCCCCATCCCTCCCATCCTGGGGTGCTCCAGTGCCTTGAACCGGCCCTGACTGTGAGATATCAGAAGGTAGTCTGTTCTACGGGGAGAACTTTCTGCTAGTAAACAATTGCAAGATATAGCAGTGGTTTCTAATCTGGGTGTAGTGGAACCCTGAGGTGTCATGGGGTACTTGTAGATCTGTTGAAGCATAATTTATGGTCAGTGTAATAGGAAAAAACAGTGCAACATATAGTAAAGAGACTGTTTAGATTGAAAATATAAGTAGGTAAAGTTAAAAGTTACCATGGAGCTAACAGCCACTTTCCACTGTATGCAAAAGAAAAAAACCCTGTTGTACTGCATTAGATATAATACCCCCTGTGCTAGCTTATGACTTTATTAGCAACCCGTTGCTATATCACTGTGGCAATCCTCTCTGGCCATTATTCTGCAAATTGAAGCATTTAATCACAACAAAGAAACTATCATTTATCTAAATGAAAACATATTTGTTCAGTCAATTCAACAATTTCATATCAGCTCTCCTGTTCTTTAACTCTAGCAGATATATTTTTCAATGCCAACATAAATTAGTCTGCATTACATAAAATATGGACATTGTTATACAGTATATTCAACACACCACAGGTGATTTGCAAGGCTGTACATATATACAGCTCCCTGTGAAGCATGTACTCTTTCTTAGCAGGAGAACACAGAAGCACCAGACACGGTACACACAGCCAGTATGTCTGCAGCACTTTTACTGGGAAGGTATTTAATCACTTGATACAGTATATGGGGGCATATTTATAAAGGATGCAGGTTGTACTGTGCATATGGTTGGTCCCACAGTGCACACCTTGTACCAAGATTACTCTGAATAGTCCCCACAGAGCCATTTTAGTGTAGTTCTGTCCATGCGCAGTACAGAAATCACTAGGAAAATGGTGCCAGTACCATGCCTTTGATAGGAAGTGGTGGTTTCCAATTTGTCAGGAACACCTTTTTTTATTTATTTTTTTGGTTAAGTGGTGTGAATTTGGTCAAATATATTTCATCAACAGTGTACTTTCTCCCCACCATGTACTATTTCTGTAATGTGTACCTCCACTGATTGCACACCTTGCCAACAATGGCCTACACACTACACCCCAGATTGTTGCCTTCGATTATTCCTATGCAAGCAGGATGTGCTTTTTCCCATATGTGCATTGGGCCCTTGTAGGGCACAACTCCCACAGTGTAATCTTCGTAGTGTGCCCAAAATAGTTGCTTCATCTGATACACTTGAAAAATACTTGGACTTTTTTTGGGACCCTACTATACGCTGCAATCACCTCATTTTGTGTGATTTTTTGTGTTTTGTATTTTTTTTTTTTAAGGACAAACTTTTCCACTCACACAACCCATGAAAGTTATTATTAAAAATGAGTACACCAATCCTGCATTATGCTTACTGTGTGCTCAAGGTTTTCTTTTTATGTCTGTGTGGCTTGTCTATTGCTGTTTTACCTATATCTTCTGTATTATGTGCATTGTTTTTGATGTCTGTATGCGCCTCAAATAAGAGCATTATATAAAAATCTGGATTATATCTGGATGAAACAAGATTGTTCTGTCTGTACACATTTGTATACAATATACAGTATATAATTACCTTACATCATCTATAAAAGTCATTGGTAGTAACAGCACATTTAAATAACTGAACATAATTGAATAGAAAAAAAATAAACTGCACTGGAAAACTGGGATGTGGTATATTAGGTCGACACCAAAAAGTCGACTAGCACAAGGTTGACCCCTGAAAAATATTGACAGAAGTAAAAAAGTCAACACGGAAAGGTTGACAGATGAAAAAGGTCAACATGAGTTTTTCACTTTTTGTGGGGGACCGCCAATTAGTGTACTGTGTCACTTTCCATGCTACGGATTAGGGGCCTTATTCTGGTTGGAGCGGCCGGGCCGTACGCGTACGTTCCGGGTTTTTTAATGATCTGCGCATGCGTACCATCTCCAATGCGCAGGCGCGAACACTCCACAACGCTTACGGACGGGTCTCTCCGTGCGAAAAAACCTGTACGCGAGAGTACGGGCATTGGGGGCGGCATAGGGGCGTGATAAGGGGAGCGGCCGAAATAATGAGGGAAAATGGGCGTAAATATGGGCGTACACGGGGGTGTGCACCAAAAATGAACGGTGCTACTACCGCACGATCGGCTAAAGCACCGTTCATTTCGGACACAAAACAGGCGGCCGCCAACCGCCACCTCAGACCACCCCTACAGATACCGCATGCCAGCGTGCGCCTGGGTTTGCTAATTTACGCTGATTACTACTCAAACACATACACCTGAATGTAATAAGCAATGCTGCAGTCTATTAAGTCCAAACCATGATTTCACTACCTGCAAGCCACACACAGCACTCAAACACATTGGAAGCTTATCTTTCTATACTTCTCTACATTTAAAGGTTTGTTTAATTTAAGGTAAGAATCTTTTTAAGACCTGCTTATATATGCTAAGGTAGCTATTTGCTAAACAGTTAGACACATTCACTACGTGCTTTCATAGACTTTACACAGTAGCACACTCAATCTACACAAGTCGACATGTGTCAACGTGTTCACTCTAATACAAACATAGGTTTTGTATTTATGATACAATAACATAAACCACATCTAACACCTACAAAGGATGTTTCAGCAATGTTGTAAGCCCATGCCCACTATTTTGCACACAATCTTCAATTGAGTTCATAGAAAACAATAATTGAATAACAATTAGAATAATTAATTAATTGTCAGAATTATAGTTGAAAGGCAAGATTTGCAGGTCCATATATGTGAAGGGTATGCCAGCGTGCACGGACGTACGCTCACTCTCACGAGCGGTGACATAAGCTGAGTTTTCCATTGAAAACAATAGGGACCCGTCCGTGCAAGCTGGCGTACGCTCAGATAGCCGCAAGAAGTCGGTGGGAAGACGGACGAGAGACGTCCGTAAACGGTGGCGTATGCTCTGTTGTACGCCAGTTGTCGGAGTCTAAGGGGTGAGCCGTCGGTGTACGTTGGCGTACGCTCAATTGTACGCCACTCCCCTTCGACGTTGTTTCTGGCCGTACGTATGCGGCTGATTTGTGGGTGGACTTAACCTCAACGGCCGCGTACGCTAATATGGAACGTACGCACGTTTGGCCGCACCAATCAGAATAACCTCCTAGGTGCCTCGCTTCGCTACTGCTGTGCTCAGCACACTTTACCATTCCCAATAGGAGTACATGTTGATGGTAAAATGAAAACATAAAAAAAAACAGATCTCCCCCAAGTTAAATGCATGCTCAGTCAGTCAAGTGATTGACTCAGCCATTGCAGAATATTCCACTTATTTGCCTAAAAACCTTCTGGGTTACTTTCACAGTATGCTTTGGCTTACTGTCCATCTGTACCGTGGGTTCAATATGATTTGCTGGCAGCCGGGATCCCAGTAGTCACAATCCAGACAGCGGTATCCTGGCCACCGGAATGCCGACATTGGGGGATCGCAAAGAGTCCCCTTGCAGCTTTGTATGCTCACTTTGCTCGCCAAAAGGTTCTATCACCTCTCTGTGAGGGTCATGGTCTTCCACAAGGGAGGATAGACCTGCACACCAGGAATCTGGCTGTCGGTGATGTCAGCAGCCGGGATTTTGGCATTGGGATTGTGACCGCACTGTCTGCATATTTACTATATACCTGTACTGTGAAGCACCATCTAATAAGGAGCAGCGCCGGGGATCAGCCGGGAGGAGCAGCAGTGTAGGGGACTGGCAGGGAGGAGTAGCTATGGGGGGGACTGGCCTGGAGGAGCAGCGTCAGCCCCCCTTCTACTATAAGTTAGGAGCTGCTACTGGTGAGGAAGCCTGTGAAACATTGAAATTTCATGGTTTCTTGCCTTGCTTTCATAGGGACGAGAGTCGTATTTTAATTATTGAAGTACAGCATCTATAGCCACTATTAATATAACCAAAGTAAATATATATATATCTGATATACAAGATGTTACCACTGGATTAAGGCCAAAACTGAAACTAGTGGTTCAAGAACTTCAAGCCCTTAACAATTAGGCTGCAAACCTCAACAAATAAAACAAATGTAAAACAGGGCAACCCCAAAATATATGTAAAATAGTGCCCTCCTAACCAGAGTGCCACCACATGACTAAAAAAGATGCACACTTAATGCAGATGCATATAAAGATGTTGAACCGCTCACATAGGATACCATATTCAAATGAAGACGCTGCATCTGCAATAGGACTGTTACAAGTTACAATGGTTCAACTAAAGGCTCCCCAGGTGGTATTGCAGCGGCTATACTGTAGATGCTGCTCGTGGATGTCTAATTTCTTGCAACACAGATTGGGTTTTGTAATGACATTAACATAAAGATGCTGCTAAGGTCATTTCTGTGTCTCCTTCTGCATCAAGCACAGGAGATGCCATATAGGCCCTTATTCTGGTTGACTTGCAAGGCTGCGACCATTGAATGATTTCTTCAGTGCTCGCAGATCTAAGACACCTGTGCAAGGAGGGTGGGCAGCTGACATCCAGTGACGTCAGCTGCCCACACCACGCACCCACGCCACCGGCAATTTGCATGGGAACGCCCATGAAACACTGGGTGTTCCCATGTGCAAATTGCCTGGCAGCCGCTGTGGGAACTTGCACACAGAAGCTGCACGTGCGCATAAAAACCTATGTGCATGCGCAGTCGCAAATAATCGGTCCCCCGTGCGAACGCACAGTGGACCGATTGAATCTGAATAACCCCCATAGTACATTCAGAATGATAAAATATCTAACTATAGTCAAAATAGTCATTAGGAAAATCTTTGAAAAGCTTCCAGCTAAATATAGAATTCACCAATAAGCCTTGTTTAGTTTACGTGCAGTACCTACAGTATGTTGGAGATCCTTTTCCTGCATGTGCACATAACATGGGATACATGAATGACTTTGATCTGCACTGGTTCCGGTTGTTAGGCCGACAGTCAATAGGTTGACCGCTATTGGTAGACAGGCTAAAGGTCAACTTGGTCAAAAGGTTGACCTTATGATCCACGTGGACCATAATTGAGAATTGTAAAGTATGATCAAAGCATGTGAGGGTACACGTTACAGTAATTTGTCATCCATGTTGACACATGTCGACATAGACTATAAAAAATTAAAAATTTATGTTGACCTTTTCCTGTGTCAACCATTTCCATGTCAACCCGTTGCTTGTGTCCACCTTTTGTCCATGTCAACCTAATGACTGTTGAACTAGTAGTCTACACCCAATCCGCACAGGTCCTGTAATCAGTAAATACAGAATATATGATATAATTTCATCCAGCAAACTCCCTAAATCTTCACACAAAACAGAACAATGCATCATACTTGCCTACTTTAGGCAACACGTCATGGGGGCGGGGGCAAGGCTGACATCACTTGGCCACGCCCCCATGCTGGAAAACGCTGTGATTCACGGGCAGCGGAGAAGGGACGGGGGTTAAATGGCGGGAAATACCACGATTGCATCATTTAAGCCCCGCCCCCTCATCACGGACCCGCGATTTACGGAAATTAAACCAGCGGGCAAGGGGGGAGCGGGGGCTATTACCAGAAAGCGGGAGACTTGCCCACTTTCCCAGGGGGCCGGGAGAAGCACCCGTTTTTCGGGAGGCTCCCGGTTATTCCAGGAGGGTAGGCAAGCCTGCAATGCATGGATCCAGTATCCAGAAGCATGTCTGTGATTATCATCGCTGTGTTGCATATTCTGTGTTTGTTGGTTACTAATAAAAAGCAATTCCAAAAAATAAAAACATATTACATCACAAATGTTCATTGGAGATGCAAGTCAGCCATTTTGTACTTTCATAATTGAGTCTTAACCTATTACTGCAAATTGTACGGAATAATGACTTTGTCTTCATAATCTGTTTACACATTAAAATAGAAAGTGTGCACAGAGAGCACTTTAGGTTTCCATTAAGTACTTTACAATTTTAGGATTAGTTTCCATTCTGAGGCTCTAAAGTACTGAACCTCAGAAATACTCTTCTGTCTTTCTTGCATACACTGCAGATCCCTACAGAATATTATCAATCTCACACAAGGTCATTGTAAACCATTCACCTTTCTTGTAACTACATCATGGTTAATATGAGGTAGATCTTGGATGCTGTTTTGCTAAAATATCAAGCTTCTTTTCAATTTCCTCACAGAGGGACATTATTACATTTTATGATTCCTTGATATACAGTTAAATACAAGATTACTTTTCTTTAGAACAACATTTTCGGCATCACTAGCTGCCAGATTTACTTTAATGCTTAAAGTAAAACATACAAGGTGTCTATTTGAAATCCCCATCCTGAGGGTTGGCAGTAAATATAGATAAGTTTGCCAAAAGTTATCTTCCCTTTAATATACATACAATTTGGATTATCTATTATATATATATATATATTGGAAGTGTGCCGGCACTCAGGTCCTGAAGGGGTCTCTGTGCCCGGTGCCCTCGCCTACTGGGTTTACTTGCAAGCAAGCAACCTTGTATACAGTGCGGGGGGGACGCGGCACTCGGGACTTCAGTGAACAAAATCAACGTGTAGCCAAATGCGTGGTTGACGTTTCAGTCTTTACTAAGACTTTTTTCATGTAAGCTGTTTTGAAAAAAGTCTTAGTAAAGATTGAAACATCAACCACGCATTTGGCTATGTGTTGATTTTGTTCACTGAAGTCCCGAGTGCCGCGTCCCCCCCGCACCGTATGTATATATATATATATATATATATATATATATATATATATATTTCATGGCTATGGACAAACAATAATACTTTCATTTTATTACTCCCTCGTGCTTTGTTCCAAAAGGTTTCAGCATTAATTGTGTGTTTTACATATATTGTCTTAATGAGGATATGTTTTACATACACTATATGGACAAAAGTATTTGGCCACGCCTGATAATTATTGAATTCAGGTGTTTTAATCAGGCCCGTTGCCCCAGGTGTATAAAATCAGGCATCTAGCCATAATCAAGTATGTTCACAAATAAAACCCTTTATTACCTGTAATAAATACATCTGAGTTTAATGAAAATATTTAAAAACCACTTAATGACTCATTACTAGGATACTTATGAATTCAGCAATGTTAATTACTGTAATTCAAAGTTATTTATTATGCTACATTTATCCAATCCCCTTTCAGTTTACATCCTTACACAACATTATTATTTCTTCTTTGAATGATAATGATCATCATCTCTGTATTTGGCATGAAGATTAGTTGATGATAAGATAATTTTTGCATTGAGTGATTAGCAGCAGAAAAGTATTTTCAGAAAATGGTCAAGTTTTAAGTTTTCATGGGATTACATAGAATCTTAAACTGGGTACACACTGAAGTGATGTCTACCCAGGTGACATGTCGGGCCGACATATCAGAACCTAGGTACACAATGGGTGATTTTAATGTAGGATAGAATGATCGCTGTTCTGTGCTTCATTAACATGCATGATGTAACTAGCGATGCCACTAGCGTGATGTGCAGCACATCAAAGCTAGCATTGTTGCAAGAGACCACGGAAGTATGCATATCACGTATAAACACTGAGCGATCTGCTGGACCGATTTTGTTATCGTTGCAGATCATACAGTGTGCACCTGGCTTTAGTGCCCCATTTATACTATACTAACACATACTGTATGTTGCTGGTATTTAACATTACTTATCCCTCTGGTGAGGTGCGGAGGCATCCCCCTACTCGGTGGCATACTCTATACTGGTGTTGGCAGCACTGCGTGATGTCAAAAAAGGGAAAGGGAAAAGGAAGGGAGACCCAAGCACAAAGATGCCGCAGTATCAATTTAGATTAGGCAGAGATTATATATAATCCACAATTTTATGTATCACACGGTAGAGATTTACCAGTTGGTTTTGTGGAGGTGCTCCCCAGAGTGGATCATCATTCAAGCAGGACAGGTGAAAAAAGAACTCTCATTGTTTTGGGTCACTCTTATTATTAATATTTTACTTTTATTGTTATCATTTAAAAGATAAAAATAGGGGTATAGAGTCTCTATTAGACACACTGTCAACACCACACAATCGCATACACAATTGGATAATTAATATAGTTAAACGATATCTTTGCTTGACAAAAAAAAAACAAGTTATCTGTTGTTTGTGATTTATATATGTGTGTCTATTGAATGATTTTTTTTTATCCGATATCTAGGAAGCACGATACTGAGGTTAATATAACCTACAAGTAAAGATATCATTTAAATATTGAACAGTTATAAATTATCCAATTCTGTGGTGTTGATAGTGTGTCTTAATAGGGACTCTACCCCTATTTTATCTTTTAAATGATATCAATAAAAGTTAAATATTAATAAGAGTGTCCCCAAACCAATGAAAGTTCTTTTTTCTGCTGTCCTGCTTGAGCACTGTGTAATGGCCAGTCTGCATTACACTTTCACATTGTGGGGACGTGGCAATGCCTGGAGGGCTTTGCTGAAGCTGGATAGGCTGTTGCTTGGTACTCATTGCCGCAAATAGGGACAGTATTGCTATAGATGGTGTAAATGGCACAGTTACAAACAGTGGCACTCTAAGCTTACTGCTGTTTATTAAATACTGAAAGGAGGACATTATATATTTAGAGTGCAGGTTCTCAAACTCAGTCCTCAGAACATAATGCAGTTCATGTTTTCCAGGTCACCTGTGGATTTTTAAAGTGACAGTTTGTGATACAAAGTGGAAAACAGACTTGGAAAACATGACACATTTGAGAAACACTGATTTAGGGGGAGATTCTCTAAGAATCTCCGCCCCCCTTCGCATATTTAATTATCGCATATGCTGTAACATATGCGATAATTAAGGCAAAGGACAGCTCTTGCGTTAAGAGCTGTCCTTTGCGGTGAGAGTCGCCGGGTCCCAGCAGGTCCCGGCGGCTCTCCCCTCCCTCCCACACCCGGCGCTGCTGCTGCTGCGCTGGGTTTTCCTCCTCCCTGCACCCGGAAGAGGATCAGTGCAGGGAGGAGGTCACAGGTCCGGGCAGCACTGCGCTGTGCTGCCCGGACACAGGTGAGGGGGCGATGCGGGGTGGCGGGGGGTCGGCGGAGGGTTGCGATAGAAGCCCATTGGCTTCTATGGGGCATCGCCAGATTTTTCTGGCGATGCCCCCCACCGCGGTAACCCGGCGGGGGATGCTTACAGCATCCCAAAATGCGGTAAAAACCCCGATAACGGGGTTTTTACCGCATTTTTAGCTTAGAGAATCTCCCCCTTAGAGAGTGCTAAACAGCTGTTGTATTGATAAATCGGGTTTTTAGTTCTCTTTTATGGAAATTCTTATTTTTATATATTTTTAATATGTTGATGGAAATTCTTATTTTTATATACTTTTAATATGATAATAGAGATGATGGCTCAAATTTGGTGTGTTTGTTCTGAAGGGCGATACAGGTTGAGTATCCCTTATTTGAAATGCTTGGGCTAACGAGCATTTTGGTTAAGGAATTCTTCCGAATTTTTGAATACTTATTTTTACATACTCACCTGGTCTCCTGGGGGTCGTCTGACATTCAAGGTGTCCCCTGTCATCCATGGCGACCATCGGATTAGTTTTCAGCGGCATCTCAGGTCCGATGGTGATGGATGCATTGCACATGTGTGCGGGTGTGCTGGTGACATAACCGTGCACCCACGCAATGCATCCTTGGGACTGGGGATGCTGCTGTAGACGAATATGAAGGCCATCGCGGACACCTTGAGACAAGGTGAGTATGAAAAAAGGTGCGGGAGAAAAAAAAAAATATTTTGAAAACCTACAGTTGTCAAAATAGTTTGGTTATGGGATATACGGATAAGGGATACTGAACCTATATAATATATTTCTGTATGGATATTGATCTTGGTGTACAGCTTAGGAACACTTGTCCTCTGATGACAATGATGGTAGAAAGAGATGGAAACAATGGTCAATTATTCCACATAGTGTACATCTAGCTTGCATGTATAAATGGGCATCAGCAATTTATTTTGCACACCACACACACTACACATGGCTGGTTTAACGGTAATGCTAACAAGACTTTTTAGATACAGAAGTTACAGTTCACTGAATTAAGGATTCCAAAAGTTAATATGTGGTAGATAATTTCTTACTTTTTTTTGTATAATTCAAATGGTTTACTACAGTGTAAAATGGGTAAAAGGCAGGACAAAAAAACTAGAAAAAAACCCATAACAGATTGGAACACTACAGCTATGCTCAACTGTAGGAAGTACTTATTTAACCCCTATCTTCTGACGCTCATCTACATTTTTCATTTTAGTATGTTATGTCAATCATGGATGCATATGTTTTTTCTTAATATAGCTTCAGTTATTGTTAGGACTATTTTCAGAGTTTTAGAGATGTGTAGCATATACATTTCTGTGATGGCTTTGTCTTTCTGCCTGTCTTCCAAAGCCTCACTTCTTTTTCTGTTTTTAGAACAATACAGTACTGGCATCAAGTTACTTATGAAAAGTCTCTTTTATTGCACTTAACAAGCAAATACTCTTTTCAGGACATTGGACAGTTCTTTCAGGCTGCTGAATGACTGGGAGAGGCTCAGAAGTATTACAAATTGTTGTGTGTTTGTGTGTTCAAGTATGCTAGGTTATTGGATCTGGCATATCACTTTAGTCTCTGCTCCCATCTTCGCTCTATCCTCTTCTCTGCTCTGTCTTGCCACCCCAATCCCGGCTACCAAATTTACCCAAATCGTTGCATGTGTTCCTTCTTTTCTAGAGAGCTTTTAGAACCTTACACAATTTGATTATTGTTTGAGGTTTTCTAATTTAATTGTAAAGAGTGCAAATATTTTAATAGGAATGATGAGTTATTTACAGTTTCAGAGATGCCTTTGGAAAGTATGTTGTGTTGATGTTTGTTGGTTTATCATCTTTCAATTAATTTCTAAGTTGCCTATATTGCAACCTGTAGTCAAATAATGGAAAGCATGAAGAGACTTGTAGGACCAAAGCAGCTGCAGCATCAAAGATTGTCTAATACTATAACATACGGGATGGAGTATTTCCCTTGAGGAGACATGCTTACTTTACATTACTGTCCGGCTTCTGCAGCTGCTCAGTGGTACCCACGCATGATGGTTAAATTCACAGCTTCACTTGATTCCATAGCAACTTCAGGATGCTCATCACTGAATGCTGCCAGGATTTCACTTGGCATTTGTGTTTGCTCTTTGAGGCTTATTACAGGTTAGTTTGGTAAGAGACTTTTACTTGTATGGAATGATACATTCCTGACATATTAAGAAACATTTGAATAGCTTAAGTACCAATACACTTATTTTTAAGAACTGTAGAACAACAAATTTACAACAGCTTAACAGCATGTCATTTCCATTTTTAGTTTTTATATTCATAACTATGTAACTATAGCAACAGTTGCTAGGTTCACTAGCTAGTGTCAGTCACGGTTCTTTAAGCCATTAACACAAAAAATACAATGGCCAAGTATTAAAGCGTGTAACATAGATTAATAAAAGTGCTAGAAACACAACTGACAGCAAAGACACCACCACTTTTGTATTCTAGTAAATTTACATAATGATTATTACAAAGCATGATCATTTTCATGTAACGGTTATAAAGAAAATAAATGGGTAACAGTGCTCAATTTTAAAATATAAATTAGATTTCTGAAATCGCTATTCTGTTGTTTTTTTTTAGTACGATTCATACTGAGGTTTGAGGAATGCATTTATCATAATTAGGGCTCGTGGAACTGGAATTGCAGTAATAGAGAAAATGGTAACCATTTAACATTGCATTGCATGAACTGTAGAAGCAGAATACCACATCTATATAATCAGTTTATCTCTGCGCTGCCTGGCAATTTGATGGAAAGCCACCTCAATATGCATGTCTAAACTACATACACATGTATGCCCAGAATAAACTACTTAAAGTCTGTATGGTGAGCCATTGCAAAACTGGGTCATGAGAAGGGTGGTCAATCCCAAGGTAATTTTCAAATCCTGGGATTCAGGATTGAAAAATGCTCAATCCCAGGATTCCTGGGATACTCGTGATCGAGCCACCCTAGTATTTGTGCAACATCTCTCTCGACCCCCTCCCCCCCCCCCCCCCGGCTCTGCCCTGCCCTGTCCTGCAGCATTACTTGGGGCTGGCCAGTGGTGACAGATGGCAACGTGGGAAATTGTTGCAGTGGGTGGGAGTTGGGCAGTGTGGCAGCTTTAACTGGGACCAAACGGTGTGGGGGGTGGGCTGTGCAGCGTGACCTCTGGGAGGCAATTGCTGCAGTGGGAAGGAGGTGGGCGATGCTGCGCCTGGAACTGGTGCAGGGGGCCGAAGCGACGCGTCTGTGCAGGCAACCTCAGAAAACGTCATGATGCGCAGTACTGCACAGCCAGTGACAGGAGCATCTAGGCAACGTCTGAGTGAGATGCTGACCAGCACTAGATTGTGCATGGGTAGGCCAATCTCAGAATCCTGGGATCTTAGTCTATATTTATTCTCTATAAATTGAAAAAAATTGCATTTAAAAATTGTATTTATATATCTATTATCTATCTATAGCTATTTAGTACGTAAGACAGTTGTAGTACTACTTATATTCCCTAAAATAAGCTTCTTAGGGCTAATACTATATACTTTTCCTCCAGATAGGCTATTACGCCTCTCCTAATAAGGGGTCACTAAATAGTGAAAAGTCCAATCCGGGCATTTCTGCCGTCGGACCCCACATTATTACCGCAGGTAATATTTAATTCTACATGCTATCCTCCTCATCCTTTTCCTCCAAAAAAATCTGATTAGAAAATCACTTTATCTCTCTAGATTGTGGGAAGTTCTACTAAAGCCTACACTTCCGTCAGTGATTGTTTTTATACTGTTCTTTCGTGGTATGTACCTCATTATTGTATTTCTTTTTAAACCTAAAAACATTGATTGAACAGTGTTATTTATGTTATTTATGTTTGGCATTCTTTCTACCACTTGCAGTGCATGTGCGCATAAAAAAAACCCCTGATGAAGCCTTCCTGAAAGGCGAAACGCGTTGGGTTATTTTTCTGTTGACTTGAAAGAACACAACAATGGATTTTTAAGAAAAAGTTTTAATAAATTATCCTGTTTATACAAAGTTGTATGTATCAATTTGTAAAGTGAAATATTACACTCATACCAGGTGGTGGAATACACACTTAGCGCTATCTATATCTTGGTTTCCACATTTCTTAGTATCATCTCCCGCTAACAGGGGTGATTTATAGAGTAGCTGCTTCTTGGTAGCGCACTTGGGGTCATCACCCTATTTTTATATATATATATATATATATATATATATATATATATATAAAAATAGCAATGGTTCGGGTATTGCGCTATTTCGTGAGCAGCAACTCTAAAACATCTCTCCTGTTAGTGAGAGACTCAAGATAGTATGGGAAAAAAGGGGGTTGTTCAGAGTGCGCTCAAATAGCCCCACCTAGCAATTGCATACAATCACAATGATATTACAATCACAATTATTCTGGAGTGTAATTCAGATGTTGTTCCTCAATAAAACGTAGACTTCATATGACCGGGATGCAGTTAAAATCCCGGCGGTCGGGATCCCGGCGTTCAGAATCCCGACGCCGGAATCCCGACCGCCGAAATACCGACACATTCTCCCTCCTGGGGTGTCCACGACACCCCTGGAGGGAGAATAAATTAGTGTGCCGAGCGTAGCGAGGCACCGGGCCCGCTGCGTGGCGAGCGCAGCGAGCCCGCAAGGGGGGGCGATCCACGTCCCCCCCTTGTCGGCATTTCGGCTGCCGGGATTCCGGCGTCGGGATTCTGAACGCCGGGATCCCGACCGCCGGGATTCAATACTGAATCCATATGACCGTATGCCAGTGTATATAACAATAAAATATATTGAGATATTCTATTTGAAATATCAGTAATTGTAATTTATTTTATCCATAGCGTGCAGTGGTTCCCAATCTGGGGGTACACTGCAGACCTATTGGGGGTACTTGAAAATAATATTAGTAATGGTGGAAGAAGTCTCCCAATGGAGGATGAAGTCTTCCTTTGCTGTGAAGATGAACCACGTTGCATTACTTCTGTTCCATTCAGTTTCCTCATGCTTTTGCCCGACTGGCAATCCACAGAGAGATAACAGCAATGCCCTCAGACAACAGCGATCATCTGCCCCGTGCTGACAGGGGTAGAGGAAAAAGCTGCATTAATCCTACAGGCGTCAGGTAGAACCCCAGAGACAGTACACAGCCAGCGGACAGACACAGAGGGACCCAATTCCTGACCGCACACTTCTCCTCTGCTATTCCTTAATATAGTGCATGCATAAGTATAAGCATACCACTCACTTTCACACCACTCGTAAGTACTGTGGATATTTCAAATTGAGAGGATGGGGCACTCATAAATGAAAAGCCTAATCAAGGAGTATGGGAGGAAAAAAAGTTGGGAACCACTGATATAGAGAGTTCAAACTTTAGATGCAGACCAGATTCAACTGCTTCTCCTTACTCAAGAGATTGCTCTGGGCTGTGTTCATTATAGACTTAACTCCTGTCCTAGTTTCCATTGCAAAGCTAGAGCTCATTTCCTGTAGACACTACACTAGATGCATACAAACCTATATCTGCCCACACAATACTAAACAGCAGCCTACTCTCCGAAATTGAAAAAGTGAAACTTCAAAGGTATCAGTCATTTACCAGGAGCATGACGTCCTTCGGTAAAATGTGCATTGCAGAGGTTATTAATCTACAACTTTAAGCCAATCTGGTCTGCCTAAAACATTCAACTAAAAGTAAAGAGAGGGGGGCATTTATTATGAGTCACTTCCGCAAAGTTATATGAAAACGTTCTACTTATTAGTTCCAAAATGGTTTCATTCCTTTTTAAAACAAAAAATATACAGGGCCAGATGCACTAAGCTTCAAGAGTGATAACACTGAGAGTGATAAACAACCAACCAATCAGCTCCTGCCTGACATTTTTCAAACACAGTCTGTGACATGGCAGGTAGGAGCTGATTGGCTGGCTGTTTATCACTCTCCATTTTATCACTTTTGAAGCTTAGTGCATCTGTCCCAAAGTCCTTAATTCCATTACTTCATGATTGACAAGTATAATTTCCACTGACTTTTTTCCTACATTCTATAGAAATCAATGTATCTTTTTTCTCTTACCTCCAGTCTTTTTATAAAATTGTTAATGTTAGGAAAAATCATCAGGACTAGCTCTTGCGCCCAGGCGCCACCTGCCCTAAGGATTAATTAAGCAATTGCAAATTTGTTTAATTAGTGTGTAATTACTCATCTTCCAAAGCTGGGGTATTCTGCATCCAGCATTAGTGCTGTACGTTATACATGCAACACTTTCTGTAACAATTAAACATTTTTATAACTGAATTAATCGAGAGCATGCTGCAACATACAGTAGATGGTACAAAAGGTTGTGTGGCCATTCTATATTGGACTTCCTGGCAGGCCTTCACAAAGGCTCGGGGCGATGGTACTTCTTACCTACATCCACTCTATATGGCCTCTGGTAACTTGTGGTCAATAAACAATAAATTAAATACATATATACAAGAAAATATTTTTATTTATGCATACATGCCAGAAAAATTCTGCCATATTTTGTTCAGCGATTTCCTATGATCTACCTTCCATTTTAATGTCTATGTGATTTAAGAGTCAAAAGTGCAAATTATCATAGTAATGTTTATTAAATATTGAATACACATGAACACAAGCTAGATGTACAGTATGACATTTATTTCCTTTAGAAGTTTATCTTTTTTTCTCATGTATTGGTCTGACAGGTGCCTCATATCACTACTCTGATGTTTCAGGACCCTGCTCCAACCACTACTGGATAAACTGGCAGACTTGTTTCCAAATGCCCCTGTGATATGTATTTCTGATGTAACATAATGATATAGCTGTATTAAGACTGACAGGGTAAAATTATTGTCCCATGGACCCCACGCACGGGGGGGGGGGGGGGGGGCACACATGGTCTATATGACTGCTCTGTGATGTGTATGCTCAGACAGCATACAACACTGAGTGGCTCTTCAGTTCCAACATCAATGGCATATGACACATCACACCTTTGATATGACTTGGGAGTGCTCTCCCGAGCATACAGAGCACAGACCCAGATGTAGTGTTCATTCTAGCACCCGCTATATTTGAAATCCCATGCAGTTCCTCTTCCCTGCATGGGGTGTCGCTGTCTGCTGTAGTGCTTCTAGCACAGGTCTGGTTTGCATATCAGTGCTGATATACAGACCACACTGCTAGAAGCACTACAGCAGACAGCGACACCCCAGGCAGGGAAGAGGAACTGCATGGGTTTTCAAATATAGCGGGTGCTAGAATGAACACTAAGATGTATGTTGCCACATTAGGGGAGTACCTTGATACACAGTGGTCATATGTGGAGGCAAGGAGAGGTGTCATTTAATTGGAGGGGCCCCTACAACATACCTCCCAACATGACCCGTTCCATGAGGGCTTCTCTACTTGCAGAGGTGAGACTACACCACTGTCCAAAATTCTAATAGGGGAAACACACCTGCCAGTGATTCCCTGACTATGGAGTTTGTGGTGGCAGTTGGTACAGCTCCCCTATCTGAATTTTGGATTGTGCTACAGCCCTGCAACTCTGCAACTGCCACTGGCATGCAAGTCCAGGAACAGAGCATCTTGTCCCTCCTGGAATGGGTCATGTTGGGAGGTATGCTACAACCCTTAATCTGGCCCTGCTAAATGATTGAACAGGCCGCTATCTTACACAAAATAAGCTCACTCACATACTAAGTTAATTCTAAAAAGAAGATTAAGAATTATAGCAATAAGATTTCCTAAACAAATGCACCTTAACAAGTACAAAATTCACCATGGTTTCTATTTATTGACATTTTGAAATCCATATAAAACAGACAGCAAATCATTCTAACAGGAATGAGACATGCAAGTGTTAATGCCTTGCATCTGACGCTACAATTTGTTCAACTATAAATGCAGTGGGAAAACGCCCAACATCACATTATATGGAGATTCTCTGGAATTGTAGTTGCCTTGACAACACAAGGAAACCCTTTATCACCACGGACATTTGCAGCTATTTTTAAACGTAACAGCTGGATTTGCCTGAACCTCACTACTCCTCCTTCCCGGATTTTTTTTTATACGCTTTCCTGTGAAGCTGCCTGAAAATGTTAGCCGAAGAAATGTTTAGAATTACTGAAGACAAGCCTGCGTCAGCCTCAGTTTAAAAAAAGCACATATTCTGAGATCTGTCACTGGCATCTTCGAATATATTTAGCCATAGAGAATCTCGAGAAAGCCTTTCCTGGTATGTGACGCCACCATCATACAACACGAGTGAAACATGTTGTAATTATATAAAGCCTATAACAATTATGTCACAGCAACTACCATTTAGTCAAGATGTATGTTGTGAAAAAAAAAAAAAAAAGAGGGGTAAATGGGTATATTTAGTAAAAATGCTATTTTTCCCCACAGGATGACACAGCATTTTGCATCACTGAATTCTGGGCTTAATTCAGCATGGTTCACTAATCAGAGAATTTGCAGTGATCTGCGAGCAGAAAGCTGCTGCCCAGACAGAAAGAAAAGAGCCCCCTTGCAAAATTGCGAATGCATTGCAAATTACATTTGCAGATACACTGGCAAAACCCCCAAAATCACATAGTTTTTTCCATCTGCAATCGTCTAGGGCAGCGGTTCTCAAACTGTGGGTCCTGACCCCAAAGTGTGTCCCGACCACCTCAGCATGGGGTCACGACTACATGTTGCTGACCATCAGATTGTCTGTAGAGGGAGGGACAGGGGATAAACACCCTCTGCTTCCCTTTTTCATCCCCCTTTTCCATCCCCTCATTACCCAATGCCTCCCTGTCACAATAGCGGTCACTTTACTTCACTGACCACACATGTGGCGGCCATTCTGTGGTAACTTGCTGGGGTCTTGTAATAATTTTTATTGTCTGACGGGGTCCTAGAGCAAAATACCCCAGGTCTAGGGTGTCCACTAATCTGCTCAAGAACAAGGCAGGAAGTGGTCATTGCTGACCTCAAAGACCCACCTGAAAAAAAACGCCTGGGCATGGCTGCATTCTTCCCCTAAACGCCAGCCGCCTGTCAATCAAACTGTGGCTAGTCTGCGACTTCTATGCTTACAGATATTTTTTAGCAATTTGTCACATTCAAAAATCACTTGATTTGTGAATTCTCTGATTAGCTATCCATGCTGAATTAGACCTCCTGTACACTACAGTTAGTTATTATAGTATGTTTGTTCTGTGTTCAAATAAAAATGTTATTGTTACCATAAGTTTTTTTTTTTTTTTTACAATCCTTGGGTCAAGGGATGGGGCCATTGTTTCCAAACTGTGTGCCATGGCTCCCTAGGGTGCCTCAAGACACTTACAGGAGTGCAACGGGTTGGTGGTCCAGGACCAATTCAAAATGATTTATGATAACTTATCTATGGACAAAACCAGTGCTGGTGGCTGCCAATCATAAAATATGTGTACAATCAGCAGCAAATCCTCACCTTTACCACATAACTGAACCTAAGAAACACGTATAAACACAATCTACTGAATTTTATATATTTTTGGAGGGGGCACCTAGGGGTGCAGTGGAGAAATTCTGATACTCTTGGGTGCCGTGATTTGAAAAAGATTGGGAACCCCTGGAGTAGGGAGTATATTTACTTAAAATAAATTTTTATTGATTTTAAGTAATTTAAAATGGATTAAAATTGACCTCTATAAAAATATTCTTAGTTGTTAGTTTGCTAGGCTGTCTATAAAGTGATAAAACATTTTATCAGCTTTGTATATTTTTTTAGATATGGAACAATTACTTTTCTTTCATGCTGTAGAATTTGCTCAATGAAGACAAATATTTTCGTCAGCAAAGCTCAAATCCGTAACCCACAAAATGTATTAGGCAGTTATTTGAATTTCAGTGTGCATTGTTTGGTTTCCAACTACTGTATTTCTTATGGGTTGACGTTTTCTCAGGATAATGGCAGAAAATGAGCAGATAATAATATTTAACCTGAAATTCATAACAGCAAACCTTTTTCTTATCACTTGAAAATGTATCTTTTGTTCAAGAAAAGATGTCCTCTATACAAGATAAACAGCAAAAAGTGTGCTTTGATTTGTTCCTACTTCTAGCAGCAGCATCATAAGGGAGGTTTGGACCACCAAGGGGTGACACCAAAGTACCGACTCTTTCTCATTGACAGTAACATTACATGCAGCAACTGGCTCCTGTCATCAAGTAGGAGCCAGCACTACAGCCTACAAGGTCGCTGGTGGCAGCCCCGCACTTCCAGGACCCCATGAGCATAGAAAACTGGGATTGGGGCATGAAGCCACGCCCCTCCCAGCAATGCCATGACCCTCCTGAGAATGCCATCCGCCTTTTGGCTTCTGGACACCTTTAGAGCATTTATAAATGCTGCACCGATGTCTGAGAGGTGAGTAATGCCTCTGACTGCTGGGTATTTCGGCAGACACAACTTCAGTCATCTGTTTATACTTTAAGCCACACTGATGAACTTTAAGACGTGTGGCTGTGGGATTGTGGACCATGCAGCACAAACCTTAGGCAGACATGCTGGCGAGACTTTAGTAAGTAGATAAAATGCTCATATTCCCAGACTTTATAGATGCAATAGCTAGTGTCAAGGGAAGAAACCTCCACAGAGATGCAATTTAGGGGAGTAATAGGGTTAAAAAAAAAAAGTAAAAGATTTCCAGGGGAACATCATTTTTAAAAGACGAGAATTTCAGTTAAAATATATTGTGGCTAGAATCATGATTTGGAGGAATCCCACCTTCATTTTCTGTTGCCAAAATATTTGATTACATATATTGTTATATTGGGGGAGATTCTCTAAGAATCTCCGCCCCCCTTCGCCTGTCTTCGCAATTTTAATTATCGCATATGTTGTAACATATGCGATAATTAAGGCAAAGGACAGCTCTTGTGTTAAGAGCTGTCCTTTGCGGTGAGAGTCGCCAAGCTCTCCTCCTCCCTGCACCCGGAAGAGGATCAGTGCAGGGAGGAGGTCACAGGTCCGGGCAGCACTGCGCTGTGCTGCCCGGATACAGGTGAGGGGGGAGGGGGCGATGCGGGGGTGCGGGCGGGGCATCGTTGCGGGGCGGCGGAGGGATGCGGTAGAAGCCCATTGGCTTCTATGGGGCATCGCCAGATTTTTCTGGCGATGCCCCCACCGCGTTAACCCGGCGGGGGATGCTTAGGGCATCCCAAAATGCGGTAAAAACCCCGATAACGGGGGGGCGCCGGACACCCTAGCACCGGCCCTGAATGTGCAGCCAAATAGTAAGGCATTATATAATGTCTGATCATACAAAATGGAAAAAGGCATTTAAAGGAACCAGCTACAGTGGCAAACGCAGGATTTTTAGAGGTTGGTTTCCAAATGTAATACAAAATCTCCCACTCTGCAGCGCATTGGAGTAAGTACAGGGGAGCGGTAAGATCGCTTAAAATTTGTACGAAATACAGTATTATTAGTTATCAGTACAAATGGTCTAGTATGGCTGTTTCAAATATTTAAATAAGTTAAGTGGTCAGGAAAAGCTTAAACATAATAGAACCAGTACTGCTCTTTCTAAGATCACAATCTCCCACTTCATGGTAAGGCTCCTGGTAGCTACTCTCTGTTCCATTGCGATCTTTGAAGGCTCAGATCCACACATACAGTAGGGCCAAATGTAATAGGGTGCGAGAATCAGAAAGTGAGATTTTGTTAGAGTTTCCCATTTTTTTTAAAGCGGCAATCATTTACAGTGCAAACCAGGTTGATTTTGCCAGGAAATTGATTGCCGCTTTAAAAAAAATCTCTCACTTTCTGATTCTCACACACTATTACAGTACATTTGGCCGATAGAGTAAATGAGGTAGAAGAAGCTGGTAGACTATGCATGTGCAGCAGCTCTGCTCTGTTCCCCTTAAGTTGCCCTCTATTGATCATATTACTGTATATGAAAGTGCTATTGTTGTCATATTTTTTAAGGCACTTGCCAAGAGGAGGGGGTTTCCGGGCAACCAGAATCCCCCCCTGCGTTTGCCTAAGAGCTATGCACTGTAGATACATAAGATTGCCTGGTATGGCTTACAGTAATTGCATTTAGATTAAAGTCTGTCATGTACTGTAGCTCAATATACTGTAAAAATATATTTAAAAAAATGATACCACAGATGTGTTGACTGTGCTTTGTTCATGATATAATGCTAATGTAGTGGCCCCTTGTTGTGTAAGCATGTATGTGATGCCCAGAGTGGGTGGAGTTAAGAAAGAGAGAGAGGTTCTAAGTCAAGTGTTAGGACAGGGCATGTGCCAACTTAGAGGTACAATAAGGTACGGTTAGAGTGCAGATGAACCTAAACTATGTGAGAACTGAATGCACATTGTAAAAGTGGCATACCAAGTAAAATGATTATTGTGAACAAGAGTTCAATTGTAAGGAGGGTAATTGCCAGAGGCTACCATCTTACAGTACAGTGCTCTCCCCACTCTCACATGGTGTGTGGGATTATGTGAAATGCATTCAAAGACAGTACAAAGCTACCATGTACTAGGGCAAAGTAATTTAAAGTAATGGTAGGCATCAACTACTGTATGTCTCTATGCAGATGGGTAGTTAAGAGCCATAAACAGGTAAGTGTCACACAGAATGTCACAGATACCTCCATTTTTATCCCACCTATACTGCATATGCAAACTGTTCATTAAAGTGCTTAAAAGTCCCATAAAGCAGTGGAGGCCCATTATTCGTGTCACTCAACATCATAAAATACATCTAAATTTATACATGTGCAATAGTCCTGCCCTATTAACCCACACTGGCTAAGGGTCCCTAAAGCCTTTGAGAAAATGTTTATTACATTTTATTTATATGGCTGCACAAAATGTATGCAGCGCTGGCTACAGTAAAGCTGTGTATAGATGGTGCAATTTGATAGCAAGCTAGTGCAAATCGCCACATGTTTGCCTGCATCTGATCCCGATGCGCGGCCCAGTGGCATCGGAATCAATAGTAGAAATAGATTGTGCTGTATGTAACGAGGGCCATGCTGTGCAATGTAGCATCCCCGCTCCTCATTTCCTGACGGCCAATGCCAGCACTCCTCCGGGTCCAGGTGGCAGACGATATCGAATCTATATCAGCAGTCTGCCGAATCAGCCTGTATGTACACACCATTAGCATAAAACATATTTTTTTTATATAATCATTTGATATCTTAAATACAATGCACAGCACAAAACCATAGCATGAATATCAAACTAATACCAGATTGGGTAGGACAAATAACTGGGGCATAGTTTAGGCAACTGACTAAAGCTAGAAGGAGTCACAAGTGGGAGATAATTCTGAACACAGTGATTATGTACTCAACATACTGTATGTGCAAGGGAACAAAATCATAGTAGCTAAAGGAGAAAAGGAGATAAGGGGGCAGAGCACTGTTAAGAGTGTGTTAGAGAACAACAATACCACTTTCACATCGCAAACCCAGGTTGGACATGGGATTTTCCATAAGTCCAATCAATTGATCGGACTTATAATTGATCAATTAGTTCTGCTTGTATATCAGATGCAGTATTAAAAATGAAGAAGTTATGGTAAAACTACAGAATAGCAATTTCTATAATGGGTGCAGTGTGTGCGGTGCACACTGACCCCTGGGTCCAAGGGGGCCCACAGAGCATACCCTGCACCCATTATACTTTATACTATTATATTTACCCCTCCCGAGACCCTTTACAGAATGATTTGTGCATGTGCACTTGAGATGTCCCCGGGAACAAGAGGCAGGTGCATGTTTCCGGAGACCTGTGAATGCACAGTAGTCTCATCATCAGAGAGGAGGGGCCTGCAGCTGAGGCTGCGCACGGTTCTTCTCATCTCTTAAAGTATGCCTTAACTACAGCATATGAGGAAAAGGAATGAGGATGAGAAGCCATTTAGCCATGAATAAAAGTCAGTGCTCTCATAAAACGGACTTACTTCACACGTTTGGAAGTGGTTAATAAAAGTTCTGATTGGTCACAGAAAAACAATATTGTGACAAAACCGTTTCAAAGCATAAATGGTATGAAAAACCTATCACAGCATATGTTTGGGTATAATTTCTAATCCCTTGTAAATGATTTCTATTCAATTACAACCTGGGCACTATGTTATTGCGATTTTGCTTTAGCAAGGTCCCTAAAGGCTATAAGCATATTCATCCCACACTGTTGTAACCAGAGGGCAGGTAATTTACAATCAGGTAAAATGCGTCGCTGGGTCTGATTATCCCATGGTAGATTTTAATGAAGCAACTGTACAATATGGTATTGGTGAGGGAATAGAGACAAGAGACACTGACTGCCTAGAGCTTTGAAGTCATTAGTAATGATAGTGTAGAGATTCTTCGAAGAAACCAATCTCAGTATAAAAGGCATGAATCAGAAAGCATCTCCTGGAGAGTGCTTCAATGATGCCACAAACCAGTTAATCTCAGTCACCTAAAACTCATCCGAAGTTGCTCTAAAAATCCATATCTGAAACAAAATGATGCTTTCTATGTCAGACAGACTTTGATTATTCATCATTATGTGAGATTAGTAACACCTGCTGTGTAAGAATTACTGAAGCAAAAAACTATTGTGATACATATCAATATGCCTCCAATTATTTATTCTGACTATAAAATAAACACATACAGTATTTATACACATACCTACTACTCAGATATTAGTACATAGTATATAAATAAGTTACAAAGATCCATTTCTTCAGCTCTAGTACTGGGACAGTTTGTTTATTTAAGAATGTGGGGACTTCCTGGTGATTGCGATCAGTGCATTTATAAGAACAGAAAATGTTTTGTTGCTGGGTATGCCACATGGGCATGGTGTCCTGGAGTTGCTGATCATTTAATTTACCAATGTGAAGCCTTTTAGCTCATGGCTCAACAAGACTTACAGAGGGAGGGCCAGGGTTGGCCGGCCTTTCTGGAAATGGGGGAGTGTCATCTCCATTTTATTGACCGCAAGATGCAGTTTCCTTGGCTTCGCAAGCATCTTGCGATAAGCAGCCTTAGTAAGTTAGACTCAATGTACTTAGGCTGCAGTCGCAGGTGGCATTGCTACTGAGGGTCGCAATGTTCCTCTTAAACTGCAATTGCATTGCAGGTTATTGCGATCATTAATGCAGTCAGGAGGTTGTATGCACCTCCTCCTGCATTTGCATCGCTATTGATTGTATAGTCAAAGCAACTGCCTGCAACTTATCAACTGAATCAGTACCAGAATACAAAATTAAACAATATTCTAATGATAAACAAGAATGAAAATGAAAACATATTTTTCATGGAATCTGTGCTGGAATGTCTGGAAAATGAACAGAGACTCAACAGCAGACTTATTCCCAAGAACTGATCAAATGATAATAAAAGCACATTACCTTTAAACATTAGCTGCCCGCAAACCTCTTTCACTGTGGCGTTATTATTGATTTTTACTACTCTTTAATGGCCATTATCTGAAACATATTTCTAAGCAGGGATACTTATAGATATTTCTGTTTTGGATCATTACTGAATTTTTTTCACATTATGGGACTTGTTTTCATCATCTTCTCAATGCTATACTTTTATTGTGACACATTTTAGGCCTTCACATTGCATTTTTGCAGGAATGCACAAAATGCATTGAAGAGTCCCTTCATGCTCATCATTAATTTAAGACAAACATTAACCATACATTAAAAAGGCCAGTGTCGCTACATTATGGCCCTTATTCAGATCTGATTGCAGTACAATTTGTTCTCAAAATGGGCAAAACCATGAGTACTGCAGGTAGTGCAGATGTAACATGTATAGAGAGAGTATGGGGGGTATTCAATGTCTGTCGAGTTTTGTGAAATCGCGAGTTTTTATGTTTTCTCGCCTAGAATCGTTAGGTTTCTCGTCCTCGATTATTCAATCTGCTTTTTTTCTCGATTTTTTTATTGTCCCGTTTTTCATATTTTTTCGATTTGGTTGACTGTCGAGGGCACAAAAGCTCGCATTATCGAGCATTTTGTCCACACATTTTCGTCGACTTTTATCGTAACCTATGCAATCTTTTATGTTTTTGGTTTTCTCGACGACAGTTTCACCAGTTCTTGTCTTGCAAGTCTCGCCAGGCTTGTGTGGCGTGATTTTAATATTATGTATTTATTTTGGTCCGTATAACAGATTTGTGATATATACCTATATGTAATAGTCTACTATTGTTATCTATTTTGTGAACTACTTGTTAAGAGTGTCTAAAATCATTTTAGGAAGGGGTCATAACTTTATTCTTGCTGGCTGATTACTGACAATCTTGGTTGCAATTTTTGCAATGTAGTGAAAGCTGACCTTCTTCAATTTCTATGAAGAAGGACTGTTTGATGTAAATAATGCAGAGTGCATTCGAATTACTGAAATCTCATTGTAATGTCTATATGCCCTAAGTCAAACTCCACAGTGTATTACAATCTAGTGATAAGTGTTATATGTCTTTTGCTGTGTTTTGGTGGTTTATTATGTTAATCTCCTGTGAATGACCATTATGAATGCTAGGTGGATCCATCTACATGGTGTTGATTAAGTTCCCAGCATGCTTGGATACTTTGCAAAAGGCAAGCAATATTTCTGCTACACCCACGGACTTATATAGAAGATGTCGAGGCGGGAAACGGGAAAAAGTGACGCCCACAACTCGCAACATTGTTACAACCTCGACGGGAGTGGTCTCGCTTGATTGGCACATTGAATACCCGAGATCTCGCTTCATCGAGCTAATATAATCTGTCGAGCAAAACGAAAAAGTTAAATACTCGCCGAGGAAAATAAAATCGACACAGATTGAATATCCATATCAGAGTTGTGTGAGATTTTTGTCTCTGTGCAGGGTAAATACTGGCTGCATTATTTTTACACTGCAATTTAGATTTCAGTTTCAACACCCCACCCAAATCTAAAGCTTGGTACACATCTATAAAATCCCTGTTTTCTTTCGAGCTTTCGATTGACCATACATGCAATCGACCATCCACAAACACCAGCCGATATCACTCCCATCATGAGCTTGAGGAAAAGAAAGGTTTCTGCTTGCATTCATGTTGCTATGGCCACAACATTGCAGTCTATAAACACCTCTGCTGCACAGGTACTTGTAGTGCCACGTAAAAAATTAAGTCCGGCAAACCGCTCTGAAGAACTGTGTAGCTGGCCGTCTACATGTAGACGTACGGCAAACCGCTATAAAGATGGGGTGCGCGTCTACATGTAGACACCCGGCGGGGTGACTAGAGACAGACGTACGGCAAACCACTATAAGGATGGGGTGCACGTCTACATGTAGACAGACGGTGGGGTGACTAGGGACAGACGTACGGCAAACCGCTATAAAGATGGGGTGCGCGTCTACAGGTGGCAGAGTCACTAGGGCAGACGTACGGCAAACCACTATAAGGATGGGAGGTAAATATAATGAGGGAGAGGTGAACGCTTCTTGTTTACATGCTGTGCTGTAGGAGAGATCATGCAGCTAGTCAACGCCCACATGGGCGTTCCAGCTTTGGGAGTATAATCGCAAGAACGGCCAGCATATCGATCGAACGTGTGTACACACTGCACTTTTGTTCCGATATGTGCCCGCCCGATCAGATGAATATCAAACAGCACTGAACCTTCGACCGACCAAGTATGGACGGACAAGACAGTTTTTGGCCATTTATCGATCGTACAGCAGGAACCGGGACAGCGTACACACCTATACAATCAAACGGCCGTTCGTCCCAGATCGAAAGAACGACCGACGATTGTATAGATGTGTACCCAGCTTAACTCTCTCTGCACATGTTACATCTGCCCACCTACAGTGCATATGGTTTTTCCCATTTTGAGACCAAATTTGTACTGCGATCAGATCTGAATAAGGGCCTATATACGTTATATAAATTCAAATTACAAAAGATTATATTTCCTATATAAAGTAAAACATTACAGGCCATTATGATGAATAAAAAAAATTTGCTTGGCAATTTTCACACCTACTTTGCCAAATTCACTTAGATTTCAAAGGGTTAAGCTAAAGCAAGCTTCATTTTGTGGGAAACAAAAGTTTAAATTCTAGGGGAGATATTATAGTGAAAATAGATTGGACTTGGATGTGATATTTGTGCTGTATCTACAACAAGCATATAATGATTTTTCAAGGGCAGTTAGAATGGCCTTCCAGCTATCACGGAGTTGAGTAGCTTCCGCCAGGCCAAACTATGAGTTATCACCTGCAAATGAATTCCTCCCATGTTGACCTTACAATGTTGCCAGGATCCCAACATTGGGTTTAAATGTTGCTTACAGAATCTTACTACAGTATTTCAAATAAAAGTAAAAATTCCATCTATTAAACACTAATGAAGCACATTACATTAAAAGAGTCTATCTCTTCGCCTTATTCAGTGGGTCCCCTGATAGCTGCCATTAGCATCTGGCCATGCACGATCAACAAATAGGGTCAGACTGTATGTGTGGAAAGATTAAGATTTGAATGGACATCGGAAGCCCTTCACATGTAAGCATAATGCCATCTGCTTTACGCTGCCCAATTAAATGATGATTATATTTTGCCCCTATAGAACAAGCAGGTAATTTTGCACATGGATAAACCATGTTGCAAGAAGTGAAAATACATTTATCATTTTTTCATGCAGCATAAATGCTGGCTGTTTTTGTATGGAGCCCACAACTCCTGGACAGCTTTATTTTACACTACAATTTACATTTGAGTTCTCTCATATATAAATCTATGCTCATTTTATGTTCAAATATTTTATTGAAGATTGAAAAACATAACAAATTCAAGTACTGTACATCGATTACAGAGTTACCGATTAAGCTGGTACTTAAAAGGGGATAATGTAAGAGATCCGCTGTCGGTCAAGGTCCCTGATATGGATGTACTGAAATCAACAAAAAGAGGGAGGGAGGGAGGAGCAGGAGGGGAGGGGTGGAAAGAGAGTGGGTATGTTGGGGAGGTCTATGCTCATTTTAAACCCACCGTATCTGCAGCATGCACGACTTTGCTGCGATGCATATGCATTGCAAAAAATGTGCTTGCGAATGTGTGCATGTGCTTACATTTGTATGCACCATAGAGAATGAATGGTGCAATTGCATGTGTGACTATTCGCACCTGGGTGCACCGTGGCAATATCTGTACTGAAAGGCAGAACCTGGAAGCAGAATAAAAAAAGATACTGTGGATAAACCAATGATTTCTTAATTGTTTAACATTTGCTAAATGTTAAGAAGAGAAAAAAAAAATATTTCTCCAGCCAAGAGGCTTAGGGAAAGTTCTTGCATTATTCACAGATAGATCCATAAACCAAGCATATTGCTCCAGAATAGGTATTTGTTTTGAAGCATCTTTAGAAATTGTATTTGAATTTAATATTATTCACAGGAAGGGCACACAGCCCTGTAATGCTGCCAGGATTGTGGTAATACTAGAAGAAGATTAAAGTGAAATGTATGTCAGAATGCATGCCTAATTAATCTCATTAAAAGGGGAAGTCCTGTGCTTACATTAACAAAGGTTATTTTTAAACTAACCCTGGCTTAATGGAGCAAGCTGATTTATTGCACTAAGCTAATACAGTAAGGTGCACCAATAATAGGTGGGTGTATTTCCAACATTTGGTGTGTGTGTGTGTGTGTGTGTGTGTGTGTGTGTGTGTGTGTGTGTGTGTGTTGTTCTTTACATCTGAATGTTCATCTTAATCAAGTATTCTGTCAAAATAGGTCTACAATATTAGGATACTGTTATACTACACATATAAAGTACATGGACACACACTGTACAGATAAACACAACACATAAACACATTTGGGGTATCCAATTACCTGCAAAGTAAAAATCCCAGCCAGACAACAGAAGTTTTTTGCAATTTGGTCATCCGAGGATTTGGTTTTGCGACACTGAAGCAGGTGATAAGCCATGGGGCATGCTGGCTTATCGGGGCTAATTGGATATCGCTGAGCAAAGTGATTACCCTCGGTCAATGATTGTGGGTAAATGGATACCACCCATTGTGTAAGCATGACTAGTCCGTTAGCTGTATGAGGAGACATATCTAAATGGTTCTTAGTTTAACGCAATGGTCAAATTATTGTGGAATTGCAAAGGCCATAAACCTATGGACTGAAATTGTCGTGTGTGTTTGTGTGTGTGTGTGTGTGTGTGTATATATCACTTATCATACCTGAAAATGTGTCAGAAATTTATTTTAAATATGAACTAAAAGAAAGAGGCAGAACGGGGTATGTTGGCAATACAAGGACAGCCAGCATGAGCACAATCCAAAAATGCACACCAACAAACCAAAACGTGTACCATAAGCAGGATAAAGATAATGCATGCCCAAGGTGCATAAACACAATCATAACACAAACAAAGGCAACCACTATCTTAATTACCCTACCGTAAGGGTGGAGGCACTTCCCCTGTCCAGCTGGTAGAGCCAACTAACCAGTTAACAAAGGTGTGCACAACCAAACAACCTCCACATGGACTGGTGATGCTCTTCTATCCCATAAAAAAACATTAGGCAAATCCACAAACTACCTAATCCAAGCCAAAAAATGGTGAAGGAGAGTGCAAGGTCAGCAATAATTAAGGCTGTCGCTCAGCAATCAAAAGCCTTATATAGTATCATCCCTAAATACACCCTGTACAATATTAGGACCGCATGTATATGCGATGTATACAAAAGCCTCCCCAATACAAAGGTTTAAACCGCCTCATTCTTGCAATCATCCAATTTTCCCAAGTATTCCATATTTTTGCTATTGAGAGATTGGAGTTTGCTAGCTACAGTGCTTGCATTTTTCCTGGCAGGCTGTTCAAATTTTGGACTGATAACTAGTAAAATACCAGTAATATACTCCGTAATCCTGTATACACTTACAAAACTATCTATAACCTCCTACAGTCTACAACTATTATCATAAAAAAATGCTTTGGCTGTAAAATTGGTTTCTATGGCAACTAAAGACATTACCTCAAAGCTATCAACAGCAGAGAGACAGCATATGCATACGTGCTATAACTTTCGTACACACGATTATATACAAAGATCTGCCTCTTCAATGGAAAGAAAACAGGCAGCACCACCACAGGATACACATTCTCTGTGCATTGTATAACCTACATTTAAAAGGGTATGAAAAAAACCAACATATCTAATGAATATTTAGTTATAGGTATGTGACTGTTGTAAGAGCACAAATTTCCATTCTTCAAAACTGTAAAAACACAAATTTATTGGAGATACAAGAGGAAGATATAGGGGCTTATTTATTAAACATGTTGGTTTGCATGTACTGTATGAGAAGGGAAGCCATGGAAGCAGCAGCTATATCTCTGTGTAGTAATGCAGCAGGAGGTGTCTATTACAAGCAGACGTCTCCTGCTGCAGTAGTGATGTATCCTACGATCCGGCCTCTTCCCTCCCCCTAAATAGTGATGACACATATTTATTTTGAGAAACTTTAGACTTTCACCGCCCCATCCCCACACGGCAGCAGGCTGGCACTGCCATCAGGAGTAGCTGGACCCATTTGCGTACAGCGGAATGTATCCTGCACACCCACCAAATATAATCAGAATTATGCTGCATAGTACACCACTCCATAATCACGTTTTGGGAACTATTTCTTATCTCCCAACATTTCAATTTTGCTGAGTGGGACTCCTGTGCGTGGCGATAGCCCCAAAAAGCGGTGTGGCCTCACATACATGGTTGCTGCTATTGCGAAGCCAGGCCCTAGTTTCATCACTGTTGGGGGGCATGGCCAGTGCTCTGAGAACTTTCTCCCTGAATAAATGCGGTGTGACTGATTTTCTTGTAAAAATCAATGACAATCAATGGTAATCTAGAGATTTTAGGCCGTCAGAATGCAGAATCCTGGCCTTTGGTGGATGTTTCAGCTAGATAGTAGCCACAAACACATGTAAAAATCCACTCTGAGTTTGGAAACTGGAAATGTACTAAACAAATGTTCTTTTACAAAAAATTACAGTGCAGTTATTAGTGTCAGCGTAGTGGAGACTTCAACAAATGTTAACAAAGAGGGTGCTGATATTTTACAAAGAAAAATAGTGTTACAGAAGAAAAACTTTTTTAGTTAAAAAACACAGTGGGAAAATTAAAACTATGCGGCATACCATTTTATTTACAACAAAATATGGAATGCGTGGTTAAAATTAATATTAACTAATATTAATATATTTCCATGAAGGGTGTCAAAAAATCAGTAGCTGACTAAGTAATGAAGACTCCTAACTACAAAAGTCATTTAGATGAACATCCACTTTAATACATAAAAAACATTAAAAAAATGTTTTAAACTTGAACAGTATTAAAATTGAACAGAATTAAAAGCAATTTATTAAAAGTTATGTATATAGCACATATTACACAGAACTTTACAAATAATATGCAAGCATGAAGAGAACATAAACGCTCCATACAAATCGTACCTTGGTCGTAAATGAAAATATGGCTATGAGGCAATAATGCTAGCCACTACAACAGGGGTAGCCAACTCCAGTCCTCGAGAGCTACCAACAGTTCATCGTTTCCAGACCACCTAGCAGGTGCACACGTGCACTCATTACTCACTGGCAAATTACAAAAGATTCACAGGTAGAGATAATGACTTAACTTTTGATTCTGTGAGGAGACCTGGAAAATGTTAAATGTTGGTAGCTCACGAGGACTGGAGTTGGCTACCCCTGCACTACAATGAATCTGCTACCCCATCATTGAAACTATAGACGTGAAAACCTACTAAACAGACAATCATACAGTCAGGGGCGGATTGGGAATTAAAACCAGCCCGGGAAAAATCTTGAAGCAGCCCTAAGAGGGGGGGGGGGAGTGTTGTTGCGCGCCGGAGGCGCGCCCGAATTTTTAGGGGGTGTGGCCTATCAATATGGGGGTGTGGCCTATTCCAACAAGGTCACGCCCAATTTTTGCCGCTGTGAGGGCATGGCTAGTGGCTCTCTTAGCTGCTGGCTATGTCCCCAGCCCCTCAGGCTGCAGAATAGGCGCATGCGTACAGCGTTTATTCTACAGCCTGTGGGGCTGGGGAGATAGAGATGGGGGGGGGGGGGGGTGACAGGGGGTCTCCCAACACAGTAGAGTGGCAGGGTGGAAGAGGATGCAGGGAGGGAGGGGGGGATGGAGGGTGCCGTAGAATGCTGGGAGGGGAGATGCAGAGTGGCTGAGAACGAAGGGAGTGAGGACTTACACAGGGTGGCACAGGACGCAGAGTGTGAGGGGGCATGGTGGCACAGGATGCAGGGTAGGAGGGGGGATGCAGAGTGGCAGGGGATGCAGGGAGGGGAGTCACAAAGTGGTGGAGGAGACAGTGATGCCCATTATAGATATGCCATACACCGTGATGCCCATTATACATATGCCACACATCCTGATGCCATTATACATATGCCGCACACCGTGATGCCCATTATACATATGCCGCACACCCTGATGCCCATTATAGATATGCCGCACACCCTGATGCCATTATACATATGCCGCACACCCTGATGCCATTATACATATGCCGCACACCGTGATGCCCATTATACATATGCCGCACACCGTGATGCCCATTATACATATGCCGCACACCGTGATGCCCATTATACATATGCCGCACACCCTGATGCCATTATACATATGCTGCACACCGTGATGCCCATTATACTTGTGCCGCACACCGTGATGCCCATTATACATATGCCACACACCGTGATACTCCATTATACATATGCCGCACACCGTGATGCTCCATTATACATATGCCACACACCGTGATGCCATTATACATATGCCCCACACCTTGATGCCCATTATACATATGCCGCACACCGTGATGCTCCATTATACATATGCCCCACACCGTGATGCTCCATTATACATATGCCCCACACCGTGATGCTCCATTATACATATGCCACACACCGTGATACTCCATTATACATATGCCACACACCGTGATGCTCCATTATACATATGTCGCACACCCTGATGCCATTATACATATGCCGCACACCCTGATGCCATTATACATATGCCGCACACCCTGATGCCATTATACATATGCCGCACACCCTGATGCCATTATACATATGCCGCACACCCTGATGCCATTATACATATGTCGCACACAGTGATGCCCATTATACATATGCCGCACACCCTGATGCCATTATACATATGTCGCACACCGTGATGCCCATTATACATATGCCGCACACCCTGATGCCATTATACATATGCCGCACACCGTGATGCCCATTATACTTGTGCCGCACACCGTGATGCCCATTATACATATGCCACACACACGTGATGCCCATTATACATATGCCTCACACCGTGATGTCCATTATACATATGCCACACACCGTGATACTCCATTATACATATGCCACACGCCGTGATGCCCATTATACATATGCCGCACACTGTGATGCCCATTATACATATGCCACACCGTGATGCTCCATTATACATATGCCACACGCTGTGATGCCCATTATACATATGCCGCACACCCTGATGCCCATTATACATATGCCCACACCGTGATGTCCATTATACATATGCCCCACACCGTGATGTCCATTATACATATGCCCCACACAGAGATGTCCATTATACATATGCCACACACCGTGATACTCCATTATACATATGCCACACGCCGTGATGCCCATTATACATATGCCGCACACTGTGATGCCCATTATACATATGCCACACCGTGATGCTCCATTATACATATGCCACACGCCGTGATGCCCATTATACATATGCCGCACACCCTGATGCCCATTATACATATGCCCACACCGTGATGTCCATTATACATATGCCTCACAGTATGAACCTCTCTCTCACACTTTAGTTACCTTAAAATCAAGCTGGCTGGCACTTCATCTACTTCTTCCTATTAGATGTGTGCTCCCGTGTAGCTCCGCCCCCTTCCACTCGTGTAGCCCCGCCCCTCAACTCCGTGTTGCTCCGCCCCCTTTCCAGTCCCTGCTGTCATGACTGATGATGACACATGAAAGTGGGTTGGAAGCCAGGGAGAGAGCTCTGTGCTGCCGGCGCTGCTGCCTCTAATGTAGTGTGACAGTGTACTGGCAGCCGGCAGCTACAGAGTCTGAGGACAGAAGCGGCCGGGGATGTACAGCAGGGAGAGAGCCTCCCTGCGCAGCCATCCTCACAGTGAGTGCTTGCCACACACAGAACCGCGGGAGCAGCTGCGTGCGGTCGCACATGCGCACCAGCACTCCCTGCTTCTCGGCCTTTTGGCTAAGATCAAGTGTAGTATCTGTTCTTATCAGTTGGGCCTGGAACGCCCCCTGGCAGAGAATAGAGAAAAGCTGTACCGTAGTATCCTGCTACTGAGCATGAGGTGAGCAATCCACCTCATGTTCTGGGTAAGGGCTAGGGAAAGCTGAGTATCGATGCCCTGCTAGGGAGGGAATACCATTCTTTACCTGGTAGGGAGGGGAGAAGCATCGGGCTTTGAGATGGGGCTCTTGTTCAGGGGTCTTTGCCTCTGTGGGAGAGTCACTCGAAAAGCCCGGTCTAGTATCCACTCCCAGGAAGAAGGGAAAAGCTGGGACCGAGTAGATTGCTCACTGTCCGGGGGGTACATTGGACCTCGGCCAGTGAGACAGCGAAAAGCCCAGCCCAGTACTCAATCCCTGGGAGAGGTGAAACGTCGGGACTGAGTAGGTGGTTTCTTCTTCCTCAGGTGGTCTATTTGGGCCTCTGCGGGGGAGACTCACCGAAAAAGCCCGGTGGAGTATCCATTCCCATGCCGGGGGTCGGAAAGGGCCCACTGGCTGAGCGGAGAAACACTTGGTCGGACGCTGACTGGCTGGCTGCTTGGAGTCCGAGGCTGCACTGTGCCCCCGGGGAAACTCGGGGGTGCCGAACATGCACGGGTGATCCCAAAATCACCATGCACTAGTATGGCACTAGCACTGCGCACTTCCCCTCTAGGTTAGCGCTTCACGTCCTTACCTCGTCCTTTTGGATGGGGTAGGACAATTTTTCACACCCCCACCCCGGCCTTCTGGCTGGGGTCCTCTTTATTATTTATTTCTCTTCTTCTTCACGTTCGTGCACTTTTCACGTTTTCTGTTTTCTGTAGTGTGTCACGTTTTTTTGGGTTGTGTGGTCGTCCCTTACGGGCCTTCCATTTCCCCAACGTGCCAAAGCTCTCTCCTTTTGGGGAGAGCTGCGGTCCCCCCGAGGACGACCCCGAGCCGCAAGGCGGAGGGAAGTCCACTGCGGGTCTCTCCAAAGCATGGGCTGCGGAGGACCCACCGTCCTAACCCTTTCGGGGGTTGAGGAATGAGGGTCTCTCTAAGCTTCGGCGAAGAGGACCCACCGTTCCCTATTTTCCCCTCGTCGGCCTTATGGCTGAGAGGGGTTAGGGGAAAACGGGGCCCGTCTCCTTCGGGAGATAAGCCCACTCGATCGCACGGCCGCTTTTGCACGTGTTTAGGCACAGCACTGGTGGTAGGGAGCACACCTCGGGCTCCTGAGTTTCTTCAAACCAGCACTCCCGCGGCCATTTTTATTTCTGTAATAGCCGAGGCTGCCCGCAGCCATATTTGTTTGGGGCACAGTGCTGCGGCCACGGCCGCCCGTTAACCGCAGAGATGGCGGTCTGCGGCCCCGCCAATGGGGTGAGCGGCCTTTTAGTGACTATTAGGGGCCGGCCCACCGGGAAATGGCCCGGTTTCCCGGTGGTCCAATCCGCCCCTGCATACAGTTAGCCACAGGGCTGGGTTCCAATAAAGCAGATTATCTGCAAATTTGCCCTCTGAACCGGGTGTATTTAACATTTAAATTTATGATAGCTTCTGATTCACTAATTAAGGATGGAGCAATGAGATAAACAGCTCTATGGCGGCATAAAGAAACACAAAGAACACATATTTGCATTTTCTCCCCATATTGTGAACGACTACTGTCATTCTAAAAGAAAGAAAAACTGATCCTAACATTTGGTGACAACTGTCAGAAAACAAGTATTTTACTCAACAAATTGAAGCATACTTGCCTACCCTCCCGTAATGTCTGGGAGAAAGTTTAGGCGCCCTCCTGCTTTATAGCCGGCGGTAGAGCCCCCCCCAAACCCCCTGATTGTCATTTGACAACAAAGGGACTACTCCCCTCCCCACATGTCAGCCAACAGCAGAGCCAACGACCCCCTTATCCAATCTAACAACCCAACACTCCCCCATCAACAGTCGACAGTGGAGTTGATCCCCCTTGTCAGCAAAAAGAGGAGGGGATCTGACACCCACCCGACTTCATGGTACTTGGTCATTGTCAATGGAATTCCTCTGTCTGGTGCGGGTCTCTCGCTTTTGCCCATTAAAGATGTTGTACCCAAAATGGCCACCACCATACTCTTAGGAGGGACATTTTTAACAGGGACAGAAGCGACAGCACTGCAGATTGCTTGCAGCTGCAATCCTGGCAGTGGAAGCAGTATTCGCCACAAGCCAGCCTGCCCCTCAAAACCACCCCAGAGTCTGTGGGGGCTATTGCTAAGCCATTGATACAAAGCCAAAGCAGAGTTCTTCCAAGTCAAACTACTATTTCCATATGTTAAATGGTTTAGCAATTAAATTATTATTGCTTCAATTTCGGGGATTGCTACCCATATCATGTGAAGATATTTTTCGTAATATTTTCCATTCCAGTTAATGTTTTACTACAAATCAAATATTGTGGCATAATAAAAAACAATGACAAATCTAAAATCAACAAACACAGCCTATGGCGCTCTTCCCTCCAGAATGGAAGAAGTGGATCAGTAATTACATTTTTTTCTGATTATTTGTGCAGTAGGTTTGCATAATGTGATGAAATGGTGAAATTTAGGGCAGTCCGCGATATTGGGCTCATCCCTATGTGGTCCTTTTCATTAAACTGGCATTTGGGCAGAGCAGGAACCATCCCCACAATGGAACACCAAGCACACAGTTGATGTCCCTGATTTGACTCATTTAGTTGCAAGTTTGAACTAAATAATGAAATAATGCTATGGAACAAATTAAAAAGCTTTTAATATAAAGATTTTACATATTTTATACATTTAAATGACTAACAAGAATAAATAGATTAATCCAAGGTCCTGCCGTCTGCAAAGTATTTTTATGTTCATGCAGAATATGAAACGTCTGTTGGTCACCTTGGAAACAGCTTTAAAGATTGCTATAACACTACGTAATGTGTGACCTTGCGTCCTAACAAATATGCCATCATATAGCTACAGTACTGCTGAATTAACTATATAGCTTATTCATTTGATATACATATCTTAACTATCCCCAAGCAAAAGAGAGTCTCTACTGAAAACAATCAGATGAGGCCAAACTTGTCACAGTTAACTAACAGTGAAGCATCATTGTAGATCTTTTTGGGGTCCATTCCGTGTGATCGTGTAGTGGACAGACTTCACTCTACCTGGTACTGTGGATGCACCGTTTCTCAAGTTATAGTTGTTATAATTCACCTTCACGCTAGTCAGTTTAAGCGCCATACTATCCTGATGGTGGCAGCCATTGATAGTCTGTCCTCTATCATCCCCATCTGCGAGCCACCATGTCCTGCAAGTGTGAAAGGTGCAGTTTAGCACTCACTACCGGTAAATAGATGCCATGCACACGCGCACAGCATTTATTCCAAATGCCTGGAGATCTCAGGATCAGAGTGACAAATTAGAGACATGTCTCTATTGTATACTAGGGGGTTAGTCGCAGGGAGGTAGATAAAATGGGTGGGGCCCTGATTGAGAATCTCACTCAGTGCATGTTGTGCAAGATGTATGCGCACCTGGAGCAAGAGTCCCAGTGCGAATACATCTGCACGAGATGTGAGCGAACGTCCGCCCTGGAAGCCCAGGTCACTGATCTAGAGCGGGCCGTTCAGCGACTGAGAGACATTTACAATCTTGAGCAAAGCATAAATAGAACGGTGGAGGAGTTGCAGATAGGGTCACTGGTAGAGGAGGAGGATCAGGCAGCCAGCTGGGTCACGGTTAGAAGGGGAAACAAGAGGGACAGGAGGGACAGGAACGACATCTCGGATCTATCACACCAGAACAAATTCGCCCGGTTGGACAAAGTTTCGGGGGAGGATAGAGACGAAATGACGGAGCTGGAGGATACGGCTCCCTCTAGCAACCAGAGGAGCGGTCCCTCTAGCTCAAACGGGATGACAGTTAGTGAGGTACCAAGGCAGATAGTGGTGGTAGTGGATTCCATCATTAGGAGAACAGACAGGGCAATCTGCTATCGGGACCGCGATCGCCGCATGGTCTGTTGCCTCCCGGGTGCTCGGGTACGGCACATCGCGGACCGAGTCGACAGATTGTTGGGAGGGGCTGGGAGCAACCCGGCGGTCTTGGTGCACTTCGGCACCAACGACAAAGTCAATGGTAGATGGGATGTCCTCAAGAAAGAGTATAGGGAATTAGGTAAGAAATTAAAGGCGAGGACATCTAGGGTAATTTTCTCGGAAATATTACCAGTGCCACGCGCTAGCTCAGGGAGGCAGAGGGAGATCAGGGAGGTAAATGTGTGGCTTAAGGATTGGTGTAGGAAAGAGGGATTCGTGTTCATGGAACACTGGGCGGACTTCTCGGTCAGGCGCCATCTTTTTTGCCGTGATGGATTGCACCTGAACGAGGAGGGGGCTGCGGTGCTGGGGGGAAGGATGGTTAGAGGGTTGGAGGAGATTTTAAACTAGGCGACGGGGGGATGGGGGCAGCAAGACATTATGGGACCATCAGGGAGAGAAGCCGGACTGGGATCAGGAATCATATGGGGGAAGGAGATGATGGGGGGGACGGAGACATAGACAAAGTCCTGGGACATAACAAGGGTATAATCGGGGGTAACTCTCAGGGTGCATCAGGAATGTCATGTAATAAAATGTTATGTTGTAACAGTCACGTTACCCCATTACAGTTCTTAGGTACAGATGATCTTAGTATACGGGAAGGAGGGAAGGACAAAGGAAGAATTCCCAGAACTATAAAGAGGGCAGGCAGTGTGCATGGTGGGGAGGCCTGTAGAGAGTCTATTGAAGGGGAGAGGGGAAAGAGGAAGCTAGTAAAGAATTCAAATAGGTCCTGGGGTGAAACTAATCACAATATTAGAGCCATATCTAAAAATAAACATAAATTAAAATGCTTACTGGTTAATGCAAGAAGCTTAGTGAGTAAAATCAGGGAGCTAGAAACGGTGATCAGTAGGGACGACTACGACATCATTGGTATTACAGAAACATGGTGTAATGAGTCGCATGACTGGGCATTAAACATGGAGGGATATACACTCTACAGGAAAGACAGGGAAAATAGAAGGGGCGGGGGTGTGTGCCTATATGTAAATAATAACTTAACATCATGTGAGAAAAATATGAGCACAGACCTGGAAGACGACAACTCGGAGACAGTGTGGGCAGAGATAACCGACAATAATAAAAAAAAACAAAAAACAAATTTATAATAGGGGTATGCTATAGACCACCAAATATAAACGAAAGGGAAGAGTCTCTTCTTTTAAACCAAATCAAACAAGCATCAAATCAGGGTCAGGTATTAATTATGGGGGATTTTAATTTACCCGACATTGATTGGGAAAACGAAACAGGTAAATCAGCAAGAAGCAATGGGTTCTTAAGCTTACTTAAAGACCAGTTTATTACACAAACGGTGGAAACTCCAACTCGTGATGAGGCACTCTTGGACTTAGTTTTAACAAATAACACAGACTTAGTTTCAATCACAAAAGTAATTGAACAATTAGGGAACAGTGATCACAATATGGTTTCACTGGAAATCAACTTCAGTAAATTACATCAAAAAGGATCTGCAAAAATACTAAACTTCAGAAAAGCGAACTTTGAATTATTCAGGGAAGCCCTAACAGGTATTGGGTGGGAAACGGTTATGGATGGAAAAAATGCAGAGGAAATGTGGGATACTTTAAAAAAGGTGCTTGATTCACTAACTATTGAATACATTCCTAAAGTAACTAAAGGTAAATTCAACAAAAAAAAGCCACCATGGTTGGACAAAGAAGTAAGGTCAGCTATCAACAATAAAACCAGAGCCTTTAAATTCTATAAAAATAACTTGAATGAGGAGGCGTTCGCAAAATACAAAGAATCAAACAAAACTTGTAAAGGGGTAATCAAAGCAGCTAAAATATTATATGAAGAGTGCATAGCCACTGAAAGCAAAACCAACCCAAAGAAGGTTTTTAAATACAAAAATAGTAAACGTTTAATTAAGGAAAACATAGGCCCACTAACTGATACTAGTGGAAAAAGTGTTACTGAGGACAAGGGAAAAGCAAAACTGTTAAATGAGTTCTTCTCATCAGTATTTACTAAGGGAGAGCAGACTGTGGAACGAACATTTACCACAAACGGGACAAATAAGCCAGATCTCATTGTGGATTTCACGCCGAAGGAAATAATACTGAGGCTAAGCAAACTCAAAACAAATAAATCACCAGGGCCAGATGGGATTCATCCGAGGGTATTAATGGAATTAAGGGATGAACTAGCTACCCCCCTACATTAGATCTTTAGCAAGTCACTATCGTCAGGTATAGTACCAAAAGATTGGAGAATAGCAGAGGTAGTGCCAATATTCAAAAAAGGAAAAAAGGAAGATCCCGCTAATTACAGACACGTTAGTTTAACATCAATTGTGGGTAAACTATTTGAAGGATTTTTAAGGGATGGTATCCAGAAATATTTAGATCATCACAGTCTACTCAGTGCTAACCAACATGGGTTCGTGAAAAATCGTTCATGCCAAACTAATCTACTAGGGTTCTATGAAGAGGTTAGCAAAAACCTCGATAATGGAAATGCTGTAGATGTGATTTTCCTAGATTTCGCTAAAGCATTTGATACTGTCCCACACAAGAGATTGATTAATAAAATGGAGAACCTAGGATTGGGTGAAAATATCTGCAGATGGGTAGGGAATTGGCTATGGAATAGAGAACAAAGAGTGGTTGTGAATGGTGCCGTATCAGATATGATACCGGTACTAAGTGGAGTGCCCCAGGGTTCGGTTTTGGGGCCCATTTTGTTTAACATTTTTATTAACGATATTGGGATAGGGTTACTCAGCAATGTATCCATCTTTGCGGACGATACAAAACTTAGCAAAGTCATCAAATCATCAGAAGATGTCCCCATGCTTCAAAATGATCTTGCAATTCTAGATGAGTGGGCAAAAAAATGGAAGATGAGGTTCAATGTAGATAAATGTAAGGTTATGCACCTTGGGAGACACAACCAGTGTGCAAGTTACAACCTTAGCGGAGAGGAACTGGGAAATTCCATACTTGAAAAGGATCTAGGAGTCCAAATAGACAGCAAACTAGGATGTAGTGCCCATTGTAATGTAGCTACAAAAACGGCCAACAAAATTCTGGCATGTATTAAGAGGGGAATAGAAACTAGGGACTCGAGGGTAATTATGCCACTAAATAAAGCATTGGTGAGACCTCACCTAGAGTACGGAGTACAGTTCTGGGCCCCACACTATAAAAAGGACATCATAGAATTAGAAAAAGTCCAAAGGCGAGCAACAAAGCTTATTAGGGGAATGGAGAATTTAAGCTACGGGGAGAGATTAAGCAATTTGGGACTATTTACATTAGAAAAGAGACGTTTAAGGGGGGACATGCTCAACATGTACAAGTATATCAAGGGCCAATATAAGGAACTGTCACGCACCCTCTTTTCTACTAGAAAGGAATCTAGGACGCGAGGGCATGAGTATAGATTAGAAGAAAAAAGATTTCATTCAGCTAGTAGAAAGAATTTCTTTACGGTCAGAACAGTCAAACTCTGGAACTCTCTTCCCAGAGAGGTGGTAACGGCTGGCTCATTAAATGCGTTCAAGGCAAAGTTGGACAAACATTTACTGGAGAAAAACATCCATGGGTACAAATAAGAAATATAATTTGTCTGTAAAATACCAGAACCTACCAAATCAGCAATGGATATCTATACCAGGTTGAACTAGATGGACGCAAGTCTTTTTTCAGCCTTACCTACTATGTAACTATGTAACACAATGCCATGCCTCTCCCCAAGTGACCACACCCAACATTTGGGCATTTGGACGGGTGGTGTACTCGGTAAGCTGTGATGGCCGAGTGAGCATCAATTAATCAGCATGGCCAAATAATGGATGCCGGATCCATTCCAGCAAAAGAATGTCGGAATGGATCCGGCATCAATTGAATAATTGAATATACTGTACTGTATACCTTAATTTTGAAAATGTAAGGTTATGCATCTTGGGAGACATAACCAGTGTTCTACTTTCAATCTAAATGGGGTAGAATTGGGTAAATTATATTTGGAAAAGGACCTAGGAGTCAAAATTTACAAGAAACTGGGGTGCAGTGCTCAGTGTCATGTAGCAGCCAATAAGGCCAACAAGATACTAGCCTGTATAAACTAGCCTGCATGGAAGCTAGAGACACCAAAATAATTATACCAATATAAAAGGCACTGGTTAGATGTCATCTGGAATGTGAAGTACCATTCTAAGACATTATAGAACTGGAAAAAATCCAGAGAAGGGCAATCAAGCTAATAAAAGGGTCGAAACCATTAAGCTATGAGGACAGATTAGCTGAAATAGGAATGTTTACATTGAAAAAGAGACATTTACAGGGAGACATGCTTAACAAATATATTGGGAGATAATATAACAAACTGTCAGACACCCTATTACTTTGAGGTCGGAAACTAGGACACATGGGCATGCGCTCAGGCTGGAGGAGAGAAGATTTTGTACCCTCCAAAATGAAAGGATTTTTACGGTCAGGGCAGTAAAAGTATGGTACTCTCTTCCAGAAGAAGTGGTGTTAGCAGACACAATACATTTAAATTAAGGTTGGACAAGCATTTATTGGATTAAAATATCCAAGTGTATAACCGATAAACATAACTTAGCCCAAAGTGAATTAAAGTAAAAAAATCAAAAGGGTATTTAACATCTAGACAACACCCTCTAAGCCAGGGGTGTCCAAACTTTTTGCGACGAGGGCCAGATTTGGTGAGGTGTAATTGTGTGGGGGCCAACCATTCAGCCTGACATTCTTTGAATCATTAATCACATCAGAATGCTCCCCCACTCTGCCCCCATTCACTCTTTTCCCCCAGCCTGCCCCATTCACTGTATTTCCCCCAGCCTTCCCCCATTCACTGTATGTCCCCCAGCCTGCCCCTCCTTCACTGTATGTCCCCTATTCACTGTATGTTCCCCACTCTGCACCCATTCACTCTGTCCCCCAGCCTGTCCCCCCTTCTCTTAATGTCCATCAGTGCCTCCATTCATTGTATGTCCCCAAGCCTGACCTTCCTTCACTGTATGACTCCCATTCACTGTATGACCCCCATTAACTATGTAACCCACTCTTCCCCCATTCACTGTATGTCCCCAGCCTGCCCCGGCTCCCCCTTCTCTGAATGGCCATCACTGCCTCCATTCACTGTATGTCCCCCAGTCTGACCCTCCTTCACTGTATGTCCCCAACTCTGCCCCCTCCCTTCTCTGTATGTTTCCCAGCCCCTTGTGTGAGCCAGAGGAAGGAGAGGTAAAGCAGGCACTGCAAGGACAGGAGATGCTTGGGCTCCCACTGCTGCCCTCCTCCGCTCTGCATGTTACAGGAGCAAGCTTCCCCCTTGCTGCCCCCCTCCCCAAACACTGCTGTCACTGTGATTGTGGAGTAGGGTGATATACGATTGCAGCAGCAGGGGTAGGACGCCAAACACATATGACTGTGGTGGCCAGCACCTCCTCACTGCAGCAGACAGCAAGGTAAAGGCACGCTCGCCGGGGCCCCACCTTTAGTGTCCTATGTTGTGCTTCCCACATGAGATGCTCTGCCCGCTTCCAGCTGGAGGCTGCAGGCCACTTGAAATGACAGCATGGGCCGCAATTGAACTGTGGACATGCCTGCTCTAAGGGATCCTGTAAAAGGTTGAACTTGAAGGACCTAAACCTAATTACTGTTACTATGTAAGATGAACAGTTTACAAGAATACCCCAAAGCCCTTCTTAATTAGGTTGCATAGAAAATTATTTAAGAAGTGAACTTGTACTTATCTGAGCTGAAGAAATTTACATTTGTATTCACTGCTGATTGAAAGAAACCATAAGAACTAAGATAGTGAATTGTAAAATAAAAGTAGCCTCCATAACTTAAATTAGTCATAAATGGGCAAACATCAAAATGTGGAACAAAGCAATAAGGTATGCCTAACAAACAATGTTTTTTTTTGTCTTTTCCAAGGACTAGTAGACTGTGTCATCTCTGGTCTAGTAAATTTATTTATTTAAAAAAAAAAATTATTGAGATATTGCATATATGTTGCATAACATAAGGTTCAAATAAATACAGAACATATTGAATTGTATTTTGTCCAGCATTTTTTTCATCTAAAAATCATATAAAACATTTTAAGGTTACTTAAGGAAGGGCAGTAGATATTAAATTCACATACTCAGTCAAGAAAGATAAGAGGGTCTTGAGCAGCCATTCTAGTTAGATAGCTCATAGTTGTTTTAAGCTAGTATGGATCATTCGCCTGTGGTAAGAGGGAGAGGTACTGTATATAAGATTCCCATAAAAGAAAAAAAAATTCCACATATTCTATCAACAGTGGCCTCTATTCAGTCCATACGGAATAAAAAGTGGAGCTTTAAGTAAAAAATAGGGGGATTTGTGGGGGTATGGCATCAATCCATCCCTGAAGGATAGTTTTTTTTTGCCCTGTTCTAGTAAATTTCAAGAAGAACTTCTGCAAGATGAACATAAACATTATATCAATATTGCGAGCGCAGCGAGCCATCGAGCCCGAAGCGTGGCGAGCTCAGCGAGCCCCGTGAGGGCCCGCGTATTACTTTACATGTATTCCGCGTCCGCTCGCCACGCTTCGGGCTCGGTGGCTCGCTGCGCTCGCCACACTATATAAAATCAACTCCACGCCAGCGTGGATAGTGGGGGTATGAAAAGGTCGGAGGACGCGTACCGCCGCCCCTCACGGGCTCGCTGCGATCGCCACGCTTCAGGTTATCGTTCATAGTGGGGGTGGCGTGGGGGTGGATTTAACATTGTAAGCCCCCATTAGGGTGCTTATACAATTTAAAATCGCATCGCATTGTATGGCATTGTATGCCATATACACTGCTATACAATTTTAACATTGTATGACATCGGGGGAAATCTCGGCGCATCGCATACCATCGCATTCCTTATGGTCTGCGATGCGATGGGCGTCGTGATAGTAAACAAGTACCTATTGCTATTATACCACAGAAGTAATTAGTTCTGGAGTTTAATTTCCATGGAAACTCATTGAAACAAACTTTCAACTTGGTTTTGGAAAATGCCAGTTGAGAAATAAAACTACTAATGAATTTCAGAGCGCTCACCAGAATAGAATTATTTGTACTGCAATGAGAGAAAATCATACTTAATAAATTACTATGAGACCAAATTAACAATCTCTACATCCCTGCTTATCTATATTTGCATTGAGAACAGTGATCTAACAGAACAATATATAATTAAAATGAATGCCAGGACAAATCATCTGAATAGAGTCTTGGTGCTGACTGTATCCCTATTAAAATGATTTCACCATTTATGTATGACATCAGTGATAGAATGAACTTCCAGGGTGTTCCAGGGGGTTGATTCGGGGTTGGATGTATGTAAACCGTACAGAATCAGGCACCCCATCAGAGAGGAAAAGCAGAACGTGTTTTGCTCAGCCGTAGTTTCAAAATAATAACATGGTCCACGCTGCACCTGCCAGCCACCATTTTAATAAAGTCTTATGTTACAGTGTAGCAAACAAAATCAAACAAAAATCAGTATAAAGTGGAATCGGGGGCTACCCAGCTACTCAGGGAGCGCTGGGCACTGCCCCAAAATTACAAAAATGGGGATTGTGGTACTCAGCCACATCACATCCACACTAGGCTCTGACACTTTTTCCAGGGCAGTGGTGGGTCCCGGGCGGCAGTTCCTGTTTGCTGGACAAATAAAGTTGGGAGATATATAGTCATGGAGCTTATCATGAATGCAAGACAGCTTATCCTCCCTATGCCAGCATTAGAACTGGTGAATAATCTGACACTTATAAGATACATATCTGTACCTATGGAAGATATATATAAGGCCCATTACTGTAACTGCAGGCACAGGAGAGTACATATAGCACCTACAATATTCATGACAAAGAAAAGGTGACAGTTTTTGAGTGCACAAATAAACTTAGCTGCAATGCACTCTGAGGACTCCATATGTGGTTTGTTTTTATTGTCTGTCATAATTGCTTTCTCTGCCATGACTGAAGTACTCCAGATTCAAACTCCTGCCACTTGCAAAAGGGTTCCAAAGAGTCAAAGCTACAGAAAAAATACAAGAACTGCATATAATCATAGGCGTGCTTAGGGGGGAAGGTGGAGCCTGGTGTGCCCAGACACACCCTAATGTCTGGAACCCTCCTCGCAATCACCTGCTTCAGTGATGGCAGTGTACTGCCAACCCCTCCTACTTCTGTGGTGCCCAGTCAGGGCTGCATTACTTGCTGGCCACCGCTTTGTGTGCAGGGGTGAGAGGGAGGGATCACAGTTACTACTATGTGTTTCTTGTCCTGTCTGTGATCTCTGTACTGGGGGGTGACCAAGGCTAGCCAATGCTGTTTATTTTTTCTTCCCAGTGGTGCACACCCTAATGTAATGTGCTGCACATGCAAATGCATATGTTATACTAATAAAAAAGCTAACCATACTTGACTACTTTTAAAACACAACACCTAGACACTGGAGAGAGCTTGCCTTGCTCCACCCAAACAGTGTATATAGATTTATCGATTGATGTATCTAGTGCCACCAAAGGGTGTTTCCAGCAGAATGTAATCGGATAGGGAATGTGGGATACCAATACATTACAAATGTGTCCACATAATTCTAGCCTCCCTGGAACAAGCCCTTCTAGTCACACTAGGCCTTGGTGTGACTTGGGAGTGCTGAGTGTCTTTTTCAATGAAAAGTGCATCTTCACAAACTGATGTATGTAGGATACACAAGCAGATTTTGCTGACTAAAATTATATGTGGTATGCCTATATTCTGTGTGCGACTGCTGCTCTATCTGCTTATGAAATTCTATTCTGCAGTGTTTTCCTAGAAACACTGTAACATTAAATGTGGTATGCAGATACAGCCACACTTCAGGCCGCAGCAACCAGTCTTGGTGCGCTGTTCGCTGAGAATGGGAGGTGCGAGCATCTTGCACACGTCCCATTGTGTGCCGTGACGGGCCGCTGCAGCAAGAAAGCAGCAAAGACAACCGCGGCTCCATCTATAGGTACTGAATGCCACATATCATTTTAATCAGCTTGTGTGTCATATTCACATAGCAATGTGGATAAGATGCATTTTTGATAAAAAAGATGCCTAACACTAACACAGTTATGCAGGACCTACCAGCTCAAACACACCAGGTATCTCCAGTTTTGGAATAGCAAAAAATGGAGTTGAAAATCTTTCTTTCAATAAACTGCTGCTTAATTAACAATGCTGGGGTGTCATTCAAAGCGCCCAAAGGAAGTTCATTGGAAAAAGATTTAGTAAAGTAATATAGCACTGGCAGTGTTCCCAAAAGAGATGAATAGCACCAAAGTGAATAAATAAACAATGGGATGTCACCAATTGCTATTCCTTCCAATTTTATGTAAGATTTTTCATCCATTTCACCAAGTTAGAAGTATGCACACCTTTTCAGTCACCCCTCAATGCCATATCGTTAGATATACAAGAAAGCAGAGAGAGTACATAGTGCATAACTTCAAACACATATAGAATTTAATAGGATGTACACTTACAATAAATAAAATGAATGACAGCATATAAAAGGGGTAGAACAGTTCAGTTCCAGGTCCTTTGAATGTAAAGTTGGTGGAGGTCCCAGTTCCGGATCTGGTCACTTGGTAGTCACTCGAAAAGGTCCTTTCACCTGCGGCACCCACTAAGTCCAAAATGATCAGCAAGACACGCTTAACGCGTTTCGGATCAACTGATCCTTCGTCAGAAGCGTGACAAAAGATCTCCAGTTTTGGGGCATATTGAGGCAAGATGTTTGAAGACACACCTGTATTTCAAGTGCCATTTTAAAAGTGTAAAAAAAAACCCCAGTAAATTTCAGTTCAGCAATGTGTAACATGTAGCAAAGTTTTGCAGCATGATCTTTGCAACCATTATCAAAATACCAATATTAAATCACAACTTGAGAAGGCTACTCATCTCTAGTATGCAGCAGAAATATGCTGTCTTTGGGGTCCATCGGTGCATTCAGAATCCCAGCCACGAACTAGCTACAGTAGCTCTACCATCTAAAGCTGTAGGACGGTCCCAGTGGCATGCGAATGGATGTTTATGTATAACATCCATTTGCAGCCATTGCGAACGTACACAGCTTGCGAATGGTGGGCCGGCGCACCACCATTCACACAGTGGGATCTGGTTCACTTGGATGTGCAAGGATGTGAATTCACATCCGAGCGAATGAACCAGAATAACCCCCTATGTGAATGCAGAAGGGAAGGTCATAGAAGGGAACATTTGTTAAAATGTACTTAATATAATTAAATATAAATTTTAACATTTGTCTCATTATTTAATTAGCAAAATTAGCACCTTGTATCCTCAACTAGCATCTCCATCTCACTACATGTCTACACAAAATAAAAAATAAATATTAGAAAAGACTTTCAGACACAGTAAGCCATTTAATTGATGTATTGATATTCTGGAGGGTTTTAGATGGTCATTAAGCATAAAGTATCTAAACAAACCTTTAAGAATGAAAGCTTAGCTGGCCATCATTACTTTCTGTTTCATGTTATTGTACTATTATATCTGTCACGGCCGGCCGCAGCGGCACACGGCGGGTTCGATACTCATCCCTCCGTGTCCGCCGCCGCCTGTCCGTTCTGGGCCTCCGGAGCGGGTCTCTTGCTGGTTCCAGGTCTGTTGGGAAGTGTGGCTTACAGGGGCGGTTTCCTGTGAGTGCTAGGGGAGTTCAGACTGGGGCAGCACCGGGAGGCCGGCGCCGCCATCTTGGATGTGGGCAAAATGCAGATTGGACGCCAGGTTAAAGGTTTCCTCCTTCTCTGCCCTAATTAACCAATGACAGCCGCCCACTATGTATTTAGGGGATCTGTCTTGGTGAACTGGTGTCAGTGCAAAGGTTTCCTAGCCTTGTGCAGTTGGAGACTCCTGGCTTACTCCTGTCTTCTGCAGCCTACTCTTCAGTCCTCCCTGTTTACTGACTCCAGGATCCCTGACCTCTCGCTGCCTTCCAGGGCATCACCTGTGGATCTCGTGGAGATTACCCGTGGGGCTCTTGCCTACTGTGGACCCTGCCGGCTTCTGTTGCACCGTCTTCCGGGATTTACAGCTCCTTAAAGTCATCCAGTCACAGTCCTCTCCATAAACTCCGTCTCCATCGTTCATTTCTTCCAGTGTGTTACTCTTCCTCAGTATTACCGGCTCTTTCGTGAGTGATACAAGAATTATTGTATTTATTATTATTCTCCAAAGACTTTGCTCAGAGACAGTATTGGGACTTTTTCTTATTTGCCTTATGTCAAGCCATTATTGAATAAGAAGATTTGATTTCCTTTATGAACCCGTCTATAATAAAACCAGCTCGCTTTAACCCTAACTCGTCTGGTCCTAAAGTAATTCCTGTGCACCACACGATCCAAACTAGTCCTCCATCTGTGACAGTTTGCACTGACCCAATGGAATCGAGTGGTGGCCAGGGGTTACCAGCAGACCTTCTTCAAAGGATCGTAGGACGTCTGGAACAATTAGAGTCTTCTCAACGGCAGGTGACTCAATTCCTGCAGACCCTTACACCCCCCCAGCCGGCAGCACCTGTCTCTCCAGCTGCATCCACAGCAGCCGCTCCTGCCTCTTCCGTGGCTGTGCCTCCGCCTGTGAGCACGTCAAGTCATCTTCATCTGCCCACACCTAATAAGTTCGATGGGTCACCAAAGGCCTGCAGAGGATTCCTTAACCAGTGCGACGTCCACTTCACCCTCCAGTCCTCCAGCTTCCCCACACCCAAATCACAAGTCGCCTACATTGTTTCCCTTCTGACCGGACCAGCCCTAGATTGGGTGTCACCTTTATGGGAGAGATCCGACCCATTGTTATCCGACTACTCAGGATTCATCTCCACATTTCGCCGAATCTTTGATGAGCCTGGGAGAGTATCGTCAGCAGCATCCGAAATCCTGAGGGTGCGCCAGGGTAACCGTCCCGTAAGTCAGTATGTAAAACAATTTCAGACTCTGGCCTCTGAGCTAAGCTGGAATGAAGAGGCGCTCCTATCAGCCTTCTGGAACGGCTTGTCTGGTCGACTGAAGGACGAGCTCACTACCCGTGATACTCCCACCACCTTGGATGAGCTGATATCCCTCTGCAATAAGGTAGATCTACGGCTCCAAGAACGGCAGATGGAGAGAAGTCGATCAGATCGCCTCAGATTTCGTCCCTCCTCCAGTACACCGGCACCAAAACCAACCTTGTCTCCTGGTCTTCCGCCAGAGGAGCCCATGCAAGTAAACCGGTTCCGACTATCTCCTGAAGAGAGAGCTCGCCGAAGAAAGGAGAACCTGTGTCTGTATTGTGGGTCTCCGGCTCACTTAATCTCTTCCTGCCCTCGGCGGCCGGGAAACGATCTGTCCTAATCGGCAAAGGAGAGGCCAGGTTGGGAGTATTAAGTACCTCTCCTACTACATCAGAGTCCATAATCCTCGTCCAGCTCACACTTCCTGAAGGCACGGTTCCTGAAAAGGCACTACTTGACTCTGGGGCTGCGGGCAACTTCCTTTCGGCCAAATTTATTGCTCAGTATTCTCTTCCAGTTTTCCCCTTGGAACAACCATTATTCTTAACAGCAGTTGACGGCAGCCGGATTCCCCAGGGACAGATTACCCACCAAACGGGTCCGCTATCCCTTCAAATAGGACTTCTTCATAAAGAGAATACAGAATTTCTCGTTATTCCAAAATCTTCCCATGTCCTTGTATTAGGAATGCCATGGCTAATCAAGCATAATCCACGTATTCACTGGGGTACCATGGAGATCGAGTGCTGGGGTACCAATTGTTTTGCCTCCTGCCTTCCTCAAGTTTTGCCACTCCACCAGACCCGGTCAGATAACCCCATCGCTTCGTTGCCTCCACAGTATTCGTCTTTCAGAGATGTCTTTAGTAAGGGAGGCGCGGACGCTCTCCCCCCTCATCGCAGTTGGGACTGCCCCATCGAGCTAATTCCCGGGAAAACTCCTCCCAGGGGCCGTACCTACCCCTTATCCATTCCAGAGACTGAAGCGATGTCTACATATATCTGAGAGAACCTACAAAAAGGCTTCATTCGTCCTTCCACCTCTCCTGCCGGTGCGGGGTTCTTTTTTGTAAAAAAAAAAAGATGGCTCGTTACGGCCCTGCATCGACTACCGTGGGTTGAATGACATCACGATTAAAAATCGCTACCCCCTTCCTCTTATCACCGAGCTGTTCGACAAAGTCAAGGGGGCAGTAGTCTTCACCAAACTGGACCTACGCGGGGCCTACAACCTCATCCGGATCCGTTCGGGGGATGAATGGAAGACAGCCTTCAATACCCGTGACGGGCATTATGAATACCTGGTGATGCCCTTCGGGTTATGCAATGCGCCCGCTGTCTTCCAACAGTTTGTCAATGACATATTCCGGGACATGCTGTATCATTCACTTGTAGTCTACCTCGACGACATCCTCATTTTTTCTTCTGATCTTTCTTCTCACCAACAGACGGTCAAGGAAGTCCTCTCTCGACTTCGAAAAAATGATCTTTTTTGCAAGCTTGAAAAATGTGTTTTCGAGGTGTCTACAATCCCTTTTTTAGGCCATATTCTTTCTAGCACAGGCATCGAGATGGATCCCATCAAAGTCAAAGCCGTCCAAGACTGGACCATGCCAACCACCCTGAAGGGAATTCAACGATTTTTAGGCTTCTCCAATTATTATCGTCGCTTCATTCGGGACTTCTCCTCCATTGCCGCTCCTCTCACAGCTCTCACTCGGAAAGGTGCAGATCCCGCTCACTGGCCTCCAGCCGCAGTTCAGTCTTTTCAACTTCTAAAGCATGCATTCACCACCGCACCCATTCTTCTTCAACCAGATACCACCAAGCCTTTTTTTTTAGAAGTCGATGCTTCCGCTGATGGAGTTGGAGCTATTCTTTCCCAGAGAGGGGAGAGTCAGGAACTTTCTCCATGTGCATACTTCTCTAAAAAATTCCTTCCCGCAGAAAGAAACTACCCAATTGGAGAGCAAGAACTTTTAGCTATTAAACTGGCCTTTGAGGAATGGCGGTATCTCCTTGAGGGGGCACAGCATCGAGTCACAGTATATTCTGATCATAAAAATCTCTCTTTTTTACGTAATGTACAGTGTCTTACCTCCCGACAGGCTCGCTGGTCCATGTTTTTTGAGCGCTTCAATTTTCAAATCATTTATCGCCCCGGTGCTCAAAACCAGAAGGCAGATGCGCTGTCCCGATCATTCGATTCCTCTACAGCAGATTCCCCTCGGTGTCAGGCAATGCTAAACCCAACCGTCTTCGCCCAAACCAATGTCACCCCCATACCACCTCCAGGAAAGACTTTTGTTCCTGCAGAATTGCGAGAGAAGATCCTGACATGGGCTCACTCTATACGCCTCCGAGGTCATCCAGGTACTCAAAAGACACTTTCTTTTCTTCAGCGATCCTACTGGTGGCCATCCATGCGAGTAGACGTCTGCAATTACATCTCTTCTTGTCCTCAGTGTGCACAGCATAAAACATCCAGAACAGCTCCAACAGGTCCTCTGCGCCCACTACCCATTCCGAGACGTCCTTGGACACATCTGTCCATGGATTTCATTTCAGAGCTGCCACCTTCCAAGGGACATACAGTGATATGGGTGGTGGTCGATCGCTTTTCGAAAATGGCCCACTTCATTCCTCTAAAGTCGCTTCCATCTGCCCCAGTATTGGCCCAACTTTTTATTCTTCACATCTTCAAGTTACATGGTCTTCCTACAGAGATAGTATCAGACCGAGGAGTGCAATTCATTGCCAAATTCTGGAGGTCCTTGTGTTCTTCCCTACAAATCAAATTAAAGTTTTCTTCTGCCTACCACCCACAAACCAATGGACAGACTGAACGAGTCAATCAAGACTTGGAGGCCTTCCTCCGCTTGTACATCTCTTCTGCACAAGATGATTGGGTAGACCTGCTCCCATGGGCAGAATTTGCTCACAATGACTCTTACCATTCCTCTACTGGAATCACCCCCTTCTTTACTGTCTTTGGTCAACATCCTCGTGCTCCGGAGTTCGCAAGTCTCCCTGCAGTAGAAGTTCCAGCTGCAGACTCCTTCCTACATCAGTCTTCAAAGATCTGGTCTGGCGTTCATCAGTCCCTTCGAAAGGCCTCTATCCGCTATAAAAAGTTTGCTGATAAGAGAAGGAAAGCAGCTCCTCGCTTAAAGGTCGGAGATCTAGTCTGGTTGTCCTCCCGTAACCTCCGGCTTCGATTACCTTCCATGAAACTGGCCCCGCGCTTCATTGGTCCCTTCCCGATTATCCGAGTCATCAATCCTGTAGCATATAAACTGAAATTACCATCTTCTATGAAGATCTCCAACTCTTTTCATGTTTCTCTTTTAAAGCCTCTACGACTGAATCCCTACCATCCTAAACCACCCAAGACACCCCCAGTCTCTACTGAGAAAGATGCGGAGTTTGAGGTAAAAAAGGTTCTGGACTGTCGCAGTCATCGAGGTCGTTTACAGTATCTAGTGGAATGGTCCGGATATGGTCCAGAGGAGAATTCCTGGGTTGACTCCATCGATCTACATGCTCCAAGCCTGGTCAGACAGTTCCTCCAGAAGAATCCTCTCAAGACTCGAAGGTACCTTGCTGGCACCCAAAAAGGGGGGGTACTGTCACGGCCGGCCGCAGCGGCACACGGCGGGTTCGATACTCATCCCTCCGTGTCCGCCGCCTGTCCGTTCTGGGCCTCCGGAGCGGGTCTCTTGCTGGTTCCAGGTCTGTTGGGAAGTGTGGCTTACAGGGGCGGTTTCCTGTGAGTGCTAGGGGAGTTCAGACTGGGGCAGCACCGGGAGGCCGGCGCCGCCATCTTGGATGTGGGCAAAATGCAGATTGGACGCCAGGTTAAAGGTTTCCTCCTTCTCTGCCCTAATTAACCAATGACAGCCGCCCACTATGTATTTAGGGGATCTGTCTTGGTGAACTGGTGTCAGTGCAAAGGTTTCCTAGCCTTGTGCAGTTGGAGACTCCTGGCTTACTCCTGTCTTCTGCAGCCTACTCTTCAGTCCTCCCTGTTTACTGACTCCAGGATCCCTGACCTCTCGCTGCCTTCCAGGGCATCACCTGTGGATCTCGTGGAGATTACCCGTGGGGCTCTTGCCTACTGTGGACCCTGCCGGCTTCTGTTGCACCGTCTTCCGGGATTTACAGCTCCTTAAAGTCATCCAGTCACAGTCCTCTCCATAAACTCCGTCTCCATCGTTCATTTCTTCCAGTGTGTTACTCTTCCTCAGTATTACCGGCTCTTTCGTGAGTGATACAAGAATTATTGTATTTATTATTATTCTCCAAAGACTTTGCTCAGAGACAGTATTGGGACTTTTTCTTATTTGCCTTATGTCAAGCCATTATTGAATAAGAAGATTTGATTTCCTTTATGAACCCGTCTATAAAAAAAACAGCTCGCTTTAACCCTAACTCGTCTGGTCCTAAAGTAATTCCTGTGCACCACACGATCCAAACTAGTCCTCCATCTGTGACAATATCAAAGTACAGCACTGGGTATTACTGTATGTTGGTACTTTGTCAATAAAGGATATTAACTAGAGTACAATCCAAAGGCATCTTTACATGACATAACTACTGGACTACTGGTTATTGGTAATCTCGTCAGTAACTCTGACCTACATATTATTCTACTGCCGGAGAAAAGGGGTGACATGTACAGTTCTTATGTAAGGTACACACCAGAATAACCATGATTGTGCGACAATTGTGAGTTGATTTCCAGAAATCAGACAATGGTCACACGATTGGATTGGAGTTCACGATCTGCACACGATCGGTACTCAATACAATGTAGATGACAAATCTTTAGCACAGTAGGTAAAATCTCCAAAGCGACCAAACAACCTGCGCATCGGATCGAAATCGCATTGAAAACATGCACAATTCTGCTCTTTTGACATACAATCTGTCATTAGAGGCATTGAAATTGGGGGAAATGAGCCCAAATTGTTCTGGTGTGTACCCAGCATAAAAATTTGCTTTAAACTATTTTCAATTGTTCCTGGTAAAGCTTGCATCTTTATTTTATTCATTCAGTACCCTCAAAATTGATCAGGTCATGCTTATATGCACAAGTGGTGTAATTGCGCTAAAGCAACACTTGGTAAATGAAAATGCAAAAGAAGTGTCATGTGTTCCAGCATGACAGTTATAGCCACTGCATTCTGCCATGCTTAGACAGATACGTAAAATCATACCAACAGTAACATAACAATGGATCTTTCTGGCAACGTTTTTTTTTTCAGTTTCTATTTCTGAGTATATGATTTATTTTTGATGATGGCCAGATTATTGTGAATTTTCCGAGAGCGTCACACACATTCTTATTATTTGTGTAGCCTACAGTATTATGTTTTACACATAATGCTGCCAAAACTCCCAGTGCCGATAACCTTCTAGGCGCTCACACCGCTGATTTCATGCCTAAATATAGAAGCACTCTTGCTTGCTGATAAACTGAGAGCAATGGCCTACATATGTCATCATTCATTTTATGATGATCTACTGGCAGTTCCATGTAGCAGGCTAAGGGGGGGGGGGGTATTCAATCCCCAGCGCTATTTCTGACGGGGGAAATAGCGGCGGACACCTATTCAATGCTGTCTTTCTTAACAGCATTGAAGTGGTAACTCGGCAGAACAGACCGACTTTAAAAGCTGTCAGGCCCGTTTTGCCGAGAACGGTCATGGATTGTCAAGATCACAGCCGCATCTTGTCAATCCATGGCCATTTACGCGGCCACGCCCCTTTTTGCTGATCGGCAGGCGGGACATTGTATCCCACCTGCCGATAATGACCCTTATTCTGATTGAGTCGGACGGCTCCATGTGGGGTCGAATGGCCGATGTTTGGTATTTGCGCATGTGCAGAGGCGTATCTGCGTATGTCCGAACGCCTCGCACGTCCGAACACGGAGTGAGGTCCGTGCAGAAAATGATCGTACGGAACCATCCGAGCAGCGGGTGGAGAGGGGCATGAAGGACTGTTTGGGCTCATTACCATATTTGTACGCCCCGACAGTCGTGAGGGGGTGTGGCCGTGGAAATGAGCATGGATTGAATATCCCACTAAATTGTTATACAGTGTTGCAAAAAAACAGAGGTGTACACTCCCAAATTTGCTTGGTCACATGCAAAACAAAGGATATCCAATGAGTGGCGATTCTCTTATCAGACTAGTTTAAGCTCATAGGTAGGAACTAATTGATTGCTATGCATTGGCGTATCTCTAATTGGTGCAGTATGTGCAGTGCACATGGGCTCCTGGTTTTAGGGGGACCCACACCGCACCCATGTTAAATTACTTACCTTTGACACCCCCCATGTCACGAAGCACACATCATTAAAAAAAAAAACATAAAAATGAGTTTAGTGTACAACGGTTATTAAATCTTAAACCAAAAGAGAGTCTGTGAGATGTGGTGGAACAGAAGATTTACAGCATGACAAAGCTGCGTAAACTACTGTACCTGATGCAATCCTGGCAACAATGAATGTTTCCAGCATAGCATATGACAATATTTTAGCGATTGGCATATCTTCAAATCATGACATCAAGAACAACACTATAGCCCTGTACACACAGGGCAATTGGTGGTACTTGTGTAATAGCACGGCGCCCGTTATGTAGTCAGCGTAGCGTCCCTGTCAGAATCAGCATAGGGTTCGCGCGGCCAGCGTAGTTAGTGTAGTCAGTCAGTAGTAGTGTAGTGTTCCCGCAGCCGCTTAGCGTAGTTAGCATCCCTGTCAGAAGTAGCATAGTGTTCCCGCAGCCAGCGTAGTCAACATCCCTTTCAGATATGTGTTCCTGAAACACCCCCACTATCCACGCCAGCCCATAGTGTGGCGAGCGCAGCGAGAACCGCGAGGGGACGAGTTATGCGTCCCCCCAACCTGTTCATACCCCACTATCCACATCGGAGTGGAGTTGATTTAATAAAGTGTGCAGAGGGCAGCGTGCCACCGAGCCAGAAGCGTGGCAAGGGGATGCAGAATAAAGTAATCCGCATCCCCTCACAGGGCTCGCCACACTAAAATCAATTTCATGCCGACGTGGATAGTGGGGGTATGAACAGGTCAGTGGGACGTGTAACGCGTCCCCTTGCGGGGCATGCTGCGCTCGCCAAACTTTGGGCTGGTGTGGATAGTGGGGGTTTGAAAAGGAGGTTCTCCCTGAAGCTGACATGGCCAGGGTTGCCGTACCCCAATAATTACTGGGCTGGGTTGCCGCACCCCAATTATTACTGAGATGCAGGAGCATCTGAGACGCCCCTGCGTCTCAGACAGCTGAAGTGCCTCTCCGCTGGCGCTCGCATGATCCCCTCTCCGCCGGTGTCCGCCAGTGCAGGGGATCTGGCGGTTACCGGCGCTGTGTGAGAGGCGCTCACTAGGCATGCCATGGATGCCGGGTACAGAGCCATGGACGCCGGGGACAGAGCCATGGATGCCAGGGACAGAGCTGGGCTGCCGCGGAGTCACTATGCTAAGTACGCTAGGCAGCCTTTGGGCTGCCGCGGAGTCACTACGCTAACTACCCTAGGCAGCTGTTGGGCTACGCTGACAGCGTAGCTTAGCCTACGCTGAAAACGTAGCATAGCCAGGCGCCGTGCTATTACACAAGTACCCAATTGGTTGCTGAGTGTACTGGGAATCCCAACTGTCGGTGCGCTATGATATCATTGCTGGTTGCAGGGAGTAGAGGGTGGACTGGGTAATGAAGAGGTGAGGAAATAAAAGGAAAGAATCAGGCCAAGGCAGTACTGTGTTGCACATAAAATATTTGCCACCCAGTCCTGTGCTCACATGGCTGCGAGTGCACATAGCTGTGCTTGCCATGCTGCAGGCTCGGTGGCTCGCTGTACTAGCCGCAGGTTCTATTCTACCTCTATGGGGGTCATGGTTCCTCATGGATCCCCACGAGGGAGAATAGCCCCTGTAAGTCGGGATCACAACTGTCGGGAATTTCCCTGGCCAGCCCTTAAGTAAGTAATGTTGTAAAATGATATTGAAAATAACCACAGAATTCAGCAGATAAAAGAAAAATAGAACAAATAGAACAACAAGGTAAAAGTCTGTGAGTCTGTACATGCTTCCTGGCATCTTGGCTTAAGGCAATAGCTTTCAAACATGTCCTTGGAATTCCTAATACACTGTCCAGAGAGCAAGCCTTGTTTCGTAGCAAGTGTGCTTGTCAGAACTCATTTGAGGAACGACCTATTATTTCTGCTGACTGCAGTTTGGAGAGGAAGTGGCTGCTGATATGGGATTTAGTCCAGTGGTCCCCATAAAGCCAATCAAAATCCAAAGCAACAATAACCAGTCCGCAAACTTCTTATACTATTCGGGAGATACATAGCATAGTATGCTAGAGGCTATCATACAAAATCCATTTAAAAACTATTTGGCAAATAAATCTATTTCTAACCCACTATATCTGCAAACTTTATTTTAACAAAATCCATATATAAATAGATATGGTAAAACAAAAGACAGTCAAATTCTGCTAGAGAGGTGTGGCAATCTGTAGTCAAATGCATATTGGAATTTCACTAGACTCACATGCAGTGGCGGCTCTTACGTCTGCGGAGGAGGGAGATTGCCAAGATGTATAGGGAATTTGAGGAAAAATTACTTCACAGAAAGAGTAGTAGATAAGTGGAATAGCCTCCCATCAGAGGTGGTAGACGCAAATACAGTAGTACAATTTAAACATGCTTGGGATAGGCATATTGATATCCTTACAAAAAAAAATAAGGATCAAATATGTTTTGAGGTAACGTTTAAAAAAGGGGCAGACTAGATGGGCCAAGTGGTTCTTATCTGCCGTCAAATTCTATGTTTCTATGTGGACCCCCTCTGCTGCTGCCACAGATCCCGGTCCCCAGCATGGGACCAGCGCATGCGAAATAGCTTCTTACATACTGCTTTTGCAGCAGCCCCCGGAGGCATATTCAGGGTCCTGGGTCCAGTGCATGCCCAGCATTATCCGTGCTACTGTGCATGTCCAGAACCATTTTTGGGGCTGCCCCGCAGAGAGACTTCCTGGAGGGAGGGAACACCTCCCAATGGGACTGCCTTGAGTGACTGGCAGGTCGAACTTCCAATAGGAAATCACTGCCAGTCACAGTGAAGCCAGTGCCATCTCACAGACTGCATCTGGCTTCACTTAGGCATAGAACAGTGGCTGATTTTACCCGGGGGGGGGGGCTGCAGCCCTGCAGCCCATAGGTAAAAACTGCCACTGCTCAAATGACATCAGCGCCCGCCCCCAATTCGTCGGAAACGGAAAATGAAAAGTCCTGGCTTAAAGGAAATGTTTAGCTTTAAAGCTAACTTTCTTCACTATACAACCAATATTTGGTACTACGGGACTTACCATCATTCATGACCACTGGTCCACTGCACAGTATATTGATTATTATCAATTGTCTAGTGTGTCAATAAAACATTGTTTATTGTGAACTTTCCAAGCACCACTTCATCTTTCTCTACATTCATCTTTTCTGAGGGACTGATTCCCCCACTTCCAAGTGGCTGCTTTTGGCTAAACACCCCTGGCAGCGCCAGCTTTTGCAACCTAGGTAGCCTTTCTTGTCTTTCACTTGTCTTTTAAAAGACTGTAGCAGTCATTTCTATGGTTGACCATCGGCCTGCAAGTGGCTCCAATATTCATTCTTATGGATATTGATTTAGACCACAAAAGGTCCCTTTCCACTTTGTGCAGCCTATAGGAGAATTGTAATATTGACCTGAGTAATGTGTGCCAGTACAGCTTTTGGTGAGAACAATTCCTGCTTTCTGGGTGATTTTCCCTAAGGAAAAATATGGCATACTATTAATGGTATAATGTATTTCTGCAAGACAGTGCTTGTACTTGCGCCAATGTAGGACAATATACAATTTTTATCAGTTGTATGGGGCAAACTGTTTTACTGACTGTTTGGTTTATTGCGCTATACACAAATCGTTTTTTTTTCTTCTTTGTATTCTTCAATATAAAAAGGTTCAAGCTTTATTAATTGGATTTCCATATCCAAATATTAACCTTTGTTGGGAATGTTTGGGCAAAGACACAGTTTTAGGATTGAAAATATTTTTGTTCTTCTATTCAGTTTCTCGATAATCTAATAATAACAGACGTACATTTGTAGAGTACACAAAAACTGTTGGAAAAAATGTTCTTTTAATTTGATTCATGAACTGAGAAAGCAAACATGTACTGTATTTGCAACATACAGCTATAGTGGCAAGCAGCTATAGAAAGAGGTAACAAAATCCAATACTGTATTTCATTGTAATGTGAACTGGTTTATCTGCAGGTCGGAATCTTTGATCTATTTTGGTAACCATTTCATCAGTAATGACTGGCATCAATAGAAGAATAGGATTAACCCAGTGTGAACTCTGCAGTCTCACAGTCAAAATAGCAAGCTTACTAAAGTGTGCACCATTGCTGATATATACTACATATTTTATATATGAGAAAAGAGGCTTCGTAAATAATGTATTATTATATTGGAGGAACAAACATAGTGCATTCCACACACTGGCCCATGGTTGCCTAAGAGAAGCAATACAAAAGTATTAAATGGGTTGTAAAATTCCAGCACACAGGACAAAACGTACCGACCATTAGCAGTAGCAGCGTATCATGAGAGGCGGCATTGGCTTACTCTGTATACAGCTTACCAGAAGCCAGCTATTGAATGCTTGTTCTGAACTGAGAATGGCTCATACATAAAGTGCAAAAAGATAAAATAAAAACTCTGCTGCTTCCTTACAGCTTTATAAAACCAGTGGCATGTGACCACGTTTGCCAAGATGCTCTGGAAAATGCACATGGCAGGAGCTTATTAAATTGGCACAGACATATACACTATACACAGCATCCCAAGCACAACCTACCCTCTGTGGGTAGAAAGATATTGTGGGGTACATTTACTAAGATGGGAGTTCTATTGAAGATGGACATTGCCCATAGCAACCAATCAGATTCTACTTCTTATTCAATTAGCACCTTCTAGAAGATAATAGATACAATCTGATAGGTTGCTATGGGCAACATCCCATTTTAGTAAATTTACCTGTGTGTTTCCAGCCAAATCTGGGACTGACTCCTTAAATGTGTGTTCCCCAGGCACTCCCCACACACATCATTGGTTTATATAAATAATCTGTCCCAAAAAATAAATCTAGCATTCCTATGTAAGTACAAATGCGCAATTCTGTTGTGTATTTAACCTTCATTAATGTTTCTGCTTTACATCTGCAACCAATAAAGTTGACATTGATGTGCTTGGGAACACAATATAAAATAAATGAATGCAATCAAAGTCAGTGTTACATGTGTGTCCAGCATTAATCAGTTACACTTAAGGTGCCTATACACGTTGCGGGTATAGCATGCGTTTTGAACTTTTAAAGTTCAAAACGCATCGCATGTGGTTATAATTGCATCGTGTACCTGCATGGATGCAAATCTATGCGATGCGTGTCCCCGCGGTAGTACTTTTTGTGCTACATCGCATCACTGTTGTAGTACAAGTGATGTGATGTCCATTAGGTGGCTATAAACTTTTTTTAAAAAAAGGCTAAAATCGCATCGGTATAGTACATCACATCCCATACAAGTGGCAAAATCGCACAGCACCAATAAGTTCAAAACGCACACCACACTAAAATCGAAACGTGCATGGGCACCTTAAGTGATATCCATTTGACACTGCAAAAAGTTAAAAGTTACTGGGTTAAAGCTTCAGGACTAGTGAGATTAATTTCGACCCATCACCTCATTTTAATAAAATTCCATTTCAACCACTTGTTAGCGATGTGGTGGTACGCTCCGGGGGGGGGTTGGAGATCCGGCGATGGCCGCAGCTCCAGCCGGGCTCCAGGAGGTCAGTGCGGCCACCACCACTATGTGTGTGTGTGTGTGGGGTTTGTTGGAGGGAGATGCTGGCTCCAGGGGCGGGGGTAGACTCTCTCACCTGCTCCCAGGTGCTTTCCTCGGCGCCGGTGGGACACTTCCTTTTCCTGATGCTGCTCCTCCTGGCTCCTGCAGCGCACTACCGCCCTCCAGTGGCTGGCGCCCTAGGCAAATGCCTAAAGCTGCCTAGTGGTGGCACTGGGCCTGGAGTCTCCTGCAGAATGTAATCTTAGCTAGCCACCTGCTCCATACAATACATGAAGAAGTGAGCACCTGAATTGCTTGGCATCACATGCCAAAACCCACGGGATTATTAAATCATCTGTTCCGCTGTCATTTAAACATTCCCAACACCCAGCATTAGTGCCATCAGAAGTAAATTCAGATATTAAGCACACAGCTTTGGGTGTCTTTAATGTGTCACTTCTATAGGGTGCTAGCAGAAGTCACCAGAACGAGCAAGTGCGACTATATTGTGCAGTAGTTAATGGAACACTAGTAATGGGACACGGCATATTCCAGCTCACCTCAATCTGCTCCCAATTCCAACCCAACTGTCTGCCGCTCCCCCGCCCGCACGTCACATCAGAATCACCATGGGAACGACCAGCATTTTCAAGGGGACGTCCATAAAATGCTGGCGTTCTCATGGGTGTGACCCGTGCCCACCACCCCATGCCCGCACTGATCCATGCGAACGGCCCAGCAAATAATCAATTTTCCTTGTCCGTTTACCCAAAGAGCCTGCACATGCGCATAAAAGTTTATGCGCATGCACACAAACAAAACAAAAGCGAACAGATGAGAATAACCTCTTACGTGAGTGTATTTTACTTTTATTAAAGGTTTAAAGAGACATATATATATATATATATATATATAAAATATATATATACACACACACACCTATTCATATTCACCCATAACCTCATTTCTCAGATTTTGTACTCACACTTGAGCACAGGAATGGATGCCACTATTAATTAAAAGTTCTTTACTTATCTATATGAAAAGAAAACGTAAGATAGATTTACTGGAGTGTAGAAGTCCTGATAAAATTGCTATTTGCAAGCAAAAATTTAATTAAACAGGTTGCATTCCATCAACAAAAAGGAAGATGTGATGTGATAGTGCAAGCTATGACAAATTGCAAACTGAATAAGAGCATATTAAAAAAAAAATCCATTCTAACCACAGGTTTGCACTGAACAGAATAACAAGTTATGTATAACTGCATAATTCAATACCAGTATTGTTTCTTTTCCCATGTGATTTCTTTTTATGTTGCATTCTAATTAAACAATATGGCTCTAGGCATATTAAAAATAAAAGTGCAATATATATATATATATATAATATAATTATATTAGTGTATATATATATATATATATATATACATACACACACACACACACACACACACACACACACACACACACACACACACAGAAACAGCAGTGACAGCACAACCTGAGCTTATGGTGCACAGCCTAATGCATTCTTCATAAGACTGAAAGGCAAGCACAGGAGAAGAGATAAGTTAATGTCTGCAAAAAAAAAAAAAAAACCAGCATTTAAACCAAACTATTGTAGAACTAATTCCAATTTTGTCATAGAATATCAATACCTTTTTAAGCTGCAGCCTAGATTCATCTGCATAACGGAAATGCTATCAAAACTATCAACACAGTATCAATCAGATAATGCAAATGACAGACATTTAAGTGTGCCGCAGGACAATAATAATGGCAAAGCTATATTTAACAATCATGCTAAATGAAGAATTATACTCTGACTTATCCCCTCCTATTTCTAAACTTACTATAATGCTCTAAGTTACTATTATGGGGTATTATCAATGAGTTTCAGGGAAATTCTCGCCATCATAGGATGGCGAGGTTCCCAGCTAATGCAGCAAGCCCACTGCATATCGCTGCGAGCCACGCCATTTTGATGGCCGCAGTCTGCATTTACACTGCACTTTTTAGAGACAGCGAGGTGGAAATGAACGAGTGCAGGGGGGTGAGTTGTATACTGAGGGCGGGCTATGACAATGAGCAATAGGCACTGCTCGCAGTCATAGCTCACCAAAGCCGCATTGAATATACCCCTATATAGGAAAATACATGATCTAAAAACATTGGTGAAAATGATATATGGAATACAACTGTACAATGTGTTTCATAGGGCCTAATTCAGACCTGATCGTAGGACAAATTTGTTCTCAGGATGGGCAAAGCCATATGCACTACAGGTGGATGCGCATCATAAGTGACATCCTCCAAGCAGCATCCCCCCCCCCCACTGCCATATTGTAGTTGGCACCCCCAAGTGTGTATAGAAATACCCCACCATCCACGTCGGCGTGGAGTTGATTTTATATAGTGTGGCGAGCCCGAAGCGTGGCGAGCCCCGCGAGGGGACGCGGACTACTTTACATGTATTCCGCGTCCACTTGCGGGGCTCGCTGCGCTCGCCACACTATATAAAATCAACTCCACGCCAACGTGGATAGTGAGGGTATGAAAAGGTCGGAGGACGCGTACCGCCGCCCCTCGCGGGCTCGCTGTGCTCGCCATGCTTCGGGTTGGCGTCAATAGTGGGGTGGCGTTAACAATGGGGGGGGGGGGTCATTTCACCCATGAGGGGGGGTTAGCAATTAAAATTGGGGTTTTGGGGCCTTTTTACATTGATTCCAATGTAAAAATCTCGTCGATTGCGTCAATTGCATCATCTCATGCATCTTATGCCGCACAAACACATAAGATGCATGAGATGCTTGAGATATCAGCCCCACACATACAATCTAGATCGTGAGCGCCGTGCTAGGAAAGCAGTACCCAAACCTTCTAGGAGATTTTAACTATCTAGTCAAAATCTCCTGCCAAAATCTCACCATGTGTACACTCCTTTATTGCCTTTAATAGATGTTAATCAAAGGTTGATTGGGATCTGTGATATTTTGGGGCACATATAAAATAACCACTGCAAATTTCAGCTGATTACTGTAGATCTAAATTGCCAACTGGCCACTAAATAACAAGTCAAAACTGAAAATCACATTAATTAAATAACATTAATAAACGGATTTACTTAAGAAGCTGAAGATGTTTTGCTATGCAAAAGTAAAATTACCATTACCAGGTTTCATTTCAAACTGTATTGATAGACTTACAATGCTTTACCCACAGCGAGGGTTTAATTCTGCTTTTGAAAGGAACAGTTGCAGCTGACAGACACTTTCTTTGTTATGTACATCGGCATGCTCTCAGCGTATACAACAGGTGTTCATGTCTCATAAAGACAGTGAAGCAACATGTTGATTTTAAAAAGCTTGTAACTCAGTATTCTTTTGTCAGGACTTTCTTGGGTAATAGTATGGCCTATAAACTCATACCAGTTTTATCGATCAAATATAATTATGCTCAATGTAAAAATCAGAGATCACTATGGCCCTTATTCTGATCGGTGCGGCCCGATCAGAATATGCGGCCGCAACCGTGCAGGCGAATCCCCGCCTTCCATACGGATCGCCACCTGCCGTCCGTATGCGGATATGTGGCGATCCGCATGAAATTGGACGGGGATACGCCTCCTCCGTCTTGGGAGCAGCCCCTGCATTCGATGGTCGCCGAACATCGAATGCAGGGCCGCACGCTCCACCAGGTCCCGCAACACAAGACCACACGGACACTTGTCCGTGTGAAATCATGTATGGGGGCGGGCAGCTGACATCCGGCGATGTCAGATGCCCGCCCCGTACCCACGCGTCACGGCCTCATTACCATGCATACGCCCCGCGTTTGCATGGGAACGCCCATGAAACGGGGGGCGTATGCATAGGGTAATGAGGCTAAGTAGCCCCTCACGCCCCTCTACGCCCCCTGTGCGGCGTATAAAGAATCCGTGCGGCGAAATCGCCTGCACATGCGCAGAGTGACCTCTGCACATGCGCAGACGATCAACATCGGCGGTCCGTCCGCATGCGGGAATTTCCGCACCGATCAGAATAAGGGCCATATGTTCTGCATAAAAAAACTACAAGATCAGTACAACTTTTCAGAAACAAGATTGCAAAATCTAAGGGCAGTATTCAATGAAAATATTCACGGCGGGCAGCGAATCCTGTTTAGGATTCGCTGCACAGTCGCCCTGTTCCGGAGCCTCGCTGTCCCCCTGCTATCCCCCTATTCAATGAGGCAGGGGCTCGCTGCCCCTGACAGCGAGCGTGAACCCCTGCAGCGGATGCCGCAGGGAGCCAGAGGACAGTGGCAGGCAGGGAGATGGAAGTCTCCCTGCCTGCCCCAGAACGTATGTGGGGGGGAGGTGGGCTCCCCGGGAGCCAGGCAGCACAGGCTGCCCCCCGGGAGAGCCAGCAGGGGACCAAAGATGCACTGCTCCTGATCATGCATATGTAAGGATCGGGAGCAGTAAATATATGAATATCTAATGAGCGGCTCTCGGCTCCCGGCCCCCTGCTGGCTGCTCTGTGTAAAAAACAAAACATTTTTTTTATTAAATATATATTAATGTGCTATAAGCACATGAATAAAAATAGCATGCTCCTTCACAGAATAAAATTTCTGATTTTTTTACACCAAATGTAAAACAACAACAACTTTATTTTAAAAGTTCACTTTCCACTTCTCTATGAAAAGATGGCGATTTGCTACATGGCGACACACGGCTAAAATAACTTAGAAAGACTGCGAAAAGTGCACGTTGAATAGGGTGATTTACTTTCTGACCCAAAAAATCACCGTATGCTTTTAATCACTGGTGCTCGTCCAAACGTGGATAGGGGTAGAGTGGTCCATCTACAAAGTAGCGCAGAAATTTCTGCTATAACGGGACGGAAGTTTACTGAGTAAATCTCTGTCAAGGACGGGGGGATACGTACTCCTAGGTATTTCATTGTTTGTTTTACTATTGGGAATTGAGACATTGGAGAGTCTCTAGGGGGCACTCCCTTGTATCCTGTAAGTATCATCATCTCTGACTTAGCGAAGTTTACTTTAAAGCCAGAGAAGGAGCCGAATCTCTCTATCAGGGACAGCAGTATTAGGGTTTGAGGCGAAGAGTAGTATGTCATCGGCAAATAGTGCCAATTTGGCCTCCTCTTTTCCAACCTTAATTCCCGTATATGTAGTGGATGATCTCAGAGCTATGGCTAGAGGCTCCAAGGCCAGGGCGAAGAGCAATGGGGATAACGGGCAGCCCTGTCTGGTACCCCTTTTAGTGTAGAATGACTGTGATAGAAACCCATTATTAAGGATTTGGGTGGCGGGGCAAGCGTATAACCTCTGGATGAGTGCAATGAATGGTGGGGGGATACCAAACCTCAGCATCGTCTCAAATACATGATCCCACGCTACCATATCAAAGGCTTTCTCTGCATCCAGAGAAAGCACAATATTTTGTTCTGTGGTGGGGTGATTTGTAAGCCATTCCATAACTGCCAGGAGTTTGCGTATGTTTACCACTGATTGCCGTCCCCAGATGAACCCAGACTGATCAGGATGCACCAAGTGCGGCAATAACAGTTTTAACCTATCTGACAATATCTTTGTTAATATTTTGTAATCAGTGTTCAACAAAGATATAGGTCTGTACGCCGGCATGACACTGGGGGCTGTTGGAGCCCGGTGCTGGTTTCAAAATACGGGGGACCCCCAGATTTTTTGTCCCCCGTATTTTTGGAACCAGGACCGGTCCAAGAGTCCGGGGCTGGTTTCAGAAATACGGGGGACCCCTACGCTTTTTGTCCCCCGTATTTTTGGAACCAGGTCCGGCTCAATGAGCCCGGGGCTGGTTATGTACAGGAGGGGGGACCTCACGCCATTTTTTTTTTATTACTTTTACACATATTTAACCAAAGAACCATACACAGATCACAATGATCTGTGCATGGTTCTGAGAAAATCGCCATGTTACTGACAAAATCGCCAGTCAGGATCAGGTCTATTTTTTTTGGAACTTTAGACCATTTTTTTTGGCGATTTCCAAATTCGCATCTCATAAAAAATGTGAATTTTATCTTTTTCAATGGGGAAAACATCTGGATGCGAATTCCGGAGTTAAAAAAAAAATCGCACTTTCAGAAAGTGCGATTTCGCGGCAAAAAGCGCGATTTCGCGGCAAAAAGTGTGATTTATGCCGCAAATCGCCACCTATTAAGTAGTCGATTAAAAAAACCGGCCGTTTTTGCGATAAAAATCACCAAAAACCCAACATCGATCTCTAATAAATGTCACCCAGAGACTCCTCCACATGTCACTATTATACTATCAGACACCTCCACATGCCACTATTATGCCATCAGACCCATCCACAAGCCAGCATTATGCCATCAGAGCACTTCACATGCCACTATTATGCCATCAGACCACTTCACAAGCCAGCATTATGCCATAAGAGCACTTCACATGCCACTATTATGCCATCAGAGCCCTCCACATGCAATAAAATACAATCAGACCTCTTTGTATGCCACTATAATGTTGGGGGTTACAACAGCAACATAGATATGGCATAACAGTAAAGACTTCTTTCATGGCATAACTTATTTTCTGTACTACATTAACAGATGTAAAAATGACAACAAACTCAGACATATAAATATATAGTAATCCAAAGAAGGAGGCACTCAGGCTTGATGAGCAAAACGGCTGTATTATAGCGCCAAGCGCTTTCGGGGATCAGAGCCCCTTCCTCAGGGCACAAGGAATTGTGCCCTGAGGAAGGGGTTCTGATCCCCGAAAGCGCTTGGCGCTATAATACAGCCGTTTTGCTCATCAAGCCTGAGTGCCTCCTTCTTTGGATTACCATTTGTTTGCTTGGAGGGCACCAGGGACCGTGCCGACTTAAGCGAGTGTCGACCAGCAGTGGAATTTATATATATATATATATATATATATATATATATATGTATACTGCATGGTAACAATTTGTCAAGGTACACCTTCGAAGGAAAGTTGCAGCACTACCAAATAGGGAAACTCACACTGTATACAAGAAACAGAAAAGGGCTGCCCAAAGTAAAACAGGAAAGTTGGGGAGTATGTATTCTCACTAGCTCTTTTTATCTTTTAAATGAAGCTAGCTTGCCTTAAACCCTAGAACCCTCAAAATAGACTGAAATGATTCTAAAGGCACACACTTGATACAGAAGACTGGATTTGTAATCAATGGCATCGTGCTTCACCAAGGTCTGCAGACTGTACCACACATAACATGCCATCCTTCCCTACTTTTGAGCGCTGAATCACATCATTGCAACCCCACTCCACAGTTTGCCACCATTCACAGCATTACTGTAAACTACTGGGGCAGGCCATGATCAAACAGTTTGCATACCTCCCAGGAGGTACACATTGTTCTCTTTCTGAACTTCCCTCTGAATGAATAACTGCCATCACCTGAGTTAAACTTTCTTATCAATTACCCTGTTCAGCACAGGTGATGGCAATCATGCATTAAGAGGGAAGTCCAGGAACAGAGCATTGTGTCCCTCCTGGAGAGGGTCATGTTGGGAGGTATGAGTTTGCATTATCACGCACACCTCTACTCTCACTTTACCTCATACTTACCGACTTTTGAGGGCAGCCAGCTCTCTCAGGCAGAGGGGCGGGGCCATCTCCGGGAGTAAAAAAGAGGCGATTCGGGGGCAGAGCCACATACGCACTGTCCTGTAGGGGGCGTGCCTACAGTGATCGCGTCCTTTTAGCCATGCCCCCCAGTAGCGCACGCAGGGGGGGTTTCTGAGTACCCAGAAACCCCCTCAGGAATCTTTCAGGTTCTGTCTGACTTAGAGTTTTTCTGAGTGTAGATTCCAAAAGGTAGGACTCTCCCCCTTTGAGGGGCAATAGTAGCTTGTCTCAACTGTTCCCACAACTAGATATATCAGCCTTCCAGCAGCTGGTTACTGCTCCAGCTCCACACATCTGGTATGTAGTTTGATATTCTCATTAGCGGATTGCTCTGCCTCCTGAACTCTAGTCCCCAGTACCATTTGGTAAGTGGGATTCTCTAGTTTTTAATTCCATTAAAAGCTAAGAAATCTATTTCCAGGAACTGGAGATATCTGCAGTCAAGCAAGCTGTCCTCCCACCAGAAAATTCAGAATAATAAGCTCACTCCACTATACATCCCTCCTCTGCGTATTAAACATCCTCTACCACCCTGGAAGTTATGTATCAGGACTCCTTCATTCAGCTCAGTGCCCCCTTCTCCCACCATCTGTGCAGTAAAGGGGTAATTAGTGGAAATTACTGATCCAGGCCCTACATGCTGAGCGGTTGATATAATACCCCCTACCACCTGCGGGACATCAAAGCTTCCGCTCATAGCACCCCCCACCCCTACCGCTGGAGAATAGGTAGGGGCCCCAATACATTGCTATGCCCAGGGGTCTACACTGCTGTTAAATATATATATATATATATATATATATATATATAAAAATAATTATTATTATTATTTATATATATATACATTTGGTCTATCTATAATACTTTAACTGACTCGGCATAAACTGGGTCACCTAATTGTCCATCTCCGTGCTTTGCTCTGCCCCTCTCTGGAAACCCCCTTCTGAAAATCCTGTATTTGCCCCTGCCCCCCGCAGCGCAATGCCGGTATTTCAAGCATTGCAATGCAGGGGCGCGGCTAAAATGACGCGATTGCTGCATTTTACCCGCGCCTCCCCTGCTGAAGGGCAGTTCGCGGAAGATGGGGGTTATGCGGTAGGGTTGCCCCCCTTTCCGGGGGACCGGGAGGGGACACGATTTCTGGGACCCTCCCGGCCATTCCAGGAGGGTAGGCAACCCTGCTTTATTGAGTAGTGGGGGCAGTGATGTAATACAGGAAAATGTATATCTTTTCTATGAGCCGGAAGACTCTCCCCCAAAATTCTGTTGTTGACAGAACAATTTTTGTTTTAAGTGACAGATAACTACAGTCATTTACTGCTTAACTTCTAATCCTTCTAAGACAGGGTTAAATGCATTGAACAGATTTGTGTGTTACTCTATCAAAAAAAAGTCTATCTTTTCAAGCTCTACTTCACTTTTATCTTGGCAGTAAAATGGCTCCAAGTAGGAGCAGGCACCTGTGCATCTGCTGGTTCATTAATTAGACCTTAAAAGGAAGATTTAGCGACAAACTGTGCTTCTAAAATATGTGGAAATAGGCAAATGTTTAATTGGCTTGATCCTCCCAGGCATTCATAGCAATTAATGCAGTTAAAAGTCACTGAACTCTTTAGAAATGTCTTGTTTATAGACTGCTCTCTAAAATAATAGAATTTAACTGTTATAATCTAGAAAAGTCCTCACCAGTAGTTCTCAGTTTTTTTAATTAGAGGTACTAAATATCTAAGGACTTTTTCATTTTACTCATCACATTTTTTTTTTCAACTTTATTATTCTAAGTCTATCAAAACTTGTAAAAAAAATTAACATATATCATAGACTGATCATGCGCCAATCTTCTGAACTTGTAAATATATCAAATATAATCTATATTTCAGTAAATATCTTATGTAGGAAAGAGTGTGGTACATTTAGTCAACATTAAATCATGTTGACACAAGAATGTCAGCATTGTCATAATATTGACACAATGACTCGCAATGTGTCATCTTTTATCATGTCAACAAACGTCCCCTAATGGTCTTGCGGTGACTTACCTGGTACACAGCTTTTTCAATTGATGAGTATGCATACCTCTTAACCTTCCCCCTAGTTTCTAATCCTAACATCCCAACCTGCAGCCTAACCCAAACCCTACCCTTCACATGTCTACATTTTAACAACTGCGATTTGTTTGTACACAGTCTAAACAATAGAATGCAACAATTCTATACAGATACTATAGAATTTTTTTTGTTCATATACTAGAATTTATTTATCTGTGCAATGGCTTGCAAGGAATTATTACTTTATGGGGCAGCACGGACGGTATAATGGTTAGCATTACTGCCTCACAGCACTGAGGTCATAGGTTCATCCCCACCATGGCCCTAACTGTGCAGAGTTTTTATATTCTCTACGTACAGTACTTGCGTGGGTTTCCTCTGGGCACTCATTGAGAGGGAAGCTTGCATTACTAAAGTGAAGCTTGATTACTTAAGTGAGTTGGAAACTGAAGCAGGTGAGTTATCTTGCATTCTGTCTGTCTTGTATTCTTTATCTGTCTTTCTATATAGAGACTGTAATTTTGAGGGAGAAATCTGAGTGTGATTTTGGTTGTGCCTGTATCTGTATAGTGTATTGTTACTAGGTGTGAACAGATACTAGGAGGAGGAGCTAAATCTAGGTGTCAAGGAAGATTAGGGGGAGGAGCTGAGTGTTAACAGGGGCCTGACATACTATATAAGGAGGGGCAGAGCTCATTTGGGAGCTCGCTCATTGAGAGGAAAGTTTGCATTACTAAAGTGAAGCTTGATTACTTAAGTGAGTTGGAAACTGAAGCAGGTGAGTTAGAATACTGAAAAAGGTGAGTTTGAACACAGTCTAAATTTTCATATTCTGTTTTATTGTAATATATTCATCTTCTTTCTATCCTATTGTAACCTGTTGCTCAATTTTGACATTTAAATTCATTGTATCTATATTTTTCCAACATTGTATGTCATTTTTACTCATTCACTATTATTTTCTCTTATCTTTGCCACACATTTATCGCACCGTTTCCCTCTTCACGCCTGCTCACATTTGCCTCACTTCTGACCTTCTCTGTTCCCTTCATCCTCTCACTTGTTGTTGTTTCATACTTAATTGGATTACTCAATCAACCTGATTTTACCCACTGGTCTCCTCTCTGACAGTAGTTCCTTGCCTGTTACCTTCTCTCTCACTCTGTTTTCTACCAAATTTACTACAGACGCTGTCTGTCCTCCCAAATCCCTCTGTCTGCTTTCACTAACCTACCCTCTCACCTTCGGTTCCTCATGGCTGTTAATCTCTCAACTTCACTTTCTCCAACTGCTCCTCCCCCCTCCCATCCCATACCTATCCTGACCCCTCGCCCCCGCACCCCCACCCTCCCAATGACCCCCCCTCGCTTCTGCAATCCCAAAAACCTTATCCACATAAATACACAACCCACCCCCCCTCTTTCCTGTGCACTATGGAACGCCAGATCCATCTGCAACAAACTCCCTGCCATCCATGACCTATTCATCTCTAGAGCATTCCACCTCCTTGCTATCACCGAGACCTGGCTCTCCACCTCTGATTCTGTCTCTCCAGCTGCTCTCTCCCACGGTGGCCTCTCTTTCTCTCACACTCCCAGGCCTGACGGTCGCCAAGGTGGCGGTGTGGGTTTTCTCCTCTCAGCCTCATGCACCCACAGTGTCATTCACCCTGAACCCTCTCTCCTTTTCTCCTCCTTTGAGTCTCACTCTATCCGTCTATACTACCCCTACCACCTCCGTGTCGCTGTAATCTACCGCCCCCCTGGCCCTATCTCCCAATTTCTTGACAACTTCGCCGCCTGGCTTCCACACTTCCTCTCCTCTGACCTGCCATCTGTCATTCTTGGTGACTTTAACATCCCCTTGGATAACCCCGCTGATCCTGGCACCTCCAAACTCCTCTCTCTCTGCTCCTCTCTTGGCCTATCTCAGTGGACTACCTCTCCCACCCACATCCAAGGACACTCCCTCGATCTCGTCTTCTCTCGCTCTTGTTCCCTTACTGACTACACTATCTCAGCTTTTCCTCTTTCTGACCATCACCTCATCTCCTTCTCCCTCACTGCTTCCCCCTCTCCCACCCCCCCTCCCAAGCGCATTGTCTCACGGCATAACGTCAACACACTTGATCTTGCTGCCTTCTCAAACACGCTGTGTCCTCTTCTCGCCCCAATCGCCCTCATGTCCTGCCCGAACCTCGCTGCCTCCCTCTATAATGACACCCTATCTTCGGCATTGGACTCTGCCTGCCCTCCCTTCTCTATCCCCCTTCGATGCTCCAACCCCCAACCGTGGCACTCACCTATCACCCGATTCCTTAAAAAGTGCTCTCGCACTGCTGAGCGCTTCTGGAAGAAATCACGCTCCCTTGCGGATTATCTCCATTTCAAATTCATTCTTTCCTCCTTCAGCTCTGCCCTTGCTCTGGCCAAGGAATCCTACTTTAAGTCCCTCATCCTTTCCCAATCATCCAATCCCCGCAGGCTCTTCGCCACCTTCAACTCCTTGCTCTCCCCCCCTCCTCCAGCTCTTCCGTCCTCCATCGTAGCCGCTGATTTTGCTACCTACTTTTCAACCAAAATCTCCTCTCTCAGGACTGCCATCACTGCTGCCATGACCTCACCCTCTCCCTCCTCCCCTCCTACATCTCCACTCCCCTCCTTCCAACCCCTGTCCTCATTTTACCCCACCACTGCTGCTGAAGTCCACTCTATCCTTCAATCCGCTTCTCCCTCCACCTGCCCGCTTGATCCTATCCCCTCCAATATTATCCGTCGTCTCAGTCCATCAGTCTGCTCTCACCTGGCTCACCTCTTTAATCTTTCCCTATCCTCTGGGATCTTCCCTTCCTCCTTCAAACACGCTCTTGTCTCCCCAATTCTCAAAAAAACAAATCTGGACCCCAACTCTCCATCCAACTACAGGCCCATCTCCCTCCTCCCTTTTGCCTCCAAACTCCTAGAACGTCTGACCTATAATCGTCTCCTAAGCCACCTTACTGCTAACTCCATTCTAGACCCCCTCCAATCCGGGTTCCGCCCTTTACATTCCACTGAAACTGCCCTGACCAAAGTCACTAACGATCTACTATCGGCTAAATCCAAAGGCCTCTTCTCTATCCTCATCCAGCTTGATCTGTCGGCTGCCTTTGACACTGTTGACCACCCTCTCCTGCTTAACACCCTCCGCTCCTTTGGCATCACTGGCACGGTCTTCTCCTGGTTCACCTCATACCTCTCCGATCGCTCCTTCTCCGTCTCCACTCCGAGCTCCTCCTCTCCTACTACCCCCCAGCCAGTCGGTGTTCCCCAAGGGTCAGTCCTTGGCCCTCTCCTCTTCTCCCTCTACACCACCTCTCTGGGCACCCTCATCAGCTCCTATGGTTTTCATTACCACCTTTATGCTGATGATACCCTAATCTATCTCTCCTCCCCCGACTTATCCCCATCACTTCTGTCCAAGGTCTCTGAATGCCTCACGGCCATCTCAGCCTGGATGACCCAACGCTTCCTGAAACTAAACATGGCTAAAACTGAACTTCTAATCTTCCATCCCCCGAACATCCCCTCTTCTCCCACTATCTCCATCAGCATTGGTGAAACCGAGATCACGTCCACCGACCAAACGCGCTGCCTCGGTGTCATCATTGACTCCTCCCTCTCTTTCACCCCCCACATTCGTGCTCTCTCACAGTCTTGCCGCTTTCACCTACGCAACATCTCACGCATCAGACCATTCCTCTCCACTGACGCGACCAAAATTCTCATTCACTCTCTTGTCATCTCCCGCCTTGACTACTGCAACATCCTTCTCTCTGGGCTACCTCTCACCCGCCTCGCACCTCTCCAATCCATTCTTAACGCTGCTGCTAGGCTCATCTTCCTCTCCCGACGCTCTACCTCCGCCTCCCCCCTCTGTTTATCTCTTCACTGGCTCCCCATTCCTTTCCGAGTTCTCTTTAAACTCCTCACCACCACCTACAAGGCTCTCTCCTCCTCCACAGCTCCCTACCTCTCTTCACTGATCTCTATCCACACTCCCTCCCGTCCTCTTCGCTCCATCGCTGACCGCCGACTGACCTCTCACCTAATCACCTCCTCCCACTCCCGTGTCCAAGATTTCTCTCGCGCTGCCCCCCTGCACTGGAACAACCTCCCGCCACCCATCAGGCTATCTGATTCCCTTACCTCCTTCAAGCGCTCCCTCAAAACCCACTTTTTTCGACTAGCCTATCCCTCCTCCTAACCTCTTTTGATCCTCCTATCCTGCCTCCGTTCCCCTCCGTTCCTACTTATCCTATTGTATTTCGTTCGTCCACCCACCTATTTTTAGTATGTTAACTCTTATGAGCAGGGCCCTCCTTCCTCACGTACTCACCCTACCTCATTACCTCACCTGTGCTCCTGTCCTGTTCTTCCCTTCCTCTACTTCATCTTCGGTCTCCTTGACTATTTTGACACCTACTTCTGAACTGATGCTGATTTTAGTTCTACCAGCTATACCCCTATTTATACTGTATCTTTCTACACACCCTGTACGTTACCTTGTAATTTTTTTTTTTTTTTTGTTTGCTATGTACGGCGCTGCGGACACTTTGTGGCGCCTTATAAATAAACGTACTACTACTACTACTACTACTACTCCGGTTTCCTCCCACAATCCATATATGCTAGTAGGTTAATTGGCTTCCAACAAAATTAACCCTAGAATGTCTGTGTGTGTGTGTGTGTACATGTGGCAGGGAATATAAATTGTAAACTCCACTGGGGAAGGGACTGATGTGAATGTTCAAAATATTCTCACTGTAAAAGGCTGCGGAATATGTGTGCGCTATATAAAAAAACTGTTAATAAATAAATAATAAATAAATAAAATGACCATCAGGAATGCAGTGTCCTTGCTAGGGTAGTCATCAGCTTTATGACTAAAGGGTGACTCATCATTCAGAAATTTAGAACAGTAGAACTATCTGCAATAAAATAGCTTGGCTTAACACATTTTATGAAAACACTGGATGGTCCTCAAAAAAATATAGTAATAGGAATACCCCACAAAGTGGCACATTGAGGTATGGCAAATTGTTATTAATACGCTATTTTTAATAAACAATTTTATCCATGTAAAAAGGCCCATTAATGACCTAGTTTGTGAACCGGAAAAGAGAATCCCCACATTTTTACCACTAATACCCCTTTCACACTTGCAAGCCGGGTTCTAAGTTCCGGGTGCGACCCGGCTTGCAAGTGCTTCACACTGGCCACCCGACCCGGAATGAAGTCGGGCAGGTGCTGTCATCTGGAGGCTTGGCCAGGGCGGCGCTGGGAGATGTCAGCGACTCCCAGCGGCGCATTTTCACTGCAGTGAACGGGGTCACGCTGACCCGGAAAACCCGTTCACACTCACCGCATCCCGTGTCGATTCCGGAATCCGGTAGAAATTCCAGAATGCTGAACATGGGATGCGGTGACAAGACCCTATCACACTGAGCTAAATCCCGGGTTGATGCGTGTTCATGTGCAAAAACCCGGGATATTTTTGCAAGTGTGAAAGGGGTATGACAGTATGCCGCTTTTAGACATATGACCTAGGAATTTACTGGGATAAGCAAATTCGAAAATTTCTGGGTCTCAGCTCAAGGACTTTCTGGGGTATTTCCTTTTATAAATGTAGAAATCCTGTGTTGATGCGTGTTCACATGCAAAACCCTAGGATATAGCTGCATGTGTGAAATGGTTACTAAACAATTTTTTAATAATAAAAATAAGTAATTACTGTAATTAGCAGACAAAAAGCTGGATTCAGAGTTGACCGCTAATCCAAAAATGTGCAAATTGAGTGAATAACGAATGATTGCGCATGCATACCATATGCATCGCGCATGACTGAAAATACTTATGTATCATAAAACTAAAGCAGCCGGATCTTGACTTGCCAGAAAGCCGCAGTGGGGGGTGGTACTGTAAATACCAGTTTTCTGAGAGCGTCAGAAAATTGTTTTGGTGTGCCCAAGCATTTTTAAAAAAGGGTCTGTGACATCAGCGCTGGCCTGGATCAGCCTGTCTCAGTTGCAGATTAATGGGTCAGAGCTATTCACATTTGCACAGATGGCAAAAACTTTTTGATGGTTCGGGAATTGCGTATGGATTTGCAAGTAGATGCCAGTTACGGATCCATTCATAATTCACTCGGAACAAGTTTTCTGTCTGGACAGTAGTCACAGTCATCTGCAAGCTAGCAGATTAATGAACAAGTCTGAATCAGGCCCAAAGTTAGAAAAATTTTGTAACCAGCCAAGTTATTCACAGAAGTAAAACCAACCAGTAATAACTCAAAGCACACAAACATGAACAGCACCAAAAAGATGAAAAAATCTCGTAATCCAATCATCAATCATGTGATTTGGGTGAAGTAGAGGCTTGTACCCATATTATTTTGTTAACTCCTACTGTATGGCAACATTTACTGCTAGAATCCATCCATCCTTAAAAAAAATATTAATAAATCACTTCTCAAATTTGAAATTCTATTTAATATCTAATTTGACTAAATTCCAATTTTAAAAAACAGTTTGAGGAAAATGCTCCAAGTGAATAAGGGGGTATTTAAGAGCAGGTACCACTGTATATCCAACACCACCGGATTTGTCCTTCTCAGTATTAAAATAAATATACACCCATCAGCCATAACATTAAAACCATTCACAGGTAAAGTGAATTACATTGATTATCTTGTTACAATAGAACCTGTCAAGTTGTGGGATAAATTAGCACTCTTGAAGTTGATGTTTTGGAATGGCAGGTCTTGTGGGGTGTTATCAGCAAGCAGTGGTTAGTACCTACCAAAGTGGTCAATGGAGGACAACTGGTGAACCAGAAACAGGGACCTGAACACTCAAGGCTCATTGATATGTGTGGTTACTGTAGGACAAATTGCTGGAAGTGTTAATTCTGGCCATGATAGAAAGGTGTCAGAACACCCAGTGCATGATAGCTCGGTGTGTATGAGGCTTTGTATTCCCGAAATGACCAGAATACTCATGATGATCTCTGGGCACATTTATTTCAGAAGAATCATGTTTTCTCTTACATTGCGTGGACAGCAAGGTGCATGTGCGTGTTACTTTGGCATGAGATAGTACCAGGATGCACTATGGGTTAAGGTCAAGCCAACATAGGCAGTATGATGCTCTGGCCAATGGGCTGTTTGCAAACCTTGTGTCCTGACATTCACATACTGGAAATATTTAGTTTGAGGGACATAAATATTTGCTGTTTATGTCTTGGTGCAAAATACCACTGGATAGAGTTGTTGTAGAGTCCATGCCTCAACAAGTCAGAGCTGTTTTGAGTGGGCCTACAGTACACAAATTAGGCAGGTGGTTTAATGTTGTGGCTAATTGGTGTAGAATATAATTCTGTAGATGTGGGAGAGGCATAGATTGTGTAATGAATTAAGAAGGTAATTACTTTTACCAGCACTTCAGTGTAATGTCAGATTTACATGGTTAATTTCTCCAAAATATGTATTTTGCAGGTTTTTTTTAATTAAAAACTTTTTATGAGTTTCAATAATACATTTACACAAAAAAAAAATACAATACTGAATAAACAAGATACATGTCACTCGAACCCAGAAGGATTGTACCTCCATGCATTCCCAGAGTAAATGGCAAGAGGTACCAGAAGCTGACTGACATTTGGAGCAGACATCAGAAGCACTAACTCCAAACCTCTAAAATGTATTTTGAAGTTTTATGGTTCATTAAAATATTTCATATATAACAAATGTATGCAATATTATTCCGACTTTTTCTTACCTAGGAAGTAAATTGTGTTGATATTATTACAGGATGTATGCGCTACAATATATTACACGATGCCCTGCGTGAACATGACTCACTTTCTGCTTCAAGAAATACCCTCCACTCGTTTCTCAATAGCTTGCAAGCTCCTCAGAGATTCTGTATAGGGATACTGTGTGGGTGAAATTTGCTTCAATGTACGTCACATCTCCTGGCCAGATCTCAGCACAGCTATTCCATTTGTCATCCTGTCATTGCTGGTTATATTGTTTTGCTCTAAGACATATTGTAATGTTTTTGTGTGTGTGTGTGTGTGTGTGTGTGTGTGTGTGTTTCAGTGCATAGTTGCATGCCCAATGATTATGTATGTGAAACCATTTAGTAAAAATATCCAGCTTTTGTAATTGTACATCATATACAAAGTATGCCATCAAGTTTCTCTTATATTAATCTACAAAGTTCATGTCCTCCGAAATATGTCTCTGTGGTTGAATAGATGGAATAGAAGGAAAAGCTTGTAGTGCAAGACTAAACAGCATATGATGAGATTAATATATGTACGTTCTAGCCATCACAATTATCACAAGAAATTGCTCACGCGCCCACCACTTCTCAAACAGAAATCAGCGTGGGCTTGTTCTTTTCAGACAAGCAGTAGTATAATTAGTGGGTCAGCACCAAATGGAACACTATACTGTACAGTTTTACAGCAGTTGCCATGACCAGGGTTTTCTATTGCTGCACAGTCATTTTTATTCAATACACTCATCAAATGAGCCCTAAAAGCCTGTGCAATTATGTTACTAATTATGCTGTAATAATGACTAGCCATGCAGTCTTCTATTCTGCATTATAGAATTGCTAAAAATCATGTAAGAATGGATAGTGATTGGTGCAGCGTATATTTCTCTTTAACAATGCAATAAGAGGCCATGGGCTATTGCTGTTGTATCAGTAATCGGCATTACCTTCAATTGTCATCTGACACATATTATTACAACTGGTTAATAAAAACAGGTGTTACCACTACAATCCATAAGGAAGTGTACATCAGTACATTGCTGAATACATATGGTTTACGTTCATTCTGGTATTTAAAGCTGCTTTATTGCATTGTATTTTATAAAGCACTAACAAATCACGAGCCAACATGAACATCCTTCAGCTAAAGATAAATATAGAAGAACAAATATTTGCTCTGAAAAGGAAAGGGAAAAAGTAAAGGGAAGAAAGGGAAGGGTTGGATGAGGAATGAGAGAAGATATAAAGAAGAAGGTAAGGTGAGAAAGAAGGGGTGTGGAATAACTAGTCGACTGTCACCAGGTTGACATGAGAATGTCAGTGACCATGTTGACAGGCATGTCTACATAAGTGATATGTTGACATTACGAACTGTTGGCAAACCAACCGCACATTGTTTACGCCATAATCCCTCCCCCATCCTGTCATCTGTGCACAGGGGGGGGGGGGGGGGACACCTGCAGGTGTCACTGAACTATATCATTAACCAATATCGTTCAGTAGTTACGCACTATGGGCCTGATTTTGGTTCACTCGCAAAGCAAATTCTCTCTCTAATGGACAAAACCATGTCCACTGCAGGTGGGGCAGATGTAACATGTGCAGTAAGAGTCAGATTTGGGTGGGGTTTGTACTTCAAACTGATATCTATATTGTAGTGCAAGAATAAAGTAGCCAGTATTTACCCTGCACAGAAACAAAATAACTCACCCAAATCTAATGGTGTGTACACATGGGTACAATCACCCTGCGATTCCGAGTATATAGTCAGAATCATATCGGTATCGCATGCACATCGCAAGGGTTTTAACCCTTGTGATCCCGATGCACGCTCCCGTATTGCACGGCAGACAGTCTTGGCTGCCTTGACTATATAGTGCAGATCTGCACTATATAGTCAAAATTGTATTGGTGTGTACACACCTGAGATGTGCCGTGCGATGCAATCCCCGATGCGATCAGATCGCATCGCACCAGATCGCACGGCATGCATGCAATGGCATACAATTTTGACTATATAGTGCAGATCTGCACTATATAGTCAAGGCAGCCAAGACTGTCTGCCGTGCAATACGGGAGTGCGCATTGGGATCGCATTGGGATCACAAAGGTTAAAACCCTTGCGATCTGCATGCGATCTGCGTGCGATACCAATGCGATTCTGACTATATAGTCAGAATCGCAGGGTGATTGTACAAGTGTGTACACACCATATGCCATTGCATGTATGCCAAGCGAGGCGATCGCATCGAGGATCGCATCGCATCGCACAGCACATCTCACCGTGTGTGCACACCATAACTCTTTCTGCACATGTTACATCTGCCCCAACTGCAGTGCACATGGTTTTGTACATTTGACAGATAATTTCCTTTTGCGAGTGAACCAGAATCAGGCCCTATAAGAGAATATGTTAATTTTTCTCCTATAACCACTTCTGTAACCTCACCTTAGGTAGGCGTATTGGTGATATCTGAAAGTGACCACATTTTGGATTAATGGACTAATGCTGGGTACACACCAGGACGACTAGGGCACGATTCTGTCAATTTAGATCCAATTCCGACCGGTTGTATGCAGATTGTATGTACTATCGTGTGTTTTTGACATTTATTTGATCCGATTCCGATCAAATGCGCGTTCACGCCGCTCGTTTGGTCGCATCTTTGGTCCTACGTGCTGCAGGTAGGATCCGTCAATCCCAGGCCGACCGACCGTCAATCGTATGCAGATCGTGAGTGTTTTTTGCCGCCTCCGTCGTCCGTCCGTCGGTGCGTCCGTCGTTTGATCCAGCCTATTTGAGTGGCATTTCCTAAACACTCCCCCGGCGCCATGTTTTTCCACATAGCAAACAGCGCTGGCGCAGCAGTTGGACTCTCCTTCTTGTCTCATCTCCCAGAACAACAACCTGGTATGTTTGCACTCCCAATGCTCTTCTATGCATGCCCACTGTTGCCACCAATGTATATAGTGTGTATAAAGCACTGGTTTGGCAACCGTGCACCCGACCATGTCACTGTTTTTTTTGGGTGGGCCCCATGTCTGTGTGTATACATATAACCAATGTCCACCATTGCAGTATTCCAAGCACTCCTCTCTGCTAGGCCCCATTCACCTGTGTGTGTGTGTTTGTGTATATATAGATATATATACATAAACCATTGTCCACCATTGCAGTATTCCAAGCACTCCTCTCTGCTAGGCCCCATTCACCTGTGTGTGTGTGTTTGTGTATATATAGATATATATACATAAACCATTGTCCACCATTGCAGTATTCCATGCACTCCTCTCTGCTAGGCCCCATTCACCTGTGTGTGTGTGTTTGTGTATATATAGATATATATACATAAACCATTGTCCACCATTGCAGTATTCCAAGCACTCCTCTCTGCTAGGCCCCATTCACCTGTGTGTGTGAATAGCAATCTGCACAATAAAATGTATAGTGGTTTTCATAAAAGTTTATTAACATTTTAAATACTTAAAACATAAGAACTAGGTAAACTGGTAACTATAACTATAAAAATTTAAATATGAAACAAAACATGGGTATAACTATAACAACTAAAATGGTTTTATCTTTTTACAGTCCCAATGTCCAACGCAAAGGAACAAGAGTTTTTGGAAGGGTTTATTGAAAAATATCGTACACACGAATGCCTGTGGAGAACCAAATCCAAGGAGTATTCAAACAAAATGAAAAGAAACCAAGCCTTGGAGGAGTTGGCACGCTACAGTCTTCCATTTCACCCAGAGGCCAATGTTGAATGGGTGAGGAAACGCATCCAGAATATGCGCACGGTGTTCTTAAAGGAACACAAGAAGATGGAGGCTGCAAAGAAGTCTGGTGCTGGAGTCGACGAGATGTATCAAACATCGCTCTGGTACTATGACCGGTTGACATTCACCCTCAGCCAGGAGTCGATGAGGACAGGAGTAGTCCTTATGGTCGAACAGGAAAACCAAGAAGTCGCGGCGCAGGAGGAGGAGGAGAATTCGCAGTCTGCATCGGTGAGTCTATTTTTTTGGCTATCTAATTGATTCCTCCTGCCAATCCACAGCGCCCTCCCCATTAAAGTAGGCCATGTACTCTTCCCTCACCTGTTTGGCTCGTGCACTCCCTGTGTAGCGTTGTGTTGGGGTTTGCAAGGAGGATATCTGCACTACCTCCTCTGGCAGTTCTTGGTCTTCTTGGAGTGCTGTGCCTGTAGCCCTTTGCTGTGTGGCTTTTCTGCGGAGCAAATTGTGCAGGACACAGCACGCCGTGACAACCCAGTCAATTTTGTCCACCCTCAGGTTAATGGCAGTGTGAAAAATGCGAAACCGGCTTGCCAGGATGCCAAAAGCATTTTCCACAACACGCCGTGCCCTGGATAGCCTGTAGTTAAAGATCCTTTTGTCATGGTTCAGGCCCCTTTGCGCATATGGCTTCATGACATGCTCGTGCAGGCCAAAAGCCTCGTCAGCCACAAAAACAAAGTTAAGCCCCTGTTTAGTTTCCTGGACAGACGGCAAGTGAAGGGTGTTCGCTATGAGCCTTTCGTAGAACTTTGTGTCCTTGAAAGTGCCACCATCCGATGCACGGCCATTCCTTCCTACATCCAGGAAGATAAACTCATAGTTGGCATTCACCACAGCCATTAGTACAATGCTAAAATAGCCCTTGTAATTAAAATAGTAGGAACCACTATTGATAGGCTGGGCTATGCGGACATGTTTGCCATCAATGGCTCCACCGCAATTTGGGAAGTTCCATCGCTGTTCAAACTCCTCTGCGATGACTTTCCATTCATTCACGCTGGTAGGGAACTGAAATTAGAAGTAAATAGAATTGATTAGTAAACATGTTCAATTTTTTTACAGCTTGGTGACTACCCACCTGCAACCCCAGACCTATCTGTCCTATCTGATAATGCATGCACATCTAACGAAGTTCCTACTCCGGCACGCACTCCGCCACCCACCCTGGAACCCACTCCACCACTCCCCCGTGCCAAAAAAATGCGTGGCAAAGGAAAAAAAGGAGAAGCAGCGGCACATGAAGAATTTATGATGCGGGCACATCAAGTCCTGCAAAGAAACCCGGACAAACATGACAACTACTTCACTTATGTGGCAGAGTGTGTTCGCAACATGGCTCCTGACCAGCAACTTACTTTTGAAAAGTTATGCATGGAGTTGGTGTATAATGGCAGTTTAGGGTATCTCAACAGTGGCACTAAAATAGTTGGCATTGGTAGTGCACCAGACACACCACTGTCATTAGAATCACCAGTGCCTACTCCGCCTGCCACCGTAGCAGGCCAGTCGAGCACAATTCCAACACATACCCAGTCAACACCTACACAGCCTTCTCAACCCCCCCAGTACCGTCAATTCTACAGTTCTTTACTGATAGAAGATCCAGAGTGTCCTGTTTTTGAGGATCTGTCTTAAAAAATAGGCTACTTTATCATTTACCATCGACATGGTCTCAGCTGCAGGTATGTGATGGCCACTGCTCACATGGCGTATGGCGCACATCAATGGGGCCGGGACCATTGCATCTGCGCCATGCGCCATGTGGGCCGCAGCCTTTACATATCTGCAGCAGACATCCTCTGCCACACAAGGGCCACAGTGTGTATTTTTGTTTATTTATATGCTGCTACCTGTACCTGCATTACCAGAGGGAGAACAGGATTCTCCTCAATCTGGATAGCAAACTCCATTTATTGCCCTTTTTTCTTTGCCAATAGTATGGGGTACTGTGCGGCAGACATGGTCTCGGCTGCAGGTATGTGATGGCCACTGCTCACATGGCGTATGGCGCACATCAATGGGGCGGGGGCCATTGCATCTGCGCCATGCGCCATGTGGGCCGCAGCCTTTACATATCTGCAGCAGACATCCTCTGCCACACAAGGGCCACAGTGTGTATTTTTGTTTATTTATATGCTGCTACCTGTACCTGCATTACCAGAGGGAGAACAGGATTCTCCTCAATCTGGATAGCAAACTCCATTTATTGCCCTTTTTTCTTTGCCAATAGTATGGGGTACTGTGCGGCAGACATGGTCTCGGCTGCAGGTATGTGATGGCCACTGCTCACATGGCGTATGGCGCACATCAATGGGGCGGGGGCCATTGCATCTGCGCCATGCGCCATGTGGGCCGCAGCCTTTACATATCTGCAGCAGACATCCTCTGCCGCACAGTACCTTATCCCTACTGTTGTAAGGGCATGTTCCAGAAGTTACCAGAGTGTCTTTTGTCTTGGTTTTCTACATATATGCTGCTACCTGTACCTGCATTACCAGAGGGAGAACAGGATTCTCCTCAATCTGGATAGCAAACTCCATTTATTGCCCTTTTTTCTTTGCCAATAGTATGGGGTACTGTGCCGAAGACATGGTCTCAGCTGCAGGTATGTGATGGCCACTGCTCACATGGTGTATGGCGCACATCAATGGGGCGGGGGCCATTGCATCTGCGCCATGCGCCATGTGGGCCGCAGCCTTTACATATCTGCAGCAGACATCCTCTGCCACACAGTACCTTATCCCTACTGTTGTAAGTGCCTGTTCCAGAAGTTACCAGAGTGTGTTTTTTGTTTTTTTATATGCTGCTACCTGTACCTGCATTACCAGAGGGAGAACAGGATTCTCCTCAATCTGGATAGCAAACTCCATTTATTGCCCTTTTGTCTTTACCAATAGTATGGGGTACTGTGCGGCAGACATGGTCTCAGCTGCAGGTATGTGATGGCCACTGCTCACATGGCGTATGGCGCACATCAATGGGGCGGGGGCCATTGCATCTGCGCCATGCGCCATGTGGGCCGCAGCCTTTACTTATCTGCGGCAGACATCCTCTGCCACACAGTAGCCTGTACTTATTGGGAAAGTTTAAACTGGGTCATACATACTTAAATCTTTATATATAGTGTGTGTTTTTGTACAATATCTTTTATATATGGTATTATAATATATTTTTGTTGACACAATCTATTTACTATTTTACATGTTTTAACCATGAAAGGCCTAAAAAACCTGTTTCTGTCCTAGGCCTAAATTATAAATAAAAATATTTTGTTTGCACAATAAAGTGTACAGTGTATATTTCATCCTTACCTTGCAATACTGGTACTGCAGCACCTTCACAATGGCTTTGCAGGTCTCCGGGATGATGAGGCCCAAAGCTTGCGGGGAGATGAGGGATCCAAACTTTAGGTCAGCAAGAGACCGTCCTGTCGCCAGAAACCTCAGGGTGACCACCAGCCGTTCCTCAGCAGGGATAGCCATGCGATACTTGGTATCCTGCTTCTCGATGTGGGGAGTCACCAGACGCAGCAATTCCTGGAATGTGGCATCATCCATCCTCAAGAAGTTACGGAAATCGTCTGGGTTATTCTCCCTGATGTCCCTGAGCAGTGGCATGTGCGAACGAGTCTGACGCTGAAGTAGCCACTGCTTTGTCCAGCATGATCTTTCTCTCCTGCGCTGGGCTCTCTGACGCCTGAGCTTCAAAACTGCATAATAGAGCAGGTACTGTTGCTGGTGACTACCCATCACTGCATTCTCCATAGTGCAGGGTTAAAAGACACTTTGTAATGGCAGGCAAAACAAAGTAATGTGTAAATAGCTATGTCCAGCGTTCAGCAGGTATAAACCAAGCCTCACTAGTAACAAAGCAGAAATACACTGGTTTAAAATGGCTGCTGCTATTCCTATCCCCCTCTGCTAGTCCTCCCCCTCTGCTAGTCCAGCCCCTTCATTCAAATTTCAAAGGCCCATCTGACGACGGTCGCATGTGTTCTTGCAAAAAAAACAAAAACCAGCGATCCGACCGTCTTAACGACCATCGCGGGCGCATCGGGATCGGATCTAGATCGTTCCGCAAAAAAACACAATTTTTGCTAATCGTTTGCTGGGGACTGCCTGGGAGCTCCCGGGAAGTCCAAGGGAAATCGTTCCATGGTCGTCTATCGGTCGTGAACGACGGTGGTCGTCCTGGTGTGTACCCCACATAAGATTGATGTATGTAGTTTTTTTTCCAAATGCTACTACAGATATGAGAAGTCACTTTCAGCTTTCCACAAAGGATAAAATTTATTTTGTTTGTAAAGAAAAAAAAAGAAACAAATTGCCAAATAGGCCAACCTTATGTTTTGTACAGGCCAGTTTTTCATTTAGGCAGATGTCCCAAGGTTTAACAATTACACCTTGAGATATCTGCCCAAAAGAGCAGAGGTCAAGCCTGAGACATTTTATGACAAGCCCACATAAAGTGGAAAAAGGACTACATACCAAAGCATTCACATTTACCACATGTTTCTGGAATCTTGTTATGGACTAGCTGTATCAAGCTTTGGTACATCTGCAGACAGTGACCAATCAGTTACTGTAATTTATTTGGTATAGTCTTTGTAATGAGAGATGCTGGGCTAAATGTAATAACCTGCCAGTAGCCAGAGATGCAGGACTGTGAAAATACAGTACAGGAAACTGCACCATCCCCACCAGCTACCATCAGTGCACAAGAGCGTGCTTTCTTCTTCAAGGACAAGATTGATAAAATCCAAGATGAAATGGCATGCTCTTTCACAGCCAGTGACTTGCTTACTAACTAACCTGAGCCCAATGGCATTTTCTCCTCATTTGACCACACAAGTGAGGATTAAGTATCAACACTCTTCTCATGCTCCTACTCCACTAACTCTCCTCTTGATCCTATACCCTTACAAGTAGGTAAAGCTCTGTCCCCTGTGCTTATCCCAAACTTAACTAAACTCTGTAACCTCTCTCTCTACTGGTATCTTTACTTCTCTGTTCAAGCATGCACTTATTACTCCCATTCTAAAAAAAAACACAATTCTGTTCCAAACTGTCTCTCTAAATACTGTCCTATCTCCCAGCTCCCATGCCTCTCCAAGCTACTTGACAGACTTGCCTACACTCGCCTCACACACTTTCTTAATGACTACAACTTATTGGACCTACTTTAGTCAGGCTTTCGCTCTCAACACTCTCCAGAGACTGCACTGGCTAAAGTAGTAAATTATCTGGCCACTGCTAAATCTAAAGGCCATTTCTCACTTCTCATTCTTTTGGATTACATTCGACACCGTTGACCAATCTCTTCTCATACAAACACTACAATCCCTAGGTCTTCAGAACACAGCCCCTTTCTTGGTTCTCATCCTACCTATCTAACCGCTCTTTCAGTGTTTGCTTCTCTGATTCTACCTCCTCTTCCCTACCTATGTCAGTTGGAGTACCATAAGGCTCAGTTTTAGGTCCTCTGCTTTTTTCAATCTATACCTCCACTCTTGGCAAACCAATCAGCTCTTTCGTTTTTCAGGATCATCTGTACGCTGATGAGATTCACATCTATCTATCCTCCCCTGAATTGTCCATTAGTATTGCTCAGTGTCTCTGAATGTATTTCTGCCATTTCATCTTGGATGTCATCTCGCCACCTCAAAATCAACATTTCCAAAACAGAATTTATTATATTCCCACCAGCCAAGAGTAGTTACCACACCGGATATCTCTATCACTATTGAGAACACAAAAATAAATCCTACTCCACAAGCTTGCTGCCTAGGGGGCATCCTCGACTATGAACTATCTTTTATTCCTTGTATTCAATCTGTCTCTAAATCAAGTTGCATGCATCTAAAAAACATATCCAAAAAAGTCGTCCATAGTTACACAGGACACTACAAAAACTCTAATCCATCCACTCATTATATCACACATTGATTATTGCAATAGCCTTCTTATTGGTCTTCCTAACAAAAGACTCAATACAATCCATTTTGAATGCAGCTGCGAGGCTGATCTTCCTAGCTAGATGCTCAACGTCTGCTGATAACACTCTGTCAGTCCCTCCATTGGCTGCCTGTTTTTTACCATATTCATTATAACATACTTCTAGTCACATTCAAGGCCGTTAACCTGACAACACCAACATATCTCTTTGCTTATCTCAACTGAGGTGAAGCCATTCACTACACATGCGCAACTGGGAAAAATGCAATGCAATCTATCGGCAAACACATTAACCCATTGCGATTAGATACAATGCTGCTACAGAAAAAAAGTCTCCTTTTAATTTGGGTACACGTACTTCAGCTTCAATAAAGCTCCCCTACACCTCAAGGTTATAATCAGTAATACATTTGTGGCCCCTTTATTCCTACTTCACACTTTACATTAATGAATCATGATCATGCTCTGCTAAAGTCTCCATCTTCAATACATGTTATATTTATTTATTATTTATTACCAGTTATTTATATAGCGCACACAGCGCTTTGCAGAGAATAGTTGAACAGTCACATCAGTCCCTGCCCCAGTGGAGCTTACAAACTATATTCCCTACCACATTTACATGCCTAAAAGACATTCTAGTGTTATTTTTTGTTGTGAACCAATCAACCTACCAGTATATTATTGAATTGTGGGGCCGGAGTACCTGGAGAAAACCCACGCAAGTACAGGTAGAATATACAAACTCCACACAGTTCGAGCCATGGTGGGAATCTAACCCATGACCCCGGTGCTGTGAGGCAGTAATGCTAACCGTTACACTGTCCGTGTAAACATATGTCATTGAATTTCATTGTAACATCAAAAAACGTAATACTGTACAAGGAATATTCAAGACAAAGACAATACCTGCCATAACCTATAAATATTTATAAATGTGTGTAGATGGTATTGTTGGCTGCTCCTTAAATAGCTTCCTAGATCTTCATTCTCGCTAACAGGCATTCACGTGAAACAAAAAGGGTGATTATGATATACAGACAAGCTCTGCCTAGCAACACTTCTGCAAAAAGGTTACAGATACAGCAAAGGCAGAATAATTTGTACAACAAGCTTTGCATTGAAAACGTTACGTACTATCAATAACACTGTAGTCCTCTAGATTCCTCGGTGCATGTAGTTGTTGGAAGCAAAGATTAGTACTTGAGCCTATAGGGTCTTGCTCATCTTTTGCTACAGGTTGGCTTATGAAAGCAATATCCTCCGCTTTGTCTATCTGTAAGTGGTCGACCAAATGCATGTCAACCTAATATGGGTCGAATAATGATTGTATCCTGTGTACTGCCACTTCCTCCGCTCCTGAATGGGTAGCATTGGTTAATGAGACAGTTAAACATGAGTGCTTGTGTATATGGGGATAAACTACATAATGAAGTTTGAATTGTGCATGTATAGAATCGATGGAATGACTCTGCTTCCTCTTTTCCTAAAAATGTAATTAACACCCCATGACAGTAAAATGGTATGTTTATCTATTAACCCAATTTAGCATGGTGCTTGGCTGCTAAAAGCATTCATAGTGTGAGCATTTGATATAGGAAGGTGGGGTCTTTACCACAAAACTTTGGTTCAAACACTGATGGGCGACATAACTGTCCAAAGATAATACACTAACTTTCTGAAGCTGACCGGTTTATATAGGAAAGGCTACATATTCTCTGCAGTCAGCCTGCCCGAACAGTAGTGATCAGCTGCACGGCAGGCACTGGGGGATGAAACTAGGAAGCATGGGAGAGTGGCTGCTATCTTTCTGCAGTAGTTGTCATTTGTGACTGGTTGCATTACATGCGACCATGTCAGGGAAATCCCATTCTGGTGTGGAAACATAGGATTATGACCCTGCCAAGCAAGTGGTGAAAAGATATATTTTTGTAAAGAAGATTTTTACTTGTTTCCGTTAAATTATAATAAAGGAGATACATGTGCTACAATTTTTGTCACATAATGCTATGTTTTTCCACCCTTGTATGATTAAGGAGGGCTGAAGTGTCCTTGTTTTTGTGGAGTACTTCCTTGTGTATGCATATTTTTTTGGTACAACATACAGTAGTATTGTAAAATATAAAACTGGTTGTATGTGCCATCCTGGGAAGTGGGTGATGTTTGCACTTCATGCTTAGGAATGGCGAGTGTGTTGGTACTTCTGTATATATATGTATGTATGTGTATATATATATATATATATATATCACTGCAAATCCGTTGCTGTGGGTTTGCAGTGTCATTGACTAGCTGATTTCGCCATGTGGTGTGATGTCATCAGTAGTGGCTGCAGAGCAGGTGTATTGTCCCATTTTGTTCTGGAATGACACATGGTGTGGGCATAGTATTATAATATATATATATATATATATATATATATATATATATATATATATACTCCGTGTGTCGGCACTCGTTTTGAAATAAAGGCTTTTACTTGCCAGGTGCCTCCCGTATGCTCCGACTGATACACCGGGGCACTTCACACTCTCTCTGACGGTGGCACTCTGGACTTGTAAGAAGTAAATACAGACCACTTTGGTAAAGCAACATTTCAACGCTTTATTGCGTTTTTATCAAGCCAAAGAACAGACATACAAAGCAGGTATATATACCAAAAACCCCACCCCCTTCCCTCCCCTTCAGCTGGAACATAATCCCACTTCAACAGGTGTCGGGTCCTTAAACAGCATAGTGATAGACAATCAAAATACAAGTATAGTAATATCAAAAATACAAACATACATAGACATAGCATAAAAAATGCATATACATAACAATCCAGACAAAGAAAAATATCTAAATATTTACAAAAAGCAAACGAACTGTATGATTTTGCCGCAGATTGTAGAACTGTGTACACATTGTGCAATCTTGGTCTATTCAATTTCTGACCTAATACTGTAATAAGACAAAACATATATGTTACTGAACAACAAATTAGCAAGACAAATAGAACAGACTTTAATAATTTTCACCTTAATACCAATATATATAAATCTTGCTCCAATGCCCTCAATGTTGAGGGGATGATGCCTCCTTGATACAACCATGTGAATTGAAAGCATTATTGTGCAATATTGTCCTGATGACGGGGCTGCCAAGCCTCGAAACAGATTTTGGGCACATGGATTAAAGTTAATCTTATTTCTTCAACCTCTTACAAAGTCTTCGAGTGCCGTTTTCATTTTGCATGGTGATATATAATTATACACACACACATGTATATACACACAGTTGCGTGAAAAAGTTTTTGCCCCCTTCCTGATTTCAGCTATCTTCTATATATATGTCTAGTATCTCCGAAACGCTGCCATCTGTTGGCAGCGAGTGAAAATACATGTCTTTCTCTCTCTCACAGAGACAACTAGCTTTTGAAGCTTTTGCTTCGAGCGGGCTTACTATTCTTGAATACCTGTTTCAGATCTTCAAACAGATCTTCAAACATATCTGAATTTAAGACAACCTGAGGATACATAAAATACAGTTTTTAAATAAACACATCATTTATTGAAATAAAAAGTTATCCAACAGCAAGTGGCCCTGTGTGAAATAGTAATTATCCCCTTAGTTACCTATTCATCCAATCAGCCAATGAACCAAACTAAATTTATAATTGTGTTCGATTAGACTAGACGCAATGAAGCATGATTACTGCCAGCCATGTTGAATCTAAACATCACTTAAATAGAACCTTTCTAGCAATGTGCAATTGGCTAAAAGATATTAACAAGCACCACATTATGCAATAATCAAAAGAATTTTCAGAAGATATGAGAAAGTTAGGATCCCAAAGCTGCCCGCACACAGGCCCTTATTCAGATCTGATTGCAGTACAACTTTGTCTCAAAATGGGCAAAACCATGTGCACTGCAGGCGGGGCAGATGTAACATGTGCAGAGAGAATTAAATTTGGGTGGGGTGTGTTGAAACTGAAATCTAAATTGCAGTGTAAAAATAATTCAGCCAGTATTTACCCTGCACAGAAACAAAATAACTCACACAAATATAACTCTCACTATACGTTACATCCGCCCATTTTGAGAACAAATCTGTACTCTGATCAGATCTGAATAAGGGCCACTGTGCGATTCTCGCATGCAATTTGAACTTATTAGTTCAAATTGCATTGCGTCTAGTTCAAATCGCACCATGTTTATTTAGCCTCCTGTGCAGTCCATAATCACAAAGCAAAGTAGTATGTGCAGGCCGGTATTTTTGTACTACATTGCATTGTGTCTAGTTCAACTCAGTGCACCCTGTGTAGGGAATCGCATGCGATATGTACTTTACATATTTAAATTACATATTGTAGTTCAAATATTGGGGGTGATTCTGGTTGACTCAGTAAGCTGCGAAGCTCCTTGTAATGTCGCCCTGCAAATGCACCCCCCCTGCCATTTCCCTTTGCGACCATATGAGGGGATGTGTCAGGAAGACACATGCCCTCGCCATGTGCCGGCAGCAGGGTAAAACATTCGATGGTTGGTGACCATCAAATGATTTCCAGTGCCATTGCAGTGGAGACTGACTTACATTTGCGGGCAGCGGCTGATGTCATGTAACGTCAGCCACCTGCCCCCGGCGCACCTCGGCCTGCCCGAAATCCCATGGCAATGCCCAGTGTTTTCATGGGGACACCCATGAAACGCTGGATGTTCCGATGGGCGACACCCAAGCCTACCACACACCCCATCCCGGCAACATTGCAAATCGCCGCAGCCGTTCACAGTCTTGCTCATGTGCAAACCCCGACCATCGGGGCAGGAGCCGAGTGAACCAGAATGGGCCTCCTTATGTATTTCCAGTACAAAGTTCAATTCACATAGCACTGAAGTTCAAATTGCATAGCACACATTGGTGTCAATCCTATTAGCCACGGGTGTTTGCGAATAATTACGGCACTGAACACACTTTTACGGCTGACAGAATAAGACAAAACCGATCGCTGCTCCATAGGGTTGTGAGCAATTTGAAGTGAATTCGGGCCTGCAAAGGGTCCAAGATTGGGTTAAATCGGGTGCCGTTGCTGGCATTTAAACGTGTTGGAACGGCACTTCTGCATTACTGCGGTAACTTTGCAGTAATGCATTGCCACCTTTACTGTTCTAATTACTAATTTTATGTTATAGTATTTGGATAGCGATTCTGTAGTTAAAATTTACATGCAAGTCTCTTCTTAAAAATACTTGGACAATACTTCCCTGAAGAAAGCAACCAATGGGAACAAATTAAAGATGTCTTTATTAAGCCTAATAGGTTGCAAAGATAGAATCAATGCAAATATGAGCTGCACAAGGGAAAACTGGCAGCCCAGCCAGGTGTATTGATTTTTAATACATCAGCCCAGCAGTACATTGTAACCCTACAAACCACACTTATGAACACATACAGAAAGCTAAACAATTCCCACACAGCAATACCTATCCAACACAGGACTCCATATTGATGTACAGCTTAGAGCAATTAGCACAGATTGTGCATAAACACATAAACTGTTTGAACATCTTTTACTTGCTGTAAGATGGTTAAATGAATAATTGATCCATGTGAAGATAATAATAACCTTTGTGTTGTTAGTAAGATTTTCTTTTAGAACACAGAATAAAAAAAAAAGACTTTTGTTGCTGAAACATCTGAGCGCCGTTCCCTTGTGGTCCTGTGTCCTTGCTACAGAAAGCCTGGCCGCAATCATGTGTAATTTCACTCGATTTGCAGCATTAGCTGAACTAATGCCCAAGTGTGTAAAAAGCCAGACACCTTGAAGGTCAGAACAAAAAGGCCTTGGGATACATTTCAGAGGATTCAATCTGTATCAAGCAACTGCTGGCATATTATCTCCTAATGTCATATGCTAAATAGCATTACGTTAATTTCATTAGTACATAAGGAATGGGGCACTTATGCCTGGAGACCATTATATTTACATTATATTTATGTAAGGAGCCATTATCACGTGGCTCTTTGGTGGTTAATCATAGACCCAGATTAGGGTAACGGCGGTGTGGGGTGCAGTGCCCCTAGATTGGTTGGGCTGGATGGCTAATGGTTAATATTTTAATGACATCTCTTTATTTTCACTTTCTGTATATAGCTTTGGCTTCCTAACACTAATATTTATTAACACTATAATGTTTTCACTGGTGTGCTACCCTCGGCTTCCTGGCTTATGCTGATTTTTTGGGATGCCACAACCTGCACCTAGATAAACCCAACCAAACTTTCAGCTGCTATACACACCCGAACTAGTTGGATTTGTCCACTTTTCACCCGATTCCGACGGATCGGGAAAGACATCTGGTGAAAAGTGGCCAAATCGCATGCGTTTGACATCTCATTTGATCCGATGCCCGGTTCCGTGCACATCAGATCGGAGGTTGGACTTGCTGCACATAAGAGAAATCAGATGTGCAGCCGTCAGAGCACATCACGGGTGCTTTTTAGCACCCGTATTGTATCTCATCCAATTTCCTGTGAAATTCCCCCGGGTGCTCCCCGGGAGTCCATTTACCATGCGATAAATTGCATGTAAAAATGGCATATCAATTTAATCCCTAGAGTAAAAGCCCCAAATACATCTCTACTATTAGTGTATTCATAAAAAACTATTGATGGCCTCTGGGGAAGGTAGGCTCATTTTCACAAGCAATTGAACCCCATGCCTCTGCTTAGGAAACATTATTATTATTTTATCAAGCATGGCGGCAGCAATTTCATTACTGCATCGCTGCTTGATAGCACTGGTGTCTCCATAGTTTTTACAGTACAAGAAAATAATATTTCCTTCAGTCTCGCTAAACTATACAATTTCTGGCAGCATGACACTTTACAATAGGTTCCAATTGGAGATGCTGGACATAAACTGGGCTGAATTAGGTACATTCAATGGTGAAGCAGAACATAACATAACTATTCAATGGCGCTTAGGTATTACTTGCACAATGTCCCTGGAATTATTTTTCAAATGTACTGGGAAAAAAAAAGTGACAAATTTCAGATATCAAGGGTGACGCAATCATAAATAAACAAATTGGATGCAAGCTAAATCTGTTTTGTTCACAGCAAAACCTTTCCATTCTCCCAGTTGCCTGGCAACTTTTAACCATGCAAATGACAAAGAGGCGTGTAACGCTCTTTAATTCACACTACATGAGAGAAAGTACAGTGAGTACACATGACAAACAATCCAATAATTAACTCCAAAAGCACAAGCATGAACTCCCTTACACCAGGACAGGAGGTGAGGCTGGAAACCCAGAACATGGACACTCCGGGGGAATATCAGAGTTTGCATGAATGCGCTAGGGCAGCCTCAGAACACATACACATGAAATTACAGGCTACTGTAGCTCAGGATGTGCATGAGCTCACGCATCCACGCACAGACATATATAGCACCCACCCCTGCACAACCAGGATTGGGCAGTTCCCCACCCCCCCCCCCCTTAATTGGCATAGACCAAGTCTCCCCTGCAATACAGAAAATCCATACATTCTCAGACCCTCATTAACAACAAGATACGACAAAGGAGTACTGCAAAGCCTGGTTCATGTAAAAGTGAGCTATCCTGATATACCAAGAATCTAAAAGCCCTGCAAACACAAAAAATACAATATGAAAATGCCATCAAAGTATCCTGGGACCTGGCATGGCAAGAGAGAGTATTTGGCACAATTGCAAAGATGTGAGGACACATCTATACCACCAACTGTCCCAATATTAGCAGAATGGTACTGTTATTTTTGGTGTTGTACCATCCATAGGCCACGGTGTACCATAATGGTGGTGGTGGTGGTGGTGGGGGTTGTGAGGTCCCCTCTCACTCTCTGCTATGCTGAGCAGGGCAGTGCTGAATGGATGTTGTACACATGCACAATTGGGCTATTCACAGTGATAAAAATAGATAGCATGACACACGATCGAATAATTTCCTACGAAGCCACGCCACTAACAATGAGGCCCCATACCATTTTCAGGTGCGCAGCAAGGATTTCAAAACTAAATTGCAACAGGTTGGGTGGTATGTTACTGGTCCTGCACTGAAATGTGAATACCAATGATGATTTTGCATGTGCGAGTGCTAATTTTATTTCAAGGAACCCCTCAAACTACTTTATAAAACAGTGGTTGACAAACTTTTTGGAATCACGGCACACTAATGTATCAGATTTCAAGGCATCCCAATGCCAAAAAAGCAATGTATAATAAAAATTGAAATTAATTATATTGTGCTTATCTGTCATCCTTCTGTTCTGTTGCTTCTGTTTGTACACGGTTTATCAAGGGCGTAACTACCATAGGTGCAAGGGGTGCAGCTGCATACTTCATGAGGCACACCAGGGTGCCAGGGCACACAGTTTGGGTACCACTGAAATAAAACACAATCCTATTTCTGTAATGTACCTTAGCAACCAGGGATGACTCAGAATGACTGCCAAAAAAAGTCAGGATATAGCCAGCTAACCATTTGGTTTAAAATAAATCCATTATTCTGTTCTTCTTTATGTTAAATAACAGATGATCATCAATGGTATTTGGTCAATATTGTATACTTGATATAAACCTTTAAACTCTGAGATGCAAAACTGCACTATAACCAAATGCATAATGCAGCAATTATTTCTTTAAAAACAAAAATGAATCCGTACCTATAAGCTGTGTGATATATATGCAATAGAACAGTATTTCCAAAGATGGCCCGATTAGAATGCACAAGCTGTGGGAAAGGACAGCAATATGAAATTATTTTGACAGACCTGTCAGAATGACACATGAAAGATCAGTGGACTATAAAATAGCCAGTATGAAGGTTCACATTTTAAGAGTATCTAGAATTCTACAGGTTTAAATTCCATTTTAGGTTCTAGACTTCCCACAAGCATAAAATAGTGAGCAGTATATGGATGTTGTTATTTTGTCATTACGTACATTCTATAGTTATTATTTTGTCCCCATAATGGATTTTTTTTTTTACAGAAAAACATGTTTTAGTATTATTCCTCCCCTAAAAATTGCATGCTCTCCAATGTTCATATACTGTAGCAAGCTAGTTTGCTACTCAGAACTCAGAGGTGGGCCCGGACCCATTTCTTGCGGGTCCAAACTGCCCCCCACAGTAGCAAATGTATCCCTAGGCAACAAAGGAATTCGTCTAGGGCCCAGAGGGTCCCAGGAAGCCTGTCCACAGGTCTGAATTGAGACCATTTCCAGTATAATGGGGCCGGTGCTTGAGGAGACATGCTGGAAGATTGATGGGATGAGGTGGTGACTGGCAATGAAAAGGTAAGTGAGAAGAGTGCTGGCCACAGGTGCTGGGGTGTGAAGTCGCAGGTGCACAAATCAAACTCCCAATTTAATGAATATTGCAATAACATTTTCATTAAATATTCATTAAATTGGGAGTTTGATTTGTGCACCTGCAACTTTGACTTTGAAAACTACAGCAGAAAGGACACATAGATGTGTTCAAGTAGTATTGGGGCAAGTTTTTAGGTAATCTGTCTATGATAATGCACTCTACATATGATGTGTGTATGCACGGCTATCGGGGCAGCGTGTGAACATTTGCAGCTATGGGAGAAGCGTGTGTGCAGGTAACCTTGGTGCCAACTACCATAGTGGAGAACTCCCACACGGGTCTCAGTAAAAAAAAGAGGGGATACGGTCATTGGGTCTACAGCAAGTTGGTCAACAGTCATTAGGTCGACATGGGGATAGATCAACATGGTTCTAGGTCGACATGGGTCAACGTCGACATGGGTGTAGGTCCACAGGTCATTAGGTCAACTCAAGCATTAGGTTGACCGTGTCTAAGTCGACATTCAAAAGGTCGACATGGGGTTTTTCACAGTTTTTTTAGCCGACATGTGCCGGCAGGCGGTATTTCATGCCCTACCATTCACAAGGGTGTGGTGGGAGAATAAAATAGTGTGCCAAGCGCAGCGAGCAAAGTGGTGCACTGTAAACTGTATCGACATTCGGGTAAAAAAAAACAGAGAAAAAACCCATGTGGACCTTTGACTGTCGACCTAGACACTGTCGACCTAATGCTTGTCTCCACCTATTGACCTGTCGACCTAAACCCATGTGGACCTAAACCCATGTGGACCTTGTCCCATGTCATCCTAGAACCACATCGACCTTTCCCTGTGTCAATCTAACGGTGTCGACTGAATGACTGTAAACCAACTTGCTTTAGACCAAACGATCCCAACCCAAAAAGAGGGGGGGGGGGGGGAGGGGGTGGCATGCTCATTTTCACCCTTTGTTTTTTTCACTGATATTATAGGCATAAAGGCCTAGGTTTGGTTATAAATTGGGGGGATGGGGATTAAACCAACATCATATTTTTTTGTTATGTTTCATTTTGAATATTTTTACAAAAGCAAATTGTATAATAAAAGGAGGTATTTTTTAGGGCAGGCATGTCCACACTATGGCCATTCAGCTGTTGTGAAACTACACATCCCAGCATGCCTTGCCATAGTTTTAGCATTCTCGAATACCAAAACTTTGGTAAGGCATGATGGGACTTGTAGATTCACAACAGCTGGAGGGCCACAGTTTGGACATGCTTGCTCTAGGGCAGTGGTTCCCAAACTGTGCGCCTAGGCTCCCTGGGGTGCCTCGGTACACTTGCAGGGGTGCCTCAGGTTGGTGGTCCAGGACCAATTCAAATTATATTTCTTGACAAAACCAGTGCTGGTGGCTGCCAAACATAAAATGTGTACAATCAGAACCAAATCATAACTGAACCTAAGAAGCACATATAAACACAATCTACTTAATTTGATATATATTTTTGGGGGACTAGGGGTGCCTTGGAAAAATTCTGATAGTCTAGGGTGCCGTGATTAGAAAAAGATTGGGAACCCCTGCTCTAGGGCTTTAGTAAATCAGCAGGATGCAATCCTGCCGGAAAACCATAGAAAATATAAAACCTTAGCTTAGTAAATATACCTCCAGGTCCCTTTTGCATATTTAAGGATGTCAAGTTAATGCACTGCATCTTGAGTTTTTTTTATTTTCTGCTTTCCTAAAGTGAAACGTGCCGCTGGAATTTCCCATCTCACAGGATTCTAGTTGAACAGCATCGGGAAACAATATGCAACACAGAAATATAGTTGCCTTGAAATAAAAAATAACAAAAAATAAACAAATAATCAGTGTGATCCAAACCAGTATTTACAAAAAGGTCTTTAAAACAGGTATGCTTGAAACAACGGGCCTAATTCATGTTTGTACACAATGGATGATTATCATAGGCCCAATGATCCCAAATACCTACACAGGGTCATTTTAGTCCATGTTACCGAACAGAGGTTTGATGATCCATGTTTAGCTATTTTAGACAATAGCTTTATGATTCAAAAATGGTATTATCTAAGCAGCTTAAATACAATGGTTGTTTTTTTTAATTAGTAAACTATCAAAACTGTATTGATTAATGACCCAATTACAGTGGAGTCAGCACATAGTGTTATGGCAGTTCAAATGATTTTATCTACTTCACCACTAAATGCACCAATGATAAATCACTTTTTTATTTAGCTATAAAAATACTGCATAGTGTATGTTTACCAATTTTCAGAGCTCAAGATGCACCCAGTAGGCAACAATAGCATATGTGCCTAGTTTACATTAGGCTCTCGTTACACTTATGTGAAACTTGCGCCCAGTTTCCATTATGTGCAACAAATGCATTATATTCTTTTCTTACTGTACAAAGGCGACCTAGGCCAAAACAATGAAAAAAGCACAAGTGTCAGCAGTGCATTCCGACTTGTCTCACATCATCAGCTATGTGCAACTGCCCCAATTACTCATAAATAATACCTTCCTAGGCATCTATGACTATTTTTCCCAGTCTACTTGCAGTCTACATTTTAAAACACACTCATTACAACACTCAGTTCAGCCCTTTCAGGCAGTTTTGTGGAAATCAGTATGTGTTAACGAGTCTGCCCACTGTTTTGGCGATGCACATTGCAAATTCATGCAAGATCATTTACTGGCTTACTAGTCAATCAGTAGAAGGCCCAATCATTGAAAAGGTTAACCGGGAGAGGGCTAGTAAAGTGGTATTGTCGGTGGTCAAGAGACCAACACTGGCATCACCATACAGAAGATCTCGACAGGGTCTCTATAAGTGCCCTAACCCTCTCTCCCCACACCCCTAACCCTTACTGCTTGCTGCCAAAAAGTTGCTGGTTAGACACCTGGGTCAGAACATCTCCAAAACGGCAGGCGTTGTGGTGTGTTCCTGGTATGCGTGTCAGTGGCTACCTAAAGTGGTTCACAAAAAGGACAATCAGTGAACTGATGAGAGGATCATGGGAACCAAGGCTAATCGATGTTCCTGAAGAGTGAAAAGGCTAGCCCGTCTGGTCCAATCCAACAGAAGAGCTACTGTGGCAAAAATTGCTCAAAAACTTAATGCTGGCTATGACAGAAAGATGTCAAAACACACAGCTCATCAGTTTTCTGCATATATGGTTGTATAGTTGCAGACCCCTGTCCACTGCCAAAAACACTTACAACGGGCAGGTGAACACCAGAACTGGACCATGTAGCAATAAAGAAGGTGACTTTGTCTGCTGAACCTATTTACATCATGTGGATGGATGCTCTGTGGGATGAAGGCAAGCTGGCAGAGGGAATGTTGTGCTGTGAAACCTTGGGTCCTGGCATTCATGTGAATGTTGTTTTGACCACCTACCTAAACATTGTTTAAGACCAAGTACAGCCCTTCATGGCAATGGTGTTTCCTAATAGCAGATGGCAAATTGTTCAGGAATGGATTGAGGAACATGACAAAGTTCAAGGAGTTGATTTGGCCTCCAACCCCCAGATCTCAATCTGTACAAACATTTGTGGGATGTGCTAGTAAAACAAGTCCAAGCTATGGAGCCCTCACCTCGGAATGTACAGGTACTGATGCCAACATCTTGGTGCTAGATATCACAAGACTTCTTCAGAGGTCTTGTGTAGTACATGCCTCAACAGGCCAGAGCTGTTTTGATTGCACGAGGGGGGCCTACACAATATAAGGCAGATTTTTAAATGTTATGGCAAATAGGTGTACTGTGTACATAAACCACAACAATGAACAAATTGTAAGCCTATTACTCCTGCTTTTCATATTGGCATATTGCTCAAGTCTTGTGAGAAGCAAGTGAGGTAGCTTAACATAAACGCAGTCATAAGATGCTGATTTCCACAAATGCCTTCATTGTGAACTGTGTAACACTTTGGAACATACTAAACAATGCACTGAGGACATCTGAGGGGAGGGGGGGTTTCTTCTAGAACTATAAATAAGTATTGGAGTCCACTTTAAAATGGTTCAGTTCTGCATAATCCATTTTGTACACTTGACAGCTGCTTACAAGAGAGATATTTGAGACGTGATATTACAGTTAGGTTTTTATTGAGAAGAAAAGCAAAAACCAAACATTTGATGCAACATGCATGTGTATTCAGATTTTATAACTACATGAAAAGCAGCAAACATTCTTGTGTAAAGGAATAAAATATATACTGTAGTACTAGCACATTAATAAAAATAAATATATAAAGGAGTCTGTTAAGGAGACGATGGAGAAGGGAAAAGGAGGTAAAGGCGCCTCCCTCTAGCTGATCACTGGGACCAACTGTAGAATTCAAACCAATGCGACATATGGGTGCTCGTGTTCTTATGTTTAAATTTCACTATTCTGTCCTGGAAGGTAGCTCTCAACTATTCCATTGCCAGAATCGACCAAACATTTACGTTCCAGTCTATGGGGATCCATTGAAGAATTGCTAAACAAGTGCAAGTGGATAGACAGATACAGTATGGCAATCACATTTCAAACTGTAATCTGGAAGTCTATGGGGTTTATTTACTAAAATAGATATACTACTGAAGATGGGAGATCAGAATCTACTTCTTATCTAAAAGATAATAGAATCACATTGGTTGACATTGCAAAATCACATCTTCACTAGAACTCCCATTGTAGTAAATAAATAAATAAAGATAAATGGTAGTTATAAAATCAACACCGTGCCGACATGGATAGTGGGGGTATGAGCGTACTAACTATAGTGGGAGCCCAACTAACATATAGGTACCAAATAAATAACTAGACTGTGGAAACTTTCCCATAGAACAATATCAACCCCCCCCCCCCCCCAAAAAAAAATAATTGATACCACCGCAATAAAGTATAAACTTATTGAAGGGCATTTGACTGGAACGTTCCACCTTTGAGTATTGATTTATATTGTATTGTGCATTTAATAAAACCGGAAATCATTGTGCTTCTGCTCACCATTATAGCATCAAATACCAGAGGTATCATTCTCACAAGCTTCGCTACAAAAATCCTTTGGGAGCCGCGTGGATTTTAAACTGCTACATCTTAATACATGTACATGAATGGAGTGTTTTTAGGAATGTGTTTTTCTTTTTATTAATAAATCTCCTTTTCAAGATAATTAGATATTGTTATTGAATTTATTCAGTGAAACTCAGCGCTGTTCAGAATCTTTTTCTGTCAGTGAATAATTAAGAATTACTACTCTTGAGAGAAATCTGGGAAAAGAAACCCATAGGCTTGTATAGGCAATACGATATATAGGTGGTAGCGGTGCATATTAGAAACTAGCTCCAGAAACTTTTGCTTTCCTGAGCTTGATACATATGGGGATTGTAGTATTTAATGCTTAGTAAATCAGGCCCTTAAAGTATAGGATTCATATCACATCTTGACATGGCCCTTATACCCAGGGCGTTAGGGGCCTATTTATCAAACCAGTTTTTCTGAGAATCGTGCGTGAAAAGAAGAAACTATGGGAATATCCACCACTACCGATTGCCAGGTCAAACATATTCAATTAGGTCGTGCACCCCCTGCATGTTAGGCCCAAAGGGTGCACTATACTGTATCTCACAGGGGGTTATTCTAGTTCACTCTTTCTGACAAATTCCTTCTTAGATGGACAAAACCATGTGCACTGCAGGTGGGGCAGATGTTAAGCAGACAGTATTTACCTTGCACAGAAACAAAATAACTCACCCAAATCTAATTCTCTCTGCACATTTTACATCTGCCCCCCCCTGCAGTGCACATGGTTTTGTCCATCTAAGAAGGATTTTGTTAGAAAGAGTGAACTAGAATAAGGCCCACAGTCTCAGGAGCTACAATGAAAAGTCAACAACACAATGCTAGCTCTGAGATTTAACTTGCAGGGATACCCATAGATTCTGCATTTTAGGCAGAATCTATGGGTTATAGCGCATGCCCCAAGGATTTAGCATGTACGGAAAATGCAATAATAGTAATTGAATAGCTTTTTGAAACCCAGAGCTTTTACCTGCACAGTAAAACCTGTGGCTAATTGATGCCCTTTGTAAGGATAAATATCTCTGCAGTTACACGAAGGACTTGCATTTTTACATGGTGAGAGTCCCCTTTTGTACCTAGGAATCCTCAGAATTTTGAGGAGGAATCATTAAAAAAATGATGCGGCCATACATTGTTTTAGTCTTGGCGACACACCGTGGAAAGGCTCACCAATAATTTATCCCACTTAAAAATTGAATAACTGTGTCCTTTCATTATACTGAATCTATTCACTACAAAGAGAAAACTAATTTCTTTCAGGCAGTTTCAGTTTTTAATTGTATTTATTAAAAAAGCTAGTGATAGCTAATGCTATTGATTGCTATTACTAAAGGCCCATACACACTGGGCGACTTTGAGCTGAAAGCCACTCAAAACAGCAAGTTTGAGTGGCTTTCAGCTCAAAGCCGCCAGTGTGTATGGCCCGGCGATGAGCGCTGCTGCGCGCTCCCGTCATCATCGCTGGGAAAGCTGCGCTGCGCTATGCAAAGCTGTCCTCCCCCGCTGACGGTGACGGGCATGGGGAAAGCAGCTCAGTCCTTTCCCCCCAGCGATCATAGTGATCATTGCTGTCCATACACGCAGGGCATAATTGCCCAGTGTGTATGAACCCTAAAGTCTTGATTAATGCTGCCAGCCATTATCATCAGAGAGGCACAGACTATCACTGAGCTGCCTTGGTAAAATTGTTTTGGTTAATCGATTTGCTCAAAGAAAAACCGTTGCTATAGACAGACAGCAAATATGCCTGTATGGGCTATATTGAAGTTGAAATGAAGACCAAAGACTGTGGGCAAGATGTACGTAAGGTCCATACACACTGGGCGACTATGCCCAGCATGTATGGGCAGCGATGATGCCAATCATCGCTGCTATTTTGATCAACTTTCAGCTCAAAGTCGCCCAGTGTGTATGCGCCTTAAGCCTTGAAAAGTGATAAAATGGAGAGTGATAACCAACAACCAATCAACTCCTATATGTCATTTTTCAAACAGCCTGTGACATGGAAGTTAGGAGCTGATTGAACATAAGTATATGGCAAAAAATGACAAAGAGGCTCAGTCGGCTTTTATCTCAATGTTTCAATTTCACATTACAAAATTTTCATAATTTTAAAAAATTGAGATAGAAGCGGACTACTTCTATACTTACTGTGAGTGCCACCGATCTCTCCTTATCTGTATGTTCTCTGTTGGAAAGCATGCTGAAAGTAATTGAAAGGTGAGTACCAAGCCAGCTTTGGATGTGTGTGTGTGTGTGTGTGTGTGTGTGTGTGTGTGTGTATATATATATTCTAGAAAAATTAAAAACGGGCGCTGATAGTGCATGAATTTGTTTTAAAACATATTTTTATTCTTGACACAGAATGAGAAGGTAATGGTATAAATACACGTACCAACGTTGGCGGTTCTTATTCACCGCAGTCACACAGCATAAGTGGCGGTGCAATGCACCTAATGGTGGAGCAGGTTACACTCACTTCTCCAGTCTCCAAAACACAGCAGCTATGATGAGATTGATCACAACGCTAGGCCACGCCCCATATATATATATATATATATATATATATATATTGTTTTTTGGAATATAGAGGATCATGAGTACAGTCAGATTAGCACCTTTAGAAAATGTCTTACCATACGCTGCAATTAACATTCCTCTCATTACTACATTGTGTGACAGTGCTCCTCACTGTGACTGAGGGTGGTAATGCTCATTTGATAATGCTGGTGTTGTCTAAAGCAATATAACTGCGCAGCAGCAATTCATTGCTCTTTTATCCTTATTTTCAGAACTACCTGGATTGCTGGATAAAATAACCTATGCCAATACTATCTTAACACATTTTATTAAATAAATGTATACATTCATTTAGCGAACAGACTATGAGTACAAGGAATCAAATAACTGATGTCAGCACGCAGAATGAGAACAGTGCACTGTACTCATTAAATAATAGTTCAAATAATACAATATAAATGCAAAGTCCAGTCATATAATAGTAACAACAATATTGATCAATAATACCATAATGTTGGCAAATGTTGCCAGGTCGAGGCACAATTTTCTCAGTGAAGAAGGAATAACTATTTCTCTTATATAAGTTGTCCAATATACAGTAGTACACAAAGTCTATGGAACATAGCTGCAGTTTTATGATCTGACTGATCTATATTTTGTAGACACTTAAGACTTATCAGATACTAGTACTACATGCATCATGAACCACCCCATATAGGAACTGTGTGAGTGAACGAGTGAGTGAGTGAGTGAGTGAGTGAGTGAGTGAGTGAGTGTGTGTGTGTGTGTGTGTGTGTATATATATATATATTACTTTTTCCATTTTTTATTTTAAGAGAAAGGGTTTTGAAGAAAACAAGTGACTAATCCTTATTCCAGGCTGCACAGAGACATTACAGGAACATTTGGGTAACATTTAGCAGAGGTCACACTAGCAGGAATAGTAATATAAATATGTGAGTGGTCACATCATTCCCAAATACACCAAGGAACCAGCCGGGGACACAACGGGCTGCGGCTAAATAGGCAAGAGGTGGGGGGCAGATGACAGGGCTGCCTGGGCACAATAGGGGATGGGAGATGCCCACTAATAGAGGACACAGGGGAAGGAAGGGCCATGCAGCGCATACATAGCGAGAGCGCCAGTGACTGCTGGAATGACAGGAGCGGGCTGGGGCTCTGGAATGGACGTGTCAGTGACCCGCAGGTGTTATGTAAAACAGCTTACACAGGAATGACAGGGCTCTGCAGCACACCTCTAGCCCCGGGTCACCTGCCTGCTGCACAGGACCGTGCACCAAATGATGCCACAGCCTCACACTACACTACGGGGTACATGCCCCTGCTGGCAGTGTGCGCACTGTGCCCCCCACCTCCTCAGAGAGAAAGCCCCTTACTGCCTATGTACAGCCATACGCGCTCCCGGGCTACTCTCCACCGACCCCCAGCAGCCGCCTCAGCACACAGCCGCGCTCACACCCGAGGGATTATTGAACGACTTAACTATTTGCAGAGTTGCTGCAGGCACAGGTCCAAGCATTCCCCTTCCACCTCCTCCGGGGTGATGTGGTCAGACAGCGGACGGAACGGGATGGGGTCCTCCTCCCCGAATGGTCCTCTGAACTCCCCAAGGAAAAGCTCCAGGAACCTGCGGCAGTTTTTCTCCTCGTTGGATAAGCCGGACATCGCTTCTCATTCCTGGGCGAATAGATGCTGGAGGAAGGAAGGACTAGCACTGGCAGCGCTGGCACACTGACACTGGCACTGAGCGCTGTGGGTACTTGGTAGATCCTAGTGGGCTAAAGGACTTCTGATGTCACAAACACGTGACTAGAGGGGGCGTGGCGAGGCCGGTGGGCTCGCACTGTCACTAACCACGTCAACATCCATTCCCTTTAGAATACAGGTGGACGAGCGGAGCGAGGGCACACTTGGGGTCCCAGGTTCCGTCCTTGCTCCTCCCCTGTTGTCACGTGCTTTGGACGTCAGTGGTCCGTTAGCAGGTCAGACTTTACATTAAGCCCGATGCACTACTTTCCTACATCCCCGTACAGGCACAGCTCTGACGGCAACAATCGGTCATGTGACATCAGAGGGCGTGGCTACTGTTGCTCTAACGTCACTTGCACACTGTACTATATATATATATATATATATATATATATATATATATATATATATATATAATAGAGATCTCTATATCTATCTATACAGATTTATATATATATTTATATATATAAAATAAATCTAACTGATATCTATATAGATGGATAATGACATCAGATGTGTGTGTGTGTGTGTGTGTGTGTGTGTGTGTGTGTGTGTGTGTGTGTCTCCCTCTCCCTCTCTCCCTCATTAGTCTAGCAAATCCCTCATTTCACCTAGCCCACATTACATTGCTACATGTTTGGGGAAAAAAGGAATGAGAGACAGATACATTTACATTGAATCATCAGCACCATTTCCCAGCACTTTACCAAGTATAATAGATCTTACGAACTGCTTTGGGGCTCATCTACATTTGGATATGTCACTTTAAACAATTCTTCTCAGATGTAGCAGTACACCCCCACGCTTCTAGGTGCCACGTTCACAATTTATTTTCACAATCTCTCCATATATGGAAATAGACCCGCCCTTTAAGTGGAGCATGACACACCCCCTCAATAGGGCGCTGTGCAAAATTCTGCTACCAACTATAATCTCCCTGAAACTAGTTTTTAAAAATAGGTAAGTATGGTGTGTATATATTATGTTACCTACCTGTACCTCCTCACTGGTTTGTGCATTCCATTGTCATATGCTAAATCATTTACTGCTCTGTGTATGCCACCTACTGTATATTACATCCACCATTACTAGGTTATACAGGTTGAGTATCCTTTATCCGAAATGCTCGGGACTACGAGCATTTTGGATAAGGGATTTTTCCGGATTTTGGAATATTTTTATTTCCCCCATACTTACCTGGTTCCCCCGGTGGTGCCCTGATGGTCCCACGGCGACGGCGGCCTCCGGGATCCTCTTCAGCGGCATCTCCGGTCCCAGGGGTAACCCTGGGACCGGAGATGCCGCTGAAGAGGATTACGGAGGATGCCGTAGACATCGGGAGATGAGGGAAGTTAAAAAAAAGGGATGGGAGGGGGAAAAAAATGGTGAGAAAAACCCCCCAAAATATTCTGAAAAACCACGGTTTTCATAATATTTCGGTTTTTGGAATACATAATTAAGGGAGATCCGACCTATATAGACTTGTCTGCCTTAAAATGTGACATAAGCGGCCTAGATGTGAGGAAGCCGCAGGGAAGCGGAGCTCCGTGGCGGTGAGTGGGAAGGCACCCCTAGACCACCGTATCACAGACCCAAATCACCTTGGCGGCTGGAGGAAGGACCCGGGAATCGGGTACAGTGCATGGAGAGGTACTTCTCTCCCATGCCGTACCGTAAGAACCGCCGCAGTGACAAGCCAACGCCTCAGAGGAAATCCAAAATGGCGGCCGCGCCATCTCCCTCCGGCGCACCCGGGAACAGGACACCACCGCAGCTCACCACTCTTGTTGCTGGTCCCCCCCAGGAGACTGACTCTGCCCTGAGACCCCAGTGGCTGTCCGGAACCCCAGCAGATTCATATGCAGGTACACCAGCGTGTCTGACACGCAGGGAAGATGGAGGGGCTGCGGGTGCAGACTCAGGGGCTTATGAAGACATGCTGCGGGCTATCAAAGCCACGATGGCCCCCATGTTTAGGGAACAATCAGAGACCTTTCAGCACACTTGTGCAGAATTAAAGGAACATATGTCCCAACTAGCCAGACGGGTCACCCACAATGAGACACAGATTGGAGCGGTCTTTCACGAGGTGTAGGACCTAAAAGCTCATAATGATGCCCTGCAGAAGTCTGTGTATATGCTTACAAATAAGGTTGATGACCTTGAAAATAGGTCGCGAAGATGTAATTTGAGATTGGTGGGACTTCCAGAGGCGGTTAGAGGGCCCAAGTTATATGATCAGAAATACCCTGCCGGCCATTTTGGGTGTCGACGCTGAGTGCTCTGACATGGTGGTCGAGAGGGCGCACAGGTTGGGACCTGAGAAGGCAGGTGAAAATGTGAGACCTAGGGTCACTATTTTTAAGTGCCTGAATTACCTCCATAAGGAGGCGTTGTGGGCTGCCTCCCGCAAACAGAAATCTCTGCAATGGGAAGGCCACAGACTGCATTTATTTCAGGACTATTCTGCGGAGGTAACAAGAGCAAGAAAGGAGTTCACAGGGATATGTTCGCAGTTGATTACAGAGGGCCGCAGATTCGCATTGTTGTACCCAGCCCGCCTGAGGGTTTTTGAAGGAGACGGTTTTAAAGATTTTTCCACAGCGGAGGATGCCCGAGCGTACCTAAGAGTGGGGAATGTGACATCAGCTCCACCGAGAGATTAAGTTACGCACTGATATGTCCGGGTCTATATCTGGACTTACCAATATATAGCATTGGTGACTGAAACTGAAACTGGAAAAGTTTTTTTCTTGACACATACAGATACTTTGCCACTAGATGGCGGAGGAACTGCTAAAAACCCACAGACGTATTAGGGGTGATACCTGGATGTCTATTGCCGGGAGTTTGTATTTGTTCTACCAGACCAGCGGTGGAGCCTGAAAACACAGGCCACAGCTGTGCGCTTCTGTTGAAGAGACAGATAGATATGCCATGTTTAATAATTGTCCCTATAGCGGTATAAAATAAGAGGGAAAAAAAAACCCCCTAAATATATGTTTTAAACTCTGCTGCGGGGAATATTGGAAAATGTCCTTCTGGCAGACTATGGGGGAGATTCTCTAAGAATCTCCGCCCCCCTTAGCCACCCATCGCATATTTAATTATCGCATATGCTGTAACATATGCGATAATTAAGGCAAAGGACAGCTCTTGCGTTAAGAGCTGTCCTTTGCGGTGAGAGTCGCTGGGTCCCAGCAGGTCCCGGCGGCTCTCCCCTCCCTCCCACACCCGGCGCTGCTGCTGCTGCGCCGGGCTCTCCTCCTCCCTGCACCCGGAAGAGGATCAGTGCAGGGAGGAGGTCACAGGTCCGGGCAGCACTGCGCTGTGCTGCCCGGACACAGGTGAGGGGGGAGGGGGCGATGCGGGTCGGCGCGGGGCGGCGGAGGGTTGCGTTAGAAGCCCATTGGCTTCTATGGGGCATCGCCAGATTTTTCTGGCGATGCCCCCCGCCGCGATAACCCGGCGGGAGATGCAAAATGCGGTAAAAACCCAGATAATGGGGTTTTTACCGCATTTTTAGCTTAGAGAATCTCCCCCTATATCTAGATACAAGCCGTTACTCTTATGTTTGACTGATTTAAGGGTCCGTTATATTTTGTATAATTTTTATGTTTAATATTTCTTAGGTAGGTTACTAGGGGTGCCAACCCGTTTATGCAGCTCAGGAGGATTAATGTTTGCAAATTGCTCCCGTAGGGGAGAACTACAAGAGAATTCTATGATACCACTGAGATGTGATGGTGAGGGGGGAGCTCGTGTTGCAGAGTGTACTCATCACCTTCTACTGTTTAATGTTTTTGTTGGGAAGTTGAGGGAGTATTCTCCCAGGGATGTTGGGGGGGAGGGAAGGGATGACAGAAATTCCAGTGATGCTCAATTTTATGATCCGGGGTTCTGGCAAAAATGGCCCAGTTGAAAATATGTTCATGGAATGTGGGAGGAATTAATTCCCCCATTAAACGTAAAAAGATCTTACTGTATGTTAAAAAACAAAAAGCTGATATTGTCATGCTACAGGAAACACACCTCACGGAGGGTGAACACGCTAAGCTGGGGACAATGGGATATACTGGAAAGAAAAATTGAACTTAGACTGCCCCTGCGCACCCCTTTTGCTGCTAGTGGTTTCTCTTCCTGGTGTTCTCCCAAAAACACCCAAGATAGATACAGGAAGTGGGTAGTAGGAGAAAAACCTCTTAGCGCACCTGGTGTTCCTTAAAAAGATATTTATTTCATCATTAAAACATCAAAAATATTTTCAAAAAATTCACAAAAAATGAAGTTTCCTAATAAAAGAAAAATAGTACAATCCTCCTTACCCAGATGGCGAGGTGGAACCAAAGGGATGGTATAACAGGGTGTTTTCCGTGAATAGAAGAATCACCCTGTAGGCTCCACAGGCTTCTGGGTAGGAATGAGTCCTCCTGGGTTAGTAGCAATCCTGGGCCAACGCGTTTCGAGTCCTGGAGACTCTTTGTCAAGGCTACTGGACTGCTGTCTGCTTCCTTTATTTATAGCTGAAAAAGTGCGGGAAAGGTGGAGGGGCGGGGAGCGTGTCTCCTCCTCCCGCCCCGGAAGTGGTGGTCCGGCACTCTTACCTCCCCCAGTCAGTCACTGCTGTTGACTTCCGATACCGGAAGTGAGCGGAACCGGAAGTGGACGTCATCGGCGGCGTCTGTGTTGAAATCGTCTTTTTTTTTTTTTTTTTTTTAGACTGGGGAGCGATCGTCACATCCTGTGTATGGTGCCGGAAGGTGGCGTCCGTCATCTGCCGCCATATTGCAGGAGGAAATTGACGCAAATCGCGGCACTTGGAGTTAGTTTCTGAACGGAAGCCTGAGCAGAGAGAATTGAAAGTCCTCAATGAAAGGATACAAATCCTTCAAAGATTAATCGGACCATTCAAGGAAGTAGAGGAGTGCATAGAGTTACAAAAAGTGATTGAAGATAAGATCGAGAAAAATACCCGTAAATTGGTTAATAAAAAATGGAGGAAATTCCAAAGAGATTTCGACTTCATAAAAGCCGGGAAAACTCTGAAAAAGAACTCCAAAAAGAACCCCAAAAAGAATACAACAACAAAAAATAGGGGAAAATATGAGAACATTTCCCAGTGGAGAGAGGATGAGAATAGACAACATCGCCCCACACAAACAGGGTTCAGAAGACAAAGACCAGAAAAGAACACAGAGAGACCATATCAGGGACCGAGATACCGTGGAAACCAATTAGAAAGAAATTGGCGTCATGAAGATAGAACACCCATGAGACAGAGATTTCAAAGGAATGAACCCATACGAGAAAGGGACAGAAGAGACCATTATGAACACCCGAGGGATGATATCCCCATCTCACATCGAAGACATCACTCTTTTTTAGGGGAGAGAGGCCCACAGAGGAGAGTGTATTAGAAACCAAAAAGACAAAGAGGGGAACCAGGGCGGGTAAGAAGAACTCAAACAAAAATAGAAAAAGAAGGAGAAAACATAAAAGGCCTAAATTATCTGGAGATGAAGGTAATGATGATCCCATTCCAGAACAACCATGCCATGTTTTCAACTTGAGTTCGAGAGTCCTAACCAAAGAAGAGGAATCAGTGTTACAGAGAGGCCTAAAATTTGCACCAACAGGCCAGATGGATAATTTCCAATCTTTTATTGATGTGCAGAAGTACATAAAAAAAAAGTTCTTTTACAACAAAGAAGAACAGCCTGCCCAAGAGTGTAACAAGTTTAGAGGGAAATCAATTTTTTTTCCGGCACATCTTAAGGGACCTTATGTGGAGAGTTTCACACGGCTGGTTTTGGATGATATGGAAACTCTGAATAAGAGTAAGTACATACGGAAATGGAACCTCACACGTAAAGAAAGGTCTGCTTTGAAAGAGTTACAGAACGATAAAACCATCATTATTAAACCCTCTGATAAAGGGAAAAGTGTCGTTATTATGAACAGAGATTGGTATGAGAAGGAGATTCTGAACCAACTAGAAAGTGCAACCTACAAAAAACTTAAAAACGATCCTACTGTAAGGATTAATAATGCCTATGAAAAATGGCTGGATGAGAACATTGGGAAAGGAGCAATCACTAAAGAAGAAAAAGCCTTTCTTCACTCTTCACATCCTGCAGTACCCACTATATATGTACTGCCGAAGGTGCACAAGAATTTAACGAATCCTCCCGGACGTCCCATAGTGGCAGGAACGAACAGCCTAACAAGCAACCTGTCACAATATATTGATCATCACCTGCAGCCCATAGTGAAAAATACTAAATCCTACTTAAAGGACACAACCAATACTTTGGAAAAAATTAAGGAAATAATATGGTGTGAAAACATGTACATGGTGTCGGCAGACATTACCTCTCTGTACACCATTATTCGCCATGAAGACGGTTTAGAGGCAAACAGGTGGTTCCTTGACCAATCCTCTTTGGTAGATCTGAAGAAAAATTTCATAATGGAAGGAATGTCGTTTATTCTAAAAAACAACTATTTTTACTTCAACAGCGATTACTACCTACAATTGGTAGGGACGGCCATGGGTACCAGGTTTGCCCCCAGCTATGCCAACCTCTTCCTGGCCAAGTGGGAGGAGGATAACATCTGGGCCAATTATAGCTGGGGGGAATACCTGGTATCCTGGCAACGTTATATAGACGACGTACTCTTCTTTTGGAAGGGACCAGAAGAAGAACTCGATGCTTTCTGCAACTACCTGAACACGAATTCATTGAACATCCAGTTCTCCTTCATGAGGAGCCAACAAGAAATTCACTTTTTGGACTTGACTATATATATCAAAAACAATGCAATACAGACAAAAACTTTCAAAAAACCGACGGATACAAATTCCTATATTCACAAAGCAAGTCAACACCTCCCGAGGTGGCTTAACGGTGTTCCAAAAAGTCAATTTCTACGTGTGAAGAGAAATTGCATGGAGGAAGAGATATGCGAAGAACAACTAACAGAAATGGCCACGAATTTTAGAGCCCGTGGCTATGAGTCCAATCAAATCAGGATGGCCAAAGAAGAGGTTACCACCATAGATAGACAGTCCCTGTTTGAAGAAAAACCTGAAAAAGAAGAAAAAAATGGGAGAACTGACCTTGCCTTTATTACACAATTTGGTCCTCATCAACAAAAAATCGAAGCTATCTTCAAAAAACATTGGTCCCTCCTGAGAAAGGATCCTATTCTGGTGAATATCCTTCCAACTCAGCCCAAATTTATTTATAGAAGATCAGACAATTTAAAGAAAAAGTTGGTGAAAAGTGCCCTTCCATGCACAGAAACATCACGCATACGAACACAGGGTTTCCACAGATGCGGTGCTTGTGGGATGTGCAAAGCAGTTAAATCCAAAATATCCAAAAGGACATCATTTGAAGTGAACAATAAGAAATATAAGATTGCACAGTTCATCACTTGCCACACACCAAATGTCATTTACCTTATAGAATGTATGTGTGGCATGATTTACATTGGACGTACAAGTAGAGCCTTAAAAACAAGGATGATGGAACACCTGCGCAATATAAGAAATGGTGCACAAACCCACTCCTTATCCGAGCATTTTAGTACCACACATAACTGTTCCAGTAACTTTATTCGAGATTTCATGGAAATAGAAAGTGTGAAAACCACCTGGAAACACAGAGATGTTGAGACCATGCTAGCAAAGAAGGAAATGGAATGGATTTTTAAACTTAAGACGTTAACACCACATGGTCTCAACAAAGACTTTGAACTTAAATGGTTTCTGTGACGATCCTTCTATGAAATGTTTTTTTACTAATGTTTTTTTACCAATGTTTTTTCATCAATTTCATATCATCATTGCCTTTTTATTCGCTTTTTATCTGCCCTTTTTTCTAATGGTCTTTTTATCCGCTTTTTAATATGATGTATTTATCCCCATGATGTCCTTTTTTATGTTTATATTGTGTCTGGAATTCTAAATGGCTCTAATTCCTCTATTTTTCTTTATCTGAGGCACAAACTAAAAGAAAGGAATGGAAAAAGATGCCCGGATACCATACTAAAGATGGCCGCTCAGGCTTCCGTTCAGAAACGAACTCCAAGTGCCGCGATTTGCGGCAATTTCCTCCTGCAATATGGCGGCAGATGACGGACGCCACCTTCCGGCACCATACACAGGATGTGACGATCGCTCCCCAGTCTAAAAAGACGATTTCAACACAGACGCCGCCGATAACGTCCACTTCCGGTTTCGCTCACTTCCGGTATCGGAAGTCAACAGCAGTGACTGACTGGGGGGAGGTAAGAGTGCCGGACCACCACTTCCGGGGCGGGAGGAGGAGACACGCTCCCCGCACCTCCACCTTTCCCGCACTTTTTCAGCTATAAATAAAGGAAGCAGACAGCAGTCCAGTAGCCTTGACAAAGAGTCTCCAGGACTCGAAACGCGTTGGCCCAGGATTGCTACTAACCCAGGAGGACTCATTCCTACCCAGAAGCCTGTGGAGCCTACAGGGTGATTCTTCTATTCACAATGGGATATAAGCTGGCGGCCTCTGCATCCTATACATCTAAGGCAAGAGGAGTAGCCATCTTGGTTAGGGCGGCCCTGGCACCTGAGTACACCCAGGTGTATGCAGACCCGGCAGGTCGTTTTGTGATTGTGAAAATATCTGCACTGCAGGAATCTTTGACAGTCTGAAATGTATATGCCCCAAATATATATTCTAAAAGGTTCTTTCGCAGGCTATTAAACAAGCTGTATCCATATATTGATGATCAATTGGTAGTGGGTGGGGACCTCAATGTGGTGGCACAGCCGTCTATGGATAGATCCACCTTCACTACACGTAAACCCCCAAGACAGGATATAGATGTGAAATACATTGTGCAGTATTCAATACCGGTGCGAGCGGCCGGCGAGGGGGTTAAACTGCGAGGATCACAGAAAACCAGTGATCCTCGCAGTTTAACCCCCGCGCCGGCCGCTCGCACTATGCAACGTTCCGGGGGAATCCTCGCAGTCACAGAACTGCGAGGATTCCCCTAAACTGCGAGAGCCGCGGCAAGTGCAGCAAACTCGCTGTAATTAGCCTCGGCTCTCGCAGCTTTTGGAGGCACATTCGCAAATTCCCCCTCGCTCAAAAAACGGAGCGAGGGGGGTCAGTTGAATACTGACAGGGTGAGCGGTGACTGCGAGCAAAAAGTCCTGCTCGCAGTCACCGCTCGCCCACGGCATTGAATATATGCCATTGTTGACCAACTCCAGCTGCTGGACAATTGGAGGGTGTTGCACCCGACCGATAGGGATTACACATGCCTGTCGGCAGCCCACGGAACGTTATCAAGAATAGTATATCTGCTTGTTGGAGACGAGCATAGATGTAGGGTCACATAGACAGTGGAGATTCCCGTCATATTTATCCTCCTCCATCAAATTCCGGCAAGCGCTGGAGGCAAAATGGGTGGACTATGCTAGCACCAACCAGGATCACACCGGGGACCCCCTGCTTTATTGGCAGACAGCGAAGGCAGTCTTGAGGGGGGAAACAATTGCATTTGTTAGCAAATATAAAAAGGACCGGTCTAGGAATATTTTAGAAGCACAGTCCAACTTGACGAATGCCTATGCTGACTATAGGCAAACATCAAATGCGACCACTAAGGCCACGTATCTACAAGCCAATGCCCAGTTTGACACACTGATGGATTTCCAGTCCACCAGATATATTTCTAATATGTCATTTCAGTTTTATAGACATGGCAATAAAAATGGTCGCTTAGGGGGAAATTTACCAATATGAAAAACCTAGTTTTTCGCATTGGTATTTCCCCTACGACTGCATACGACTGTTTCAGTCGTATGCAAAGTCGTGTTCCGGAGGGGAATGTACAAAGCAGTCATATACGACTGCTTTGTAACCCACCGATGTCGTAGGGACCCCACGCAGGTTTTTTTATTTTTTTATTTAATTTTTCTATTTTTTTTACACACTGCAGCCTGCACGGATCTGACTGATCCGTGCAGATCCGTGCAGGCTGCAGTGTGTAAAAAAAATAGAAAAATTAAATAAAGAAATAAAAAAACCTGCGTGGGGTCCCCCCCACAGCTGTAACCAGCACCAGGCTGAAGGAGCCGGGGCCGGTAATTAAAAATCAGGGAACCCGACAAATAGGGGTTCCCCGATTTTTAACAACCAGCCCCAGGCTCCAGGTCCGGGGCTGGTTCCCAAAGCACGGGGGACAAAATGACTAGGGGTCCCCCGTATTTTAAGAACCAGCCCCAGGCCAAACCAGCCAGCAGGGTAATGCCACAGCCCTGGCCAAAGCATTAAACCCCTGACCAGTCAGCCTGGCCAGGGCCCTGGGGGAGTGGGGACCCCCCCAATAAAGGGGTCCCCCCCCTCCAGGACTTACCTGACCAGGCTGAAGCCTGGTGCTGTCCTCGATGCCCCTGGGCGGTGGGCATCGAGCTGATAGTGGTGTAAAAAATAGAATAATCTATTGTCTAATACTGGGGCACTATGAGTCCCAGCAAGCCTCCCCCGCAAGCTGGGACTTGGAGAACCACAAGTCCCAGCCTGCGGGGCATTAAATGGCCCGCTGGGTCTTGTAGTGCCACAGTATTAAAGATAGTAAAATAAAACACACTGACACACACTTAAAATAAAACTTTAATACATACAAAGCCCTTACATACTGATACTTACCTATCTTCTTCCCGTAGGTAGCCCTGGTCCTGTGTCGTCTTCTGGTCCTGTGTCATCTTCTGGCTCCATGTCGATGTCGCTGTCCATGTCGTCCTCGCTGTCGGCGGTCCGAAATCCGACGTAATCCATGGAGGAAGCTGTGGAAGGAAACCATACTCACCTGTCCCAGGGCGACGTAGTCCAGGGGGTTAATGCTTTGGCCGGGGGGACTTGTATAAAAAGTCTCCCCCCGGCTGTGGCATTACCCTGCTGCCTGGTTTGGCCGGGGGCTGGTTATTAAAATACGGGGGACCCCTAGTCATTTTGTCCCCCGTATTTTGGGAACCAGCCCCGGACCTGGAGCCTGGGGCTGGTTGTTAAAAATCGGGGAACCCCTATTTGTCGGGTTCCCTGATTTTTAATTACCGGCCCCGGCTCTTTCAGCCTGGTGCTGGTTACAGCTGTGGGGGGGACCCCACGCCAAATTTTTTTTAATATTTTTTTTTTTAAATATTTTTTTACACTAAAGCCTGCACGGATCTGACTGATCCGTGCAGGCTTAAAGCAAATACGACAGGGAAAGCAAGGTGTATTTTCCTGTCGTATTTGCGTGGGTGTTTCACACCACTTAGCAACCGTATTATCAGTACGGCTGCTTAGTACATCAGGAACCACCATTCTTTTGAATGGTGATTTCTCTCGTATCCTATCGATGGTGTAGACATTCGTATTTGTAAATACAAATACGAATGTTCCATCTTTAGGACTACGAATTGTTGTATTTTCGGGATTGTAAATCCCGAAAATACAAATTCGTAAAAAAAAGGTGTATTTCTCCCTACGAATACACCTTTTTTCTACGAATCCATTTTGGTAAATTTCCCCCTTATTGTCTAATCTTATTAGGGGCTCGAGACCAGCGGCAGTGGTGGCAGCTTTGAAGACGTCAGAGGGGATAAGGAAAACTGGGGGAGCAGACGTCTTAGATATGTTTAGAAAGTACTATAAGAAATTATACTCCCAAGGCCCGATAGATGTAAATTTGAAATCAAAGTTTTGGGACACTATAACGGTCCCGCAGATCTCAGATACGGCCAAAACTAACTTGATGAGACCAGTTTCAGTAGAGGAGGTTTCCCAGACCATCAAGAAACTAAAGCCCCTGAAGGCCCCAGGGCCCGATGGTTTCTCGGGAGAGTTTTACAAAATCCTGGTGGACAAAGTTAGTGGGCCCCTGGCAGAGGCATTTAATGCTATATTGAATGGCTCTTCCTTGCCACTGTATTTCAATTCGGCTGTGGTTAGGGTGTTTACCTAAACCTGGAAGGGATGTGGAGGATCTGGGGTCATACCGCCCGATCTTGCTTCTTAATAGTGATTATAAGTTACTAACTAAAATATTGTCGGACAGGCTTAAATACGTTCTGCCCACCGTAATATCGGCTGATCAAACGGGATTTATATATGGGCGACACTCTGTGGTTAACGTGAGGAAGGTGCTGGCAGCTGTGCAGCACCTGGAGGAAATGGGTGGTTCTGGGGATCATGTCGTGATGTCTATGGATGCGGAAAAGGCATTCGACTTGGTTACCTGGGACCACCTATACGAGTCATTGTTAAGATTTGGATTTCCCGGGGACTTTGTTACGCTGCTTGGTATACTGTATCACGAGCCACAGACACAAGTGGCCTGTAATGGCTATGTATCGTCGCACTTCAATATTCAAAAGGGAACTAGACAGGGGTGCCCTTTGTCACCACTGCTTTTTGCGCTGGCGCTGGAGCCCCTGGCAATAGCCATACACTCACATCTGCTGTTCCATGGCATAGCGGTGGGATCTACAGAACTGAAGCTTAGTCTATTTGCGGATGATATGTTGCTGTTCGCCTCGGATCTCTCCACATCCATTCCCACCATTTTAAACTTGCTGCAGGAATTTGGCTCTTTCGTGGGGTATAAGGTCAACCTCCATAAATCTGAGGCCCTGATGGTGCCACGGACCGACGCTAATGTTGCTTCTATGTCACTACTTACCCAATTTAAAATTAAAACATGTCAGATTAAATACTTGGGGGTAAATGTTCCTAGCAGATTGTCCAGACTTTATAGTTGTAATTTTGATTCCATCATTGAGGGAGTAATTAAATAACTAGGGACATGGAGATCGCTTCCGCTGTCCCTGATGGGGAGAGCGGCAGTGATACAGTCTATTATCTTCCCAAGACTTTCGTACTGCATGCAGATGATCCCGGTACGACTGTCTAGGGCTGATACAAAGAGAGTCACGGCAGTTTTTTTCAAATTTATTTGGGCAGATAAGAAACCCCGAATAGCCAGGAATAAGTTATTTTTGAGGAAAAATGAGGGGGTATTGGGGGTACCGCACCTGACAGCTTATACCCAATCGATATTCATGAGATATATATTGGATTGGATGCAGGGGTCAGACCATTATACTCACAAGACCTTGGATTCCAGCTTTTTCCCTATGCTGTCCACGGCAGCCCTGCTACATGTGCCAAAGGCGTCCTTACCACCCCATGCTATGCAAAATGTACTGTTTGCAGACACTTATAGGGTTTGGCTAGATATTAACAGAAAAATGGGACGAAGACATACGGTTTCACGCTATGTTACATTTTGGGGGAACCCCAGCTTTAAGCCAGGTACACTTGACTCTAGATATCTAACATGGAAGAAAAAGGGAATCTCTGCAATAAGGGATGTGTTCGACCCAGGGGGACATATATTAACATTCTGGGCTCTGGCTGACAAGTACTCCATTAGTAATACAGAATTTTTTATGTACCTACAGATTAGGCATTATATTCAAACTATGCCCCAGGCGATGGTGAAGGAGGGGGCCCAGGACCCTTTAGCTGTGGTTTTCACCTTGGGTTCCACGGGTCCATACAGACTTAGGTACCTTTACCCGAATATGTTACCAGTAGACCCCGAAGGGGTGTGGACGGGGTTAACTGCGCTGTGGCATCGGTTGCATCCCATGAGTCTTTAACTAAACACTTGGAGAAGACTATGAAGATCTTACACTCGGCTATGTTACAGGAGGTACATCTGAAGACTCTACATAGAGCCTACATGTCACAGGCACAGCGCAAACACTTTGTCCCGGGGGAAAGGGGCTTCTGCCTGAAATGTGGAAGCACTGACGCCACTTTTTTCCATAACATGTGGAAATGTGGAAAGATTAGACGATTCTGGGATAAGGTTATGGGAATGATTAATGATGTGTGTGGCCTTTACTTTGACAGACGTGCCACATTGCCAGACATAGAGAATGGGGTAAAGGGATTTCATAAGAAATGGGAAGTATATATTGACTCGTTAGATCTTACCGCGAAAACACAGATTTATAAGATGTTTGAGGGTACCTCATGGTATCTACTTAGGTCATTGACATGAAGCAAGCTGGAACATTTCTGCAGGGGGGGGAGGGGAGGGGGGGAAGAGGGGGGGGGGGTTGTTGCTTGGGGGTAGTTTCATAGAGAATTGGTTTTGTATGTTTCAACCTGGGAAGGAATACAATGTTATATAGGTCCCTTTCCTATATTTCCGTGTTCCATATGTATAATTTTTATATATGTATCCCTTAAGGAACTCAACTTGCTGTTTTCTTTTTTATTCTATAATATTAATAAAACCAAAAAATTTGCGATTTGTGAAATATGCTATAATGTCAAATGATAATAACAGCAGGACTGTGTTGTATGTTATTTAATTCACAATTGCTCAATAAAAATGTTATTAAAAAAAAAAAGTGACATAAGCAGCATACACCAGTGATTTTCAACCTTTTTCAAGTCGTGGCACACCAACAAGATTTTAAAATTGCCAAGGCATGCCATCAGTGTCCTATGCGAAAAAAGCCAACACAAAGTGGCCCACATAGTGATTAAACATAATACATAGCCCCTCGCAGTAGTACAAGCACATTGGCTCCCTCAATAGTACCTTGACCCCCACAGTACTAGAAACACATTGTCCCCCACAGTAGTACAAACACATTGGCCCCCTCAATAGTACCTTGACCCCCACAGTACTAGAAACACATTGGCCCCCACAGTAGTACAAACACATGGACACCCCCAAGTAATTCCAAACTTTGCCTACCTCCAACATGAAGGAGCAGCAGCACGGAGGAGATTTATGGAGAACGGAGGAGCAGCAGCATGGAAGAGGACCAAGGTGGAGGAGTAGCAGCACGGAGAAGTATGGAGAATGGAGTAGAAGCAGCACGGAGAAACCGCGAGTGAGCACGCCAGTCATGTAGGCGATGTGCTGCGAGTTACTCTCCATCCTGCGGAGAAGTACAGCTACTGATAGCGGGGGTACCCACACAGGCATTCTAGCCGGGCAGCAGCGGCAGTATTAACAGACGGCGGCAGACCTGGCAACCACCGAGCATGAGCCTGAGCTTCCCACCCCTGCATGTGACTACACTGAGTTACAGCTCTGCCACCACAGATTTGGTGAGTCGCCATGTCCCACAGGCTGGTGGCACACCTGACAACTGGTTGCGGCACACCAGTTGAAAAAAACTGGCATACACACTAGGCCAGGGGTGGCCACCCCGCAGCCGCATAAGAAGTGACCTGAACACACGGAGTATTATTTAAGTGGTGCTGGAGACGCTGCTCCTGCCAGCATCCTCCTAGTGCTGTGCATGGCGCCTTGGCCACCGGGCCATGGCGCATAAGGAGTGATCTGGTGCATGCGCTGTAGCGCTAGGAGGCCGCTGGTAGCGCTAGGAGGACGCTGGTAGCAGCAGCATCTCCAGCGCCACTTCAATAATAATCAGTCACCACGTGTTCGGCTCCTGCTCCCGCTCCATCTGCCATACTGATCCCCTCCTGGCTGCCCACCAAGGTCCTTGGTAAGCAGGGTCCTTTTTAAGGAACATTTAGACTAAAATGTTTTTCTTTTTTACTGAGGTACAATACATACTGTATGTATATATATATATATATTTTTTTTTTTTTTTTCGGAGTATCCGCACTCACGGCCAGCCTTTGTTAGCACAAGGGGTGCTCCACTAAGTAAACATCCGCAGATGTTCCAATAATAGCATGGGTGTAGAGCTGTGTAAAGGTGCCCATACACGTTACAATTATTGTATACAATATTGTATACAATATCGCATCTCATAGCATATTGGTTTTGCGATGATATCAGATGACATGAGATCTAGTACAAAAAGTATGTGCTGCACATACTTTTTGTACTAGATCTCATCTCATCTGATCTCATCGCAAAACCAATATGCTATGAGATGCGATATTGTATACAATATTGTATACAATAATTGTAACGTGTATGGGCACCTTAAGATCCACAAGGAGCACTCACCAGTAAGATCACAGAGGTAATTTAATGGTACTGTTCAGGAAATAATACATCTTAAGGTGCGTACACACAGGGGCGATTTTGTGCAAAATCGCAGGAAATATGGTCGCTGAGCAACCATATTGCCCGCAAAGGGAGTGTGCACCGGCGATATATCGCCGGGTGCGCGCTTCCGTTTTTGCCCCTGTGGTGATCGCTGGTCGCAGGAACATGCTCCTGCGACCAGCTGCTTACCACTGCCGGGCTCCCCCGGCAGTTTCTTTTTCATCAGCGACCATCAGCAATATATGGCTGAGCAATATATCTCCCCCGTGTGTACACAGCATTACTTTGTATATGCAGTCGACGTTTCGGCCACTAGAGGGCCTTTGTCAAGACAGGTCAGCAATGCACGTCCGTACAACACAAGGAAATCCAGTACTGGTATATAATGTGTGCGTGCACGCCGTGGTATATAATGTGTGTGTGCACCCCGTGGTATATAATGTGTGTGTGCACCCCGTGTTCGGGTCACTCCTACTGTGTACCCTCATTGGACAGGATGCACTAAACCAAAAATGCTGTAAAAATCCCCATTATCAGGATTTTTACCACATTTTGGTATGCATGAAAACTTACACGCTGGGTTTTCCTGCATACCAAAGCTTGGTGATACCCCAAAGAAGCCTATGGGCATCATAATGCATGCCCCGCCGCCCTGCATGGACCTAAGCTGACACCCCCCTCCTCCCCCTCACTTGTGTCCAGGCAGCCTCCTGCTATGTTGCCTGGACCAGTAACCTCCTCCTCCCTAGCACCGTACTTCTCCTTCCGGTTGCAGGAAGGACAAGGCGACGTCTGGCAGCAGCAGCCAGGCAGGAGGAGGGGGGAGAGCCATCAGGGACCTGCTCACCCCCCCCACCAGCTGCTTCACAAAGGGCAGCTCTTATCGCAAGGGCGGCACTGATGCCAGGCACGAGAGGCCGGGGGAGCTACGGTCATGCTGTGTGTGAAACATGACTGTCGTTAATGAGAACTACCTCAGTGGCAAACGCAGGATTTTCAGAAGGGGGTTTCCAGAGGGGCGGAGCAAAGCACGGAGATGGACACTTAGGTGACCCAGTATATGCCGGTTCAGTTAAAGTATTATAGATAGACCAAATGTATATAAATAATATATATATATATATATATATATATATATATATATAGCAGGGTTTTCTTATACAAATTCATGTACAGGAAGGAGGCGGCACTCGATTGGATTTGGTAAAGTGCTTTTAAATTTTCAAGTAAGATGCATATGATGACAACGTTTCAAGACATTTACAGTCTTTTCATCAGGTCATTTCATAATTGCAATAAAGGTGCAATGTGCAAAAGCATAAAGCACATTGCACCTTTATTGCAATTATGAAATGACCTGATGAAAAGACTGTAAATGTCTTGAAACGTTGTCATCATATGCATCTTACTTGAAAATTTAAAAGCACTTTACCAAATCCAATCGAGTGCCGCCTCCTTCCTGTACATGAATTTGTATAAGAAAACCCTGCTTTACTAGTCCAGTGGATGGCACCGTGGTAATTATCCTCTAGTCCGGAGTGCCGAACAAAGCCTACAATCTATATATATATATATATATATATATACATACATACTGTACATATATATACATACAGGGGCGTCAACAGCAGTGTAGACCCCTGGGCATAACAATGTATTGGGGCCCCTACTGATCCTCCAGTGGTAGGGGTGGGGGAAGCTTTGATGTCCTGCGGGTGGTAGGGGTATAATATAAACCGCTCAGCATGTAGGGCCTGGATCAGTAATTTCCACTAATTACACCTTTACTGCACAGATGGTGGGAGATGGGGTGGGATAAGGGGGCATTGGGCTGAATGAAGGGGCCCTGATACATAACTTCCAGGGTGGTAGAGGATGTTTAGTATGCAGAGGAGGGGTGTATAGTGGAGTGGGCTTATTATTCATAATTTTCTGGTGGGAGGACAGCTTGCTTGACTGCAGATATCTCCAGTTTCTAGAAATAGATTTCTTAGATTTTAATGGAAAACTAGAGAATCCCACCTACCAAATGGTACTGGGGGCAAGGGGATCAGAGTTCAGGAGGCAGAGCAATCTGCCAACGAGAATATAAAACTACATACCAGGTGTGTGGAGCTGGAGCAGTAACCAGCTGCTGGAAGGCTGATCTCTCTGGTTCTGGGAACAGTAGAGACAAGCTAGTAGTGTCCATCAAAGGGGGAGAGTCTCAGCTTTTGGAATATACTCTCAGGAAAACTCTAAGTCAGACATAACTTGAAATATCTGACTGGGAAGAGCATTTAACAGGCTTGGATGGGGACCACTGTTTTGAAGTCAGATATCTCCGGTTCCCAAGGGCCGATTTTTAAAATTCTTGTACCCGTGGAAATAGGGGATCCTCAGCTTTCAGGGTAGGACCCTTAGACTCCTGGGGGGTTTCTGAGTACTTAGAAACCCCCCCCTGCGTGCGCTACTGGACCTCGTCCGAACATTCGGACGAGAGAGGGGGTCGTTATCGATGTTCAGGAGCGCACATCATTAACGACATGGGGCAGAATGAATTACCATCCGCAGTGATACTAATTGCATATGCCGTAACATAAGCAATTACTATCACAAAGGGCAGCTCTTGCGATAAGCAGCCAATGGCAGCCCCCTCCTACACTGAGAGTCCTGATTCACACTCCGAATATGTTGGGAGGTATGCTAAAATGGCTATATACAGAGCCGGATTAAGGAGGGGGGCTCTGGGGGTACGTATCCCTAGGCCCCCCTCTCTGAAAGGTCCCCCCACCCGGATCCTCAGCCGGGCTGCAAAACATAGTGAGCATTACTGTAAGGGGCACTACTGGGGGCATTATGTGTAATTGACACTACTGGGGGCATTGTGTAAGGGGCAATAATGGGTGTATTAACTGTATAAGCAGGAGTACTGTAGGGTACTACGTGCAGCATAATGTGTAAGGGGCATTACAGTGTGGGGTATAATGTGTAATGGGATTTACAGTGTGTGGCATAATATGTCATGAGCACTGCGGTATAATGTGCATTATGGTGTGTAACAATGTAATCATCGGGTGAGGACTAGTGGACTGAGGAGCACTTCCTGTTGATTGGGGTGTGCTCCTTTTTGGGAGGTGCTGGAACAGGGGGGCTTGTTTGTTAAAAGGGCAGTTTATGACTTTGTTTTAGTGGGTGGGGTGGTATAAAAAGTTGTGGTTATATTGGTTTGTTATGATGCTGGCTGCTTTTTATTGTGTAAAAAAGGTGTGTGTGTATCAGCTTTGTGCATGTATATTGTGTATGTGTGCATAGGGGGGCTGTGTATACTACAGTACATCTGTGTGTGTGCAGGCTGTGTCTGTATGTATACTATATGTGTACATGTGCGGGCTGTGTATATGTATACTGTGTATATGTATACTGTGTATATGTATACTGTGTCTGTGCATAGAAGAGGTGTGTGTGTGTGTGTGTGTGTATATATATATATATATATATTTATATACTGTGTGTGTATACTGCAGGGGGGCTGTGTATATGTATACTATGTGTGTGGGCGTTCTGTATGTGTATACTACATCTGTGTGTATGTAGACTGTGTATATGTATACTGTGTCTGTGCATAGAAGAGGTGTGTGTGTGTATATATATATATTTATATACTGTGTGTGCATACTGCAGGGGGGCTGTGTATATGTATACTATGTGTGTGGGCGTTCTGTATGTGTATACTACATCTGTGTGTATGTAGACTGTGTGAGTCGGCTGTGTGTATGTATACTATGTGTGTGTATGTATACTATGTGTGTGTCGGCTGTGTGTATGTATGCTATGCGTGTTGGCTGTTTATGTGTATGTATGCTATGTGTGTGTGTCTCGGCTGTGTGTATGTATACTGTGTGTCATACTTGCCTACAATCCCAGAATGGATGGAAGGCTCATAAAAATTGGGCACCATTCCTGGCCTCTCGGAAGTGTAGGCAAGTCTCCCAGAGCTTTATGTACTGCATGTATGCTTTGTTGGAAACATGTTGTGATGTGATTTCAGTATTAAAGTGTGAGTTTGTGTATGAACGGAAACCACCTCACAAGAATCCTGCGTTTGCTACTGGGTACTAGGGGTACAAGTGTCCCGGGTCCTGCCACCCTGAAGAGAGGGGAGGGCATGGGCCACTGTACCTGAAATGCCACAGCCTCCTTCCCTTGTCCTTCCCTTTTTAACCACTGGCTGGATGCTGCCGCCACTGAGAAATAAAGTGGTTTCAGTGTGTGGCATGCAGCATTCGGCCAGCGGCTCAAAGGTGGGGTGCAGTGCACACCACCAGCAATGAGCATGAAACTCCCACTGTCAAAGAGAATTTAACCACCCCCTTCACAGGGAGCATGAAACCCAACCCCTGGGAATGAGCATTTCACCCCACCCCCTGGCAATGAGCATTTCACACCCCCTTCCCCCTGCTGGCAACGAGCATGAGACCCCTGGAAAGGAGCATGTAGCCCAGGGCAACAAGATGTAACCCCTGGCATCAAGTAAGAAATCCCTGGCATCAAGCATGTAACATCTAGCAACAAGCATGTAGGTGAATTTGTGTGGCATAATATGTAATAGGCATTACGGTGTGTGTGTGTGTGTGTGTGTGTGTGTGTGTGGCATTAGGACGTGTTGTGTAATATGTAATGGCCATTACGGTGTGTGGCATAATGTGTAAGGGGCATATTGCGTGTCAAATAATGTGTAATGGGCATTATGGTGTAGCATTATGTAGAATGGGCATTACTGTGTGTAGCATTATGTGTCATGGCCATTATGGTGTGTGGCATTATGTGTAATGGGCATTATGTTGGGTGGCATTATGTAGAATGGGCATTAATGTGTGTGGCATTGCGTGGGGTGGGCATTACTGTGCATGGCTTTATGTGTAATGGGCATTACTATGCGTGGCATTATGTCTAATGGGCATTACAGTGTGTGGCATTTTGTGTAATAATAGGCGGTGATGGACACGCCCCTAGAATGGTGCACCCCCTAAGAAAATGGGCTGCGCACGCCTATGAATGTAATGGGCATTATGGTTTGTGACATTATGGTTTAATGGGCATTACATGGGTGGCATAATGTGTAATGGCCATTACGGTGTGAATTTGTAATTGGCATTACAGTGTGCGGCATAATGTGTAATGGGCTGTAAATTTGAAGGGAAAAAGAAGACACTATGCATTTTTCTGTGTGTGTTTGGGGGGCCCAAACCATATTTTTGCACCTGGGCCCACAACTCGCTTGTTCCGCCTCTGATCCCATCCCTGTTACCACTGTAGCCCACTGGGCCAGTAACGTCCCTCCTGCCGCAAGAGGCCCACTTGGTGCCCACGTAAGGATTGCCCAGATCCTTTGGGTACAAAGGAGTTAAAAAAAAACAAATCAGTGCGCAAGAAAAGGGCTGCCTGTGGTTTAAGTCCTTGAAACAACTTCCATCCTCCACCTTAAACAACAAATACACACAACAGAAGTTGGAATTAAACCTATCTAGCGTTTCTTCTTCCTTTCCTTGGTTATAAGGAAGGCACTTCACCAGGAATTTTACATTTACTGTAAAAAAAAACAACATGATATAATATAGTGAAGTACTGTAAATTTAAAACATTCTTAATGGGACTTTATGTACACCTTGATAAAGTCCCATGCACAGGAAGAAACGCGTTGGTTAGTGTTTGTGTTCCAGTCAGCGGCAGTCAGACCAAGGATTACCATATAGGAGGACCTAATGCCCGGCTGTTAAATCCTGGATATTTGGACTCAACCCTTTTATAGAACGGATAAAAATCCGGTTCTTAAAAACTTGGTAATTATACTGCTGCTTAATATTTCAATGGAAGCAAATTGATGCACTTTATGTTACAGTGCAACTTAAAAAATGTTTTTTTTTATGTGTTTTATATGTATTAAATTTACAGTACTTCACTATATTATATCATGTTGTTTTTTTATATGTAAATTTCCTGGTGAAGTGCCTTTCTTATAACCAGATAGGATTAATTCCAACTTCTGTTGTGTGTCCAGATCCTTTGCCTGCTACTGCTGGAGCTCTGCATTGCATCCTCCTTAGGTAAACACAGTGGCGGAACTCTGGGAGGCAATGGAGTCATCTGCCGCCGGGCTCCTTCTCCCCTGTGAGTTTGAATCAGTTTATTGAACGCTGTTGATATCGCTTCTGTGGCTGTCTCCTCCTCCTAGCAGGACCATAGATGTAACACTCTTTATTCTAAACATAATATTCATAACATACATACATGCATGCATATATTTATATAAGATGGTGTGTGTTGGTGGTGGGGGGGGGGGGGGGGGGGGCACCAATATTTATCTTGCCTCCGGGCAACTGGGAAGAATTTACGCCACTGGGTAAACAGATGTAGTGTGTACATGCTCGGGTCCGACTGTCTGCATCAGTGTGTCAATTACTGTCTGTGTGTCAATATTGCATAGCAGCACTTATGCAGTGCCGGATTTGCCACTAGGCCCGTGAGGCACGGGCCTAGGGGCGGCACATATTAAGGGCGGCAGCCAGGCTGCCTAGTCTGGACGGGTGGCGTTTAATAGTCAGGGAACATCGGGCAGTCACACAGACCGGCAGCCCGCAGCCCCATCACCCGATTCTTCGCCGTCACCGCCGGCGCTCACATTGAACATGATGTGGGGTGCAGCGCAGCGCTGCTGCTGAGACACAGCAGACTCTGCAGAAGAACGCTGTGTGTGTGCACACCCTGGAGCCGTTGATCAGCCTGTGCTTTTAAGCACAGGCTGGCGGAGGCGCATGCGCAGGAAGACATCACGGTTGCTGGGGCTGCACACAGCGCTGTGCCGCTGCCGCCGGAGAATCGGGTGATGGGGCTGCGGGCTGCCAGTCTGTGTGACTGCCCGATGTTCCCTGACTATTGAACGCCACCCGTCCAGACAAGTCCCAGTCCCTCCGCAGCATCAGTATATGTACTGTAAGTTCCATTGGTAATTTGTGGCAAGACAGTGCAGTGCAATGCTGTGTGTGGGGCCCAGCATACCCTGTGGCTCAGCTGCCGCCACCGTGTGGCACTGGTAGGCTGTGAGGAGCCCTTGTGTCCCTGGCCCCTGCTGCTGCCAAGGGCTCAGGCTGCCCTAGCAAAGCCCGGCCAGGCTCCAGCCCTGTGATTGTGGGCCCACCCTCTTGAGTCCTGTGGCTCTGAGAAACCCTAAATTGCCCCCCTGGCCTCTGCTACCCTAGCAGGTCCCTCCTACTTGGCCTGTTCTCCACAGGGAAGGTTGAGTGACACTGACACCACACAGGTGTCACTGGCTACCTGTCACAGAGACCCCAGACAAAGCATGAAACCCCTGGCATCAAGCATGAAACCCATAGCAACGAGCATGTAAGTAAGTGGCATAATATGCACTTATGTGGCATAATATGTAATAGGCAGTATGGCGTGTGTTATTATATAATGGGCATTACGGTTTTGGTATAACATGCAATGGGCATTACGGTGTTTGGTATAGTGTGTAATGGGCAGTACTGTGTTTGGTATAGTGTGTAATGGGTATTACGGTGTTTGGTAGTACATGTAATGGGCATTACAGGGTTTGGTATAACGAGTAATGGGCATTACAGGGTTTGGTATAATGTGTAATGGGCATTACAGGGTTTGGTATAACGTGTAATGGGCATTACGGGGTTTGGTATAATGTTAATGGGCATTACGGGGTTTGGTATAGCGTGTATTGGGCATTACAGTGTTTGGTATAACATGTAATGGGCATTATGGTGTTTGGTATAGCGTGTAATGGGCATTACGACATGTGGTGTAATAGGTATGGCGTGTGGCATAATGTGTAATGGGCATTATGGCATGCGGTATAATATGTAATGGGTGTGTGATGACATCAAGTACATGGTAAAGATAGTGTTGTTTTAATTCAGCATGGTGACTCCTGGAGACTGCTGTCACCATGTTGAATTAATACAACACTATTTTACCAACATGTCAGTCTCTGAGTGCCGCTGATTTAGGTTTCTATTTGTATATTATCAGGCAGGGTCCGGTTTTAGCTCTACTCTAGGCATATTTTATTATTACAGTATACTGGCAATTGCATAGTTAGGACTTAATAATGAATATGTTAAAATGGGGGGAGGGGGGCGGCCAAAAATGTTGTGCCTAGGGGTGGTCTGTCCAGTAAATTCGCCCCTGCACTCATGTGTCAGTGTCTGTCGGCGTGTTATCATCAGTGTCTGTCTTTTAGCATCTGTGTGTCTATGTGTTAACAACTTTCTGTCCACCTATCAACATCTGCATGTCACTTTCCGCATCTGTCTGTCTGTAAGTGTGTCAGTGGCTGTCTGTATAACATTGTCTGCATAGTCTCCCAGGCTGACTCACCATCCTTGAATTTAAGAGCGTGCTCTTTTTCAGTGACTGTGCACCTTTCCCGTAGATATAGTATTTTAACAATACCTTCACTTCAAATTTCCCATTTCGACCACTGTATATATATTTATGGCAGGCATGTCCAAACTATGGCCCTCCAGCTGTTGCGAAACCATGTGTTGCCACAGTTTTGCTATTAGGGAATGTTAAAACAATGGCAAGGCATGCTGGGATGTGTAGTTCTGCTGGAGGGCCACAGTTTGGACATTCCTGATTTATGGGATACATATGGCTGACTAGCGGTGGTGGAGATGCTGACAATCAGAATACAGACGCTAGCATCCTGATCCATGGAGTTCCCAACCAGTGGCATAACTATGGATGGTGCAGGGGTGCAGGTGCTATGGTGCCCGTGGCTTGAGGGCCCCAGAGGCAATCCCACTGCACCCTCATTAGTTATGCCACCGTCCCCTGTTTACTGCTTCCAGCACTACCCTCATTACCTAATCAACTTCTGCAAAGCAGGGTGGCGCCGGACTACAGAGGCTCTCTCCCTGCTTTGACTCGCTGCTGCTGCTGTGTGCTGCTGCTGGCTCCCGCTGATTGTGACTATGACAGTGATTGACAGACAGTAGTGGCGCCGGCAGCAGAAAGAGCGGGTCCCAGAACTGTCTCTCTCCAGCTCGCCTCCATGCAGGAGCAACCACCCCCCGGCTCCCATACCTTAATATTCCAGCTGGTAACCCTGCCAGCAGCTGTGCCTGTATGCATTACCCTCCCCCCCCATGAATCCAGGAACTTGCAGAATAAACCTGGTCAGGGACTCCATGGCCAGCAGCAGACAGTGCCATGCGGTAAGCTGCCCCACGTTGTAAGAAGTAGTAGTGATCTCAGTGTGGCATGGAGGTGGGTATATATGGAAGCAGTGTATATCAGTATAAATGAAGCACTAGTGTATATATTTGTGAGAGAAGCGGCAGTGTATTACTGAATGGGAGCTGCAGTGCATGTATGTATAAATGGGATTGGCAGTGCATGCATGTACAGTATGTAGTATGTATGTATGTATGAATGGGAGAGGGTTAGGTATGTGTGTGTGTATTGAGGGACAAATTGCAGAAAACTGCTTAGAGCGCTAGCCAAGGTTGTTCTCTCAGGGCGAGTAGCTGCAATGAGGGACTAGTCAGGTCCCAGAATATTCGAAATAGGAAGAAAAAGAAAAGGTATTGCAGCGCTCATAAATTTTTATAAAAATAAATATTTCATTCTATAACACAATATAAAAATACAATAAAAATGTATTTAAAAATTGCAATAAGTGCTTGAAACCAATGTGTGGACCTGTTAATATATAACCTGCTCTGGTAGGTCTCAACCTTGGGGGGGGAGTGTGAGGTAGCTGGAGTCCAATTGGGTACTTGTGTATTATAGCGGTGCCCATCGCATCGCATACCAAAATGCATACGATGGTATTCGATGCGATATCACGCGATGTTGTACAATTTTAAAATTGTAGGACATTGTATATGGCATACAATGCCATACAATGCGATGCGATGCAAAATTGTATAAGCACCCTGATGGGTTCTTACAATGTTAAATGCACCCCCACGCCACCCCCCCCCACTATAAACGTGAACCCGAAGCGTGGCAAGCGCAGCGAGCCCACGAGGGGCAGCGATACGCATCCTACGACCTTTTCATACCCCAACTATCCATGTCAGCGTGGAGTTGAGAATATAAAGTGTGGCGAGCGCAGCGAGCCATCGAGCCCGAAGCGTGGCGAGCGCAGCGAGCCCCGTGAGGGGACGCAGATACCTGTGAAGGTATCCGCGTGCGCTCGCCTCGCTGCGCTCCCCACACTTTATATATTATAGTGGGGGTATGAAAAGGTCGTAGGACGCGTACCGCCGCCCCTCGCGGGCTCGCTGCGCTCGCCACTCTTCGGGTTCACGTTTATAGTGGGGGGGTGGTGTGGGGGTGCATTTAACATTGTAAGCACCCATTTGGGTGCTTATACAATTTTCCATCATATAGGGGGAAAAATCGCGTCGAATCGCATGCCATCGGGTGTATGGCATGCGATTCGATAAAAACATCGTACGACCAACATCGGGGGCGCCGCTATAATACACAAGTACCTCCAATTGTAATCCCAATGGATCGCTGGAGGTGTCCCAGTCCGCAATGGACTTATGGCTTGTAGGGATCCTCTCTAAGGTGCGTACTTCGTGATGATGGGATGGATGCTCCAATTTAATAAGCCACTGTATTAGTCCCAATCCAAGATTTTATATGGGGCTCATGTTGATAAAGTGCACTGTGCCAGATGTAAAGTGCTCCAGGTATTTGAGAAGGCTGTAAAGGGTCCAGAGAAATAAGCAGGTGGTGGGCAAAGTGTCCATAGCAGCTCCAACTTGAATACCAACTCGTTTCGCTGTCACTAAGAGGGCAGCTTTTTCAAGGTGACTGAAACTGGTTTGGGGCCGGCTATAAATACCCCTGTCAATTAATCATGGTTGACCTCATGGTGTAGTGAAAATGCATATTATAGCTTACAATTGAATAAGTATAAATAAAAAATACTCTGAGACAGACTTCTTTATACATTTGAAAGCACTAAATCTTATAATTTATAAATAGAAAAATGCCAAGTTGACCTCTCTACCTGGAAGGTTCGTGAATCACTTCCGGGTCTGTTCAGACCAGTAGAATACAGAATACATGATATATATTGAGCTTTGATGTATTATGAGCTCAGATCTCAATGTAATGGGCACTGGTAATTATATACCGCAAGTGACATACCTCAGACTTCAATATTACTGGGCGCGTTACTGCTGTTAGATTACGTGTGTCTGTTGCAGCACACTGAAGGTCTGGTGTCCGTATACGTCACTTCTGCCCTTTGACACGCAAAGGCAGAAGTGTCAGGACGGACGAGTGCAGGATTGAGAAGCCCCCAATGTCAGCTATCAACCACTGTTGAGGTATACATTAACACACAATGTGTCCCATACGTCACTTCCGGTATCTATGGACGTGGTCCTTTACAAATACATTACTGAAAGCAGATCTAATGATCCATTCCAGTTTCCAAAATACCACAAGGAAAGGGCTATAAATGATACAGTGAGTGTGACAGACACTTGATTATATATATTATACCTGATAGGTGGTTATTATTAACTTTATACATTTATATAAAAGTAAGAGGATACATACATAGAAGTTCGGTAAAACATGAAAAAAAAGGAATAAAATAAAATAAATTAAAAATGCATATATTAATTATAACACAATTATAATGATGAGTAACAATAAATAATATCCTTAGTATAAGTAATGGTACATGTAGAAGTCGTACTGTAAAACACACAGCAAACTCCTCCATAGTCAAAAAAATATCATCATCTCATCTACCATTATGTCTACAGAACCGTATTTAATTCAAGTGACTCATTGAGGTCTTTGGGGAATAGACAGTCTAGTTTAAAAATCCAATAGACCTCCTGACGGCAGAGTATTTTAAACCTATCTCCCCCACGTTTGGTAACGTCAATGTGTTCGAGGCCAACCACTGTTAGATCTTTGGGATTGCTATCATGACATTCCATGTGGTTTCCTGAGACACTGTGAAGATGTTTTTTCTTAATTACGTTTCTTTGGTGTTCTAGAAACCGGACGCGGAGGGGTCTGGTGGTCCTCCCCACATATTTGAGGCCACAGCCGCAGGTAAGAAGATAGATGACACAATAAACCCTTTGATGGGTTTAGACATACCATCACAGGAAATTTCCAGTGTTCTATTTAAAATATATCTACAGGTAATGCATGATCCCCTACCACACCTAAAACAACCTTGAGTTTTCGGGGGGAGCCACATAACCTGGGACACTTGATCTCTAACTTTGGTTTCTTCTCTCAAAGCACTGGGGGCTAGGAGGTATTTGTTCTTTCTGAAGATGAATGATGGTCGGAGGGGGGGGGGGGGCAAGAGATCACATAAGACCGGATCCTGTTTAAGGATATTTAATTTTTTTTGAACAATTCTCTTAATTTCATTTGATTGATTGTTGTAAATAGAAATAAAGGGTAAATTATTAGAAATCTGTCTATTGTCTTTATTCTTCTTATTTTCTCCTTTTTGTTGTAACAGATCCTCCCTATTAGTACCTCGAGCTTGTTGTATAGCTCCATTAATCAGCTTCTCAGGATAGCCTCATTCCTGGAAGACTCTGGATAGCTCCAAAGATTGTTCATCAAAAGAATTTACATCAGAGCATTTGCGCCTAATTCAATGTGTGTGTTTGTGTGTGTGTGTATGTATGTATGTATGTTTATATGAATGGGAATCAGCAGTGTATGTATAAATGAATGGGAGCGGCAGTGCATGTATGTATAAATAGGAGCGGCAGTGCATGGATGTATGAATGGGGCAGAAAGTCATAGCACAATTCATGCAATTTGGCTGCAAATTTCCTCCACTGCAACTAATGTCGGGAGGTATGGTGTGGTGTGGACTGTAGCGTAGTTCTAAATATACTGTCAGAAACAACAAAATTAAGCAGCGCTTTCACACAATAATTATTGAGAGTGTATGCATCAATCTAATCATAAAAATTACACATAAGAATACAATGATAAAAACACAGTAGAATTAATAGGACCTCTAGTGAATATAGTCACCACTGATGATTTGGTAGACCTGCTCTGATCTTGGGAATGAATGTCCAATAGAACTTGGAGGGAGTCCGTCCATATAATTATGTATATAACCTGTGGATGCTTGGTTGTTGGCCCGTTGGCAAAAGTTGGTATAGCCAGCCCGGGAAAACTTTCTGTTAGCGCAATCTGATTTCAGGAATAATGGTCGGTCTGCAACCTCACCGATAGGTAATTAGGACAGGATCAGATCGTTCAGCAGGACGTCAGATGACAATTTATGGCGGTTTCCCGGGCTGGCTATACCAACTTTTGCCAACGGGCCAACAACCATGCATCCACAGGTTATATACATAATTATATCGACGGACTCCCTCCAAGTTCTATTGGACATTCATTCCCAAGATCAGAGCAGGTCTACCAAATCATCAGTGGTGACTATATTCACTAGAGGTCCTATTAATTCTACTGTTATTTTATCATTGTATTCTTATGTGTAATTTTTATGTGTAATTTTTATGTGTAATTTTTATGATTAGATTGATGCATACACTCTCAATAATTATTGTGTGAAAGCGCTGCTTAATTTTGTTGTTTCTGTTTTTCTTTAATTTTGGGGAACTGACCACCCCCATAAGCAGCTGCTCGCTAAGGCAACCACTCATATATAAGCGTTCTAAACATTAACTTAATTTTAATTGCACTAAATATACTGTCAATCTAGTTCCATTCTGGTGTCAGGGCTGTCAAATTAAAACAAAACAGATGTTTCCTTTTACTTCTTCTCCCAAGTATTCTCTAGTCCCTGCAAATACTAAGTTTAGCACTATCAAAATATAGAAAAGGAATTGAACTACACTTTGGACCATACAGACCTGGAGTGTAACTCTTTTCAGAGAGTGCTGTCTGGTCAAATAATTAACTAATTAAACCAATTAAAAATCGATACATGATTTATTTTATTCTACTTGTGCATGATTTATAAAATAAGAAAAGAAACATAAAAACTTTATTCATACCATATAAGACATACATACAATAAAAGTATGATTTAATGGCCAATTTAAAAAAAAACATTTACACAATCTAGTGCCGTTTATTTGGCATCAATCACATGATCCCGTGGTTGGATACATTTTTTAAGGGCTATATGAGGCTTTATAGAGGCTGGATATTACTGGACTTAAATATCAATATGCAGTTGGATATATACAGTCTCCTAAAAAAGTCTCTCCAAAATAAACAATGGTGTATAAATAGTGTAGCACATGCCACACTTGTAGAGCAATCAGGAGATGGATGGTAAGCTCAATTACGCATTTCTCTGCCTGGCTCTCCTCAGCGGCTTCCTCAGATTGAGCTGATCAGTTCCTATAGGCTCAGGGCCGGTGCAAGGCCTTGGGCTCCCTAGCGCTCACATGGTCCAAGGGGAGGGGGGGGTGTGCGTGATCTGCCGCGGCACTCCACGGGGGTGTGTGTGTGATGTGGCCGCTGCGCTCCACGGAGGAAGGGGAGTTGGCGCCGGGAGATGCGGCGGGGGGGCTGGGGTTAGAGATACGGCTCCAGGAGTGTTAGTGCAGGCGCTACCTCTGCCGCAGATTGACGGTGACTATGACCAGCACGGGAGGCGGGCTCAAGGGGGGGGGGGGCGGGGGTTCATCTCACTCACCTGCTTTCTTCAAAGCTCCTTTCTTCCTGCTCTCCTTGGTGGGAGCTTTGCCACTGCTGCTGCTTCTTCTTCTGCTGCTCGTTACCGCCCTCCAGTGGCCGGCACCCTAGGCAAATGCCTAATGCTGGCTAGTGGTGGCGCCGGCCCTGCATAGGCTCCATTATAAAGCCTGATCAATTACGCCTTGTTTCTGTCCAATACAATATATAGCCTCTTGTGGCCATCTTAGATTCCGCTATCCAAGCCTCGCTTTCCTATTCCTTGTAAAAGCCGCCTCTCTCGGCCATCTTTGGATGCAATATCCGTTTTATCCAAGCCTTGTTTCCATAATTATTATAAAAGCCTCCTCCCTTGGCCATCTTTGAATATATTATCCGGCCTATCCAGACCTCATTTATTATCCTGTTTGGGAATATATTTGTAGGATCCACCTCCCGCGGCCATTTTTTAGAAAGAGATATCCAAGCCTCATTTTCACATATTACCAAGCCTGTATTTGCCCATGCTAAAACTGATGCAGGGCATGCTGGGATGTGTAGTTCAACAACAGCTGGAGTGTCAAGGTAAGCCATCACTGCTCTATATACAGCCTCCACCGGCCATCTGTATATATATATATATATATATATTTTGTTCTTCTCATATAATTCATTATATATAAATGGATCATCACAGCCATTTTTCTCTCTGGAAAATTCCCTATTATATATATATATATTATTGGGAATAAATAGCATCACTCCAGGTACTTGTAAAATGAATTTACTGTCTACAGTGTTTAGGGCCGGAGCCCGTCTTCAGGACAGAAAACAGGTTTTCTGTCTTGAAGACGGGCTCCGGCCCGAAACTCTGTAGACACTTTACAGTAAATTTGTTTTACAAGTACCTGGAGTGACGCTATTTATTCCCAATAATATACATGCACTGGAGCTTCCAGCGGACAGCGGGCACCCAGGCCAAGGTTGGAGCAGGAGCCAGTGGGGAGTGATGGACTTTGTTGTAATATATATATATGGATTCAGTACTGAATCCCAGCGGTCGGGATCCCGGCGTTCAGAATCCCGACGCCGGAATCCCGACAGCCGAAATGCCGACAAGGGGGGGAGTGGATCGCCCCCCCTTGCGGGCACGCTGCGCTCGCCACGCAGCGGGCCCGGTGACTCGCTACGCTCGGCACACTAATTTATTCTCCCTCCAGGGGTGTCGTGGACACCCACGGAGGGAGAATGTGTCGGGATTTCGGCGTCGGGATTCTGAACGCCGGGATCCCGACCGCCGGGATTTTAACTGCATCCCATATATATATATATATATATATATATATATATATATATAAAAGCAAATCTATATATAAATATTTTTATTTTCATATTACAGATATACAAAGCACTTTAGCACTATCAGACAGAATTCCACATAAACATATCTATCAAGTGCCATTTAATCATTTCTCAGCAGAGTGGTAAATTCATGGCTTGACTATTCCAGGTCTTTTCTGTATGGGGTTTACTACACTATCTAAATGACTCCTACCTGAGTGTTGCCTTGTTTCATTAATCCAGAAACCATCAACAAACTACTTTGAAGCAGTCTTGGAAGTGGTCTCTTTCAATTGGCTGTAGTTGAAGGAACAACAAGAACAAAGTCAGAGTTTTGCTCTTTATCTTTCAGATCCGGTAGGCCGCATGTGTCTTCAAACTGTGGCCCTCCAGATGTTGTGAAACTACAAATCCCAGCATGCCTTGCCACAGTTTTGCTATAAGGGAGTGTTAAAACTGGCAAGGCATGCTGGGATTTGTAGTTTCAAAACATCTGGAGAGCCACAGTTTGAAGACCCATGCGGTAGGGTATCTAGAAATCTAGCGAAATGAGATAGAAACATGATTGTTCCATATTTTTAATCATGATTACAACAACAAGTGTACAATGTTGTTTTTTTAGTTATTTATTAACAGTCTCTTATATAGCGCACACATATTCTGCAGCGTTTTACAGAGACTATTTGAACATTCATATCAGTCCCTACCCCAGTGGAGCTTACAATCTATATTCCCTACCACATGTACACACAGACATTCTAGGGTTAATTTGTTGGTAGCCAATTAACCTACAAGTATATTTTTGGATTGTGGTAGGAAACGAGAGTACCCAGAGGAAACCCACGCAAGCACGGGGAGAATATACAAACTCCACACAGTTAGGCCATGGTGGGAATCAAACCCATGACCTCAGTGATGTGAGGCAATAATGCTAACCATTACACCATCGTGCGTCAACCTTTATTTTTCCTGAGGTGACATAAAAAATGTATAGACATTGTAATATTGAAACAAGAGAATACAAATATTTTAGTCCTATATCAACAAAAAATAGAAAAAAATATATATTTGGTTTAAGTTCTGCTATGGTAAACAGGAAAAACAAAGTCTAGTTTTTGTCCCATGGTTTTTCCCTTATATTGTCTGTATGTTGTCTATATTCCAGTGTTCCATATACTATACACTGGATATCTTTGTTCCACTTCTGTGTTTTGGATTAAGGAAAGTGCTATCATATTGGCTCTCTGAAGCAGGGACACGCAAAGATGGTATTTATAACACATACACTTTGTAATAAATATCGTATTTGTATTTTTTTATGATTTATGTGTGTGGGAGTGGCTGGGAGGCAGCAAGAGCTGTGCCTCTCGCTGACAATTAAAAACTGTCAGCAGTGGGTTATCACAGGCACAAAGAGATGCTGGAAAGCCCATTGAAAACCAATGGGAAGCAGCACCTACTCCTTTACCTCAGTGACAGAGGCCTTTGTTACTGAGACTGATAGGACAGTGGATAAGTCTGGCACACACTGATAGACTGATACGCTGTCCTGCTGCTCAATGTCAGTCTGACAGCCCTCTCTTCATTACAAGTTTGATGAGCAGGTAGGCAGAGGTGCAGTCAGCGCTGCTGGCGGGCATATCGGGCAGTGTCTGTGGGGGTAGCGGGCATAGGCGGTGGGGGTAGCAGGCCTTGGCGGCAGGGGTAGCAGGCTGGGCATCTGCAGCAAGGGGTAACAGGCCGGCATCAGCATAAAATAAAAAATGCACGGTCTGTGTAGCAGTGCAAGTACAAAGACCTAGGGTCCTGGCGGCCAACCTCACCATGTGTATAATGTATGCAGCATTGTGCTACTGCACAGCGGTCCCAGGTTCCTCCTACTGCAGTCACAGCACCTTCATCCAAGGAACTCCTGGCCTCCTCTCAGTAGGCACTGTGTCTCCTGTGCTGGTACCGACCTCCCCTTCTTTGGTGGCTCTGTCCCCCCAAGGTCAGACTAGTGAGCCCAGTTATTACAAAAAGTATGTGTGAAGGGAGCGTGGGGTGGTTAAAGGGTGTATATATATATAATATCTTAATATCCATCCATTAATATCCATACATGGTCTTCTCCAGTACTGGTGGACGCAGCGGGTGACTATCCTAATTTCTAATTCTTGTGCACACCGCAGATCTTTTAATTGTTTTTATTTGATTATCTATCGCATCAAATATATCTCTTTAAGACTTTAATTGCTGATTTCTGGAATTTTTAAGCGCAGTTATACCCTTTCCTGTTTATTTCTGTACAGTCATTGGGATTGATTACCCATATATTTCATAACTGCTGCTTGGCAAAACGCACTCATATCAAAACACACTCATATCAAACGCACGATTTCTTTGATATCTTGATATCTACTCCATTTCACCCTACAGGCACCCACTGCCCAGTGACAGCAACAATATAAGGAAGCAGCTGTTGCAGCTCTGCCGGGATGTGACTGCGGACAGTCCTGCTCCGCTCTCACTTTTAAAAAACACGTCAACCTTTTTTATGTCGAGCATTTACAAGTCACATTTTACTTGTGTAGACCTTTTGTCAATGTCGATAAAGCATGTTGATGTGTCAACATATTGTATGTCAACCAATATCAGTCAACTTATTGAGCGTCGTCCTAGACACGGTTCACCCAATGACCGCATACACTTTTCATGACCTGACTAGCGGAGATGGCACTATAAGCCCCAGCAGATAAGGTTGACAAGATGAGATGGGAGTTGTAGTTTCAATTCAGCTGAACAGGAAGTAAGTGGTCTAGTTATCCATAGACTTCTTACTTATCAATACAGAGCTCTGGACCACCAGGTGAGACAGTGTAGTGCAGCAGAGATCATATGTTGATCTAGTGGCTGCTGGGAAAAGGAGCAGAGGCAAAAGGGTAAGTGCCTCATCCCCTTTCCATACCAAAAAGCACCCCACTTCATTATGCTTCTAATATGCTTCCAACTGACAATCCCCTGCCAGTGCATTTGGATTGCAGAAGTGTGTAACCAGCAGTGGGTAAGCACTGCTAAGTAATTCTTCCTATTGGCATGGGTGGCACCGCCAGGCAGCTCCCCACTACGACTTGAACCCCTGACAAGTGCCATCCTGGCCAATGGGTAGGTACGTGCCTGCATGCTTGTGCTTATATATTCATGCTTTGCGTTATGATAAAATATCCAATTACCTAGTAATTTCAAAATTTCCATATAACAGATTTCTTTATAGAAAGCTTATGGGCTTTACTCTGCAGTGCTGGTTGAGGGATCCAACACAGAAAACTCCCGTTTAATGTCACTGACATAATTCTGCGCATGCACAGAGGGACTCTCAGGTCACAGACCCAGAACTCCAGGTACCTGAGCGCATTGCAAAGGACAGCCCTTGGCGTTACTAATAGCATGTTTAAGTGTATATGCGACTTAGTATGTATGCAAAACCTATGCAATGTGTGGTGGGATGCACTGCCCTGTATCTTCTATTGTGGGCGGCGGTATGTCATAGGGATCAGGAGGCAATTCCCCAATCAACCAACTCAAGGGTATGCATATGATATCAGAGTTCAAAACAAAAAACCAAAGTGCATAGGGGTCCTGTTCATAAAAGCTTACATACTAAGGGCAAAGTACACAGTTTTAGGATGAGCTTGGAAGTAGAACAGGTTAAGGATGTAGAGGTAAGTAAAACATTAGGAAGTGGAGTATGGTATATGTTATGTTCTGTGTCTTAAATTAAAGAGTATTAAAATGAACAACATTTCACAGTATGGGACTTTTTTTTTCTAACTTGGTACAGATTCTCCTTTAAAATTGTTCTTTAAAATACATTCATTTGTTGTTGTCTTTTTTTTCCACTAGAATAGCAACATTTGCTTAATTAATGGCTTCATTTAATACTTAGGTATCTACTGTGGCGGTTTATTATTTTTAGCTTAGATATCAGTAATACTAGCTATCCCTCAGTGAATTATACTTTGAATACATTTTAACGCAGGCATATGGCACATGCTGGGCTGTGGCGTTTAAGACACAGTTGGATGAATTCTAAAAGTAGCATATGCTGTTAGTGATTGTTCCTGGATTTTTATGCCAGAAACACTGAGAACTTTCAGAAACAGTCACTTTGTACATTTTTCACCTACATTTTTTTTGACATGCAGTTTAGACAGAGTACATTATAAAAATGTTTAAATTATTAACTACAAATAATATAATGTCTTCTGCAAACATATGGTAAGCCACAATTCATGGCAAAATGTCTCTGTTCTGGTGGTCATACACATCATAATAATAGCACCAAAGACAAAAAACATTGCAGAGATGCAAAACCTTTGCTAACCAAGAGGAATTGTGCTAATTTTCTGTGGACTGATTAGTCAAAAATGGATGTTTGTGGAAGAAATGAGTCCTGTTACTAAAACATAGGGTGAGATTTAATAGGATAAGAGATTCAGAAAGTGAGAGATTTGGTAAGAAATCTTCAGTTTTTTTTAAAGCGGCAATCATTTACACTGCAAAATCAAACTGGTTTTGCAGTGTAAATGATTGCCGCTTTAAAAAAAACCTGGAGATTTCTTACCAAATCTCTCACTTTCTGAATCTCTCATCCTATTAAATCTCACCAATAGCATTTAACAATAAGAAAATCACACCCATAGTCAAACATGGTGGTGATAGTGTGATGGTATTGGTGTGTTTTGCTACTTTGAGACCTGAGCAACTTGGCTTAATTGCTGAAATCATGAATTCTGCTCTCTACCAGAATATTCTGAGGGTGAATGTCCAGTCATCAGTCAATGATCTGAAGCTCATTGGGTTATGCAGCACAAGAGCAAGTCCACCTCTGAACGGTTCAAAAGAAACAATATTAAGGTTTTTGAGTGATCTAGTCAAAGTTTTGACTGGAATCTAAATTATATGGTGTGATAGGACCTTAACCCTTTCTTGCATCAATTATGATAACCTAATGCAAGATTATAAAAAACAAAAAGTTTTTTTTCCCCAGTGATAAAACTAAGTTATACAGGTGTCTACTTCAGTGGACAACCTGCATCTGCAACATAAAACATTGCACTATTATCATGTACCTGTGAAATTATTATTTTTTCTTGGGGGGTGGGGGGTTTCAAAACAAATAAGGCAAAATGTAAAAAAAAGTTTCTTCATGGTTTTTCTCCAAAAAAGTCAAAGTTTAAAACAACAAACTTTTTATGCCTATTTATGGAAATATTGCTTCATACCCAGTTTGTTAGTCTATTTCACACACTGATTAAACAAATGTAAGTGCTTTTTGTGAAATCTGGAGAAGCACCCTGGATACAAAGGCTTTAAGGGCCCCATACACTAGAACTATTGTGCACAATTTCATCCGATTTCGATGTTTCATGATGATATACCTGTATATCATTTGAAAAGTGTCAAATCGCTTGTCTTTGCCATCTGATCCATGATCCTGTGAGTGTCAGATAGGAGTCCCTAGGTCGGTCGTACGGCACCAATGATTTATCGGAACATAAAGTACAAAATCGGGGGAATCACTCCCAGGAAGGTCCCGGGGGAGTTCAAGAGAAATTCCATCCGACTTCAGGATCAGACATATATATTTGTAGTGTATGGGGCCCTTAAGATACTACGGGCAAAATTTACTAAGAATACGACTACGTCTCAGTCGTATCTTGGAAGCATTTATATAAATTCTGCATCAAAACATTTATTAAAAAAAGCTTATGGGCCAATATTGTCTGTCCAATCCTGGTTTTTGTGTATAATGAATAAATGTTTTTTTTAATAGAAAAAGGTGATATTCCAAATCCCCTATATAGGGCATAAAGGGTACTTGTTTCCTAGCACGGCGCCCGTCGTGGGTGATCGCATACCTTAACTTAAGGTATGCGATGGACGCGACCAACGCGATTTTAGGGCTATTTTTAGCCTTTTCCTCCTCAATTAAAAAATCGCGTCCATCACATGCCTTAAGTTAAGGCATGTGATGCGACCGACGCGACCAACGCGATTTAACATTGAATGCATTGTATTCAATGTTAAATTCCTATGTAAAATCGGGTCCATTGTATGCCATTATAATGGCATACAATGTGACCGATGCGATGGACCCGATTTTACATAGGGAACAATGTTAAATGGGCCAGTGGACCCAATTTTTCATTGTATACCCACCCTGATGGGTAATTTACATGACAAATGCCCCCCATTGTTAACACCACCCCATGATGAACGCAAACCCGAAGCATGGCGAGCGCAGCGTGCCGGTGAGGGGTGGCGGTACGCTACCTCCGACCTTTTCGTACCCCACGCTTCGGGCTCGGTGGCTCGCCACACTATATAAAATCAACTCCACGCCGACATGGATAGTGGGGGTATGAAAAGGTCGGAGGACGCGTACTGCAACCGCTCGCCACGCTTTGGGTTGGCGTTTATCGTGGGGTGGCATTAACAATGGGGGGACATTTGACCCATCAGGGTGGGGAAACAATGAAAATTGGGGTCTGGGGGGCATTTAACATTGGGGCCAATGTAAAATCGGGTCTCAGGGACCATTTTACATTGGTTCCAATGTAAAAATCGCGTTGATCGCATCACATGTGATTTGGTTGCATGCAATCGACGCACTTTTTTGGGACCCGATGGATACAATTTCCATCGCTGGTGCCATGCTAGGAAACAAGTACCACATAAAGTGTTATCTGGCCAGAAAAACTTATTTTTTAAAAAGTTTAAAAAAAGAGAAAATATGTATTGTTTGGGAGTGTCCTCCCTGTACCTGCTTCTGTTCTGCTGGGTTTGGTCGTTCTTATGGCTGTATGCAGGAGTAGCAGTCTCTGTGGGTTTATTACGAGCCCGGGCACCTAGTCGCAATGGGGCTCCCAGTAGTTCCAGTGTCTATTGACTGAATGCAGGTACCAGGTTCGACCTCCTATCCTCCGGAGAGTGTGAAGACAGACATTTTGAGCACCCATTTCTGTCTTCACAGAAGTTTTTCTGGCCAGATAACACTTTATGCCGTATATAGGGGATTTGGAATATCACCTTTTGCTATAAAAAAGCATTTATTCCCTATACACAAAAACCAGGATTGGATAGGCAATATTGGCCCATAAGCTTTTTTTAATAAATGTTTTGATGCACAATTTATATAAACTGTTCCATCATGTATGTATTTTTACTGTGTAATACTCTCACTGGCCAGTGACAGTAAATATTTTTATTTTATCCATACATTGTTTCTAGCGCGTTATATGTATTTTTTCTGTCTTGTTTTTATTGCATCCCTGGAAAATTAGGCATTTCCTATTACAAACGCTGCTTGAACCTGCTGTGAGGGTATACATATTAACCTTTTTTAAAGGAAATATCTATACGTACACAACAGCGTATTTGGTCTACACCATGGGTCCTCAAACTGCGGCCCTCCAGATGTGGTGAAACTACAAATCCCAGCATGCCTTGCCACAGTTTTAACACTCCCTTATAGCAAAACTGTGGCAAGGCATGCTGGGATTTGTAGTTTCACCACATCTGGAGCGCCGCAGTTTGAGGACCCATGGTCTACACCTAAAGGCTATCGGTTAAACTGACAATTTTGGGGGGGTTTAGCGCTGATATACCTTTTTTATTGTGTTTGTATCTTGGAAACGACGGAATAAGACTGGCATTGGTAGTGTATGTATTTGGTAGTCATATTTTTTTCCAAAATTTACTAACCTGTTTTTTTTTACAGTTCGGATTTTTCGATGTTGTATGAAGTCGTATTTTGTCATACATATTGTTTTGTTTGTCTGAATGTCTGGAAGTGATGTTAGTATGGTGGGGGTGGAGCTGGAGGAGGCCTTCTCTGCTGAGGAGGATGCAGGTGAGGGAGCTCCGGCCAGAGGTAAGAGACACTGCATGGTTAAATTTAGCCATGTGTTGAGTTGCACCCTGGTCCGTGTGATCATGAGCTACCGCCATCACATTCCCAATGGCAAACAAATGTTTATGTGGAGCTTTTCAACCTGTCGTCCTTAGCCATGTTGCCATTTTTACTAACATATTTAGTAAGCATACTAGTAAGCATACATGTAAGCTGATCTTTTTGAAAAACATATGGTAGAAGTGATTGATTGAAAGATAATTTTATGGGTTTATCACCACTCTGGAATTTTAGCTGAGTGTGAGCGTCATTTAACACTAAAAATCACACAACGGTAACCCTGTAAAGATTTAAAGAAAAGCACAAACTCACCTTGTTTGCGACAGAAAAATACCGATATTGATAAGAAATCTCCATCCCAGCGACCGCACACTTCACACCCGGCACCTGCACCACTCTTCCCGGCGTCCACCCACACTTGTGACCCGGCTCTAGGATACACACGGCCTGGCACTCAATCACTCTCCACGCCACTATCCCCCTCTTCACAAACGCGCCCCCCTTTCATGGCATCCCTCAGATACTCTGGGTGAAATTTAATAGGATGAGAGATTCAGAAAGTGAGAGATTTGGTAAGACATTTACAGTTTTTAAAAGCGGCAATCTTTTACATTTCAAAATCAAACTGGTTTTGCATTGTAAATGAATGCCGCTTTCAATAAACTGGAGACTTCTTACCAAATCTCTCACTTTCTATTAAATTTCCCCCTCTGTGTCTGAACAGCTTCCGCTCTGCTTCCGGTCCTGCGCACTACGGTCCTCCTCCAGTCCTGTGACCATCGGCAGTCCAGTTCAGCTACAGTGTACCCAGTGTCCATACAGTGTACCCAATGTCCTATAG